>NC_084666.1:50627899-50936917 GCF_028389875.1 Rhea pennata | reverse complement strand
AAGAGTTTGTCCCCGTCCCCTTGACACCCTCCCTTCAGGTACTTGTACGCACTGATAAGATCCCCCCTCAGTCTTCTCTTCCCCAGGCTGAAGGGGCCCAGCTCTCGCAGCCGTTCCTCCTAGGGCAGGTGCTCCAGCCCTCTGATCATCTTCGTAGCCCTCCGCTGGACTCTCTCCAGTAGCTCCATGTCTCTCTTGTACTGGGGAGCCCAGAACTGGGCACAGTACTCGAGATGAGGCCTCCCCAGGGCTGAGGAGAGGGGCAGGATCACCTCCCTCGACCTGCTGGCAACGGTCTTCCTAATGCACCCCAGGAGGCCATTGGCCTTCCTGGCCACAAGGGCACATTGCTGGCTCACGGTCAACTTGTCATCTACCAGCACTCCCAGGTCCTCCTCTGCAGAGCTGCTCTCCAGAAGGTCAGCCCCCAGCCTGTACTGGTGCCTAGGGTTATTTCTCCCTAGGTGCAGGACCCTGCACGTGCCCTTGTTGAACCTCATGAGGTTCCTCTTCACCCTGCTCTCCAGCCTGTCCAGGTCTCCCTGAATGGCAGCACAGTCCTCAGGTGTCTCAGCCACTCCTCCCAGCTTGATATCATCAGCAAACTTGCAAAAATAATATCATATGTCAGAAATAACATTCAATCTCAAATCAATGATGTACTTGCAGGAACACTGGCTCTGGCTGATCAGGCCCTAAACCGATGCAGAGCATGCTCTAGAAGATTGAAAACATTGCTGAAAAACGGTTAATAAGAAGTACATCCTTGTAAATAAAAGATCCTCCTGTGGCTAAGATGTCCTGAAGAGATCACTGACTTGCAGGATGTTAAACCACACACAAATACACACAAAGAAGAACTCACAGTGCAACTGAACAGAAAAATCTCCATAACTTCAGCATAAAAATAGAGCAATCTCACTCTATGAATATTTAAAAATATATCAAATTGCTTTTGAAAATATGAAAGATAAATGGCTATGCTGGAACACTGAAAATACATTGTGCAGATCTGCTTGAATGCAGAGAAGATTCACTGATACATGCTCACACTTCTATGACAGAGTTTACACACACCCCACACCATGGAAACCCAAACAACACTTTCACAGCTGCATTACAATGCAATTTACATCAGAACCTCAAAACTGTCATTCTTCTGTTATTTCTACCTTGCACATGATTTCTGTGGTTATTGATTTATGAGCAAATCTGCAATCTTACTTTGATATTTTTCTCTCATCCATTAATAAAACATGTTACAGCATTGTGATAAATGCTGTAACAATATAATCTATGCTAATCTTTCACAAACATTGCAAGAAATCTCAGGATTATTGACACCACAACCATTTAGATTTGCTCATTAATCTTGCCTGCAGAAGTCTTGTGACCAAAACATTCAGTTTTAAAAAAGGTAATTCATTACAAAAGCAGTCTTAAAACAGTATGTTCACCACCTTTTACTTAATACTTCTAGGCATTAGGTGTATTGTAACTATGCTGGTGTAAACTGAAATATTAAGTCTGTCAATATAATCAACATAAAGAATCAATGTAAATCCCTTGTTTATATGGGGTTAGGAAAGTCGCATATAAATTCAAAACACCACAATGTTGCAAGTTTGTTACCACAACATTTAAGATGAGGGGGGAGGGTGATAAGAAGGAACAGTTTTGTAATTACACATGAAATTACACATGGACTGCCAATTGAAAGTATTTTGAGTGTTCAAAGCAGCTTTTATTTCAAATACAGCCATCCATATAACTAAGTTCTTTCCTTCTTTTACAAAGCCAATACATCATAAAAGTTTAAAAATGACTCAGCACAATAATTAAAAGCTTCCACGCACAAGATATCTGATGCATCAGAAAAGAAGCAGGAGTTTACTGTGCAAGCAGGTGGACACATTGACGTAACAGCCTGGAACGGTTCCCTCTACTGGATCATTAAACTGCAAAGTAAGGAGGATTTACATAATAGACACTAATGACTCTCCTTAAGAGTCTACTAGAGTCTATCGATCAAAAACCCACTTCTAAATAAATTGCTAAAAACATACTCAAACGTAAGTAGGAACATCAAAATATATGCTTACTCAATAGAACATACAGGGCCCTTGGAGCCATTACTGAGAAGCAAAAACTTAAACAGACTTTTTAATACATCTCCTTGTATCTGTAGTTTGCAACCAATCTGCAAAACTGGCTTCGTATCTGTATTAAATTTGTAACACCGACCTACACACAGAGATAACCACCACCCACTTAAGTATTTAACCAATTCAGTCAAACCACAGCATTTCAAGAACTCCCATTTGCTCACTGCAAGCCTAAATCATTCCAGAAACTATAAGCTAGGATTCTGCCTATTGCAGTTCAAGTTTCTAAATACACAGCTTTGCTTTTGACCAGTTTCCACAGACCCAGCTCAAGCAGCAAATCAGCTGAAACCAAATTTATTCATTGTTCTACTCATTTCCATCTCATCCGCAGATAAGTAAATCATGTGAAACTCTGCCGATCCATGCGAAATCTCACCAATACAGTGACATCGGCACTGGAAATTTAGAGAAATCAATTGAGCTAAATTTGCATTCAGCAAATTCTCCCACCTTTTCTTCACAGATGCAAAGCTGATCAAGCCATTTCCGGAAAGTATTCTGCAAAATGCCAGCAGCTCCCTTAAAAAGAATACCTGGGCTAGAGAAAGTTTGTACCTCCTTTAGTGCCTCAGGGCTCTCAGTACAGAGCTAGGAACTGTTTAGCATACAGGTGGCTCAAGAAGCAAAAGATGATGCTTGGAGGAATTGGGACAAAGAGAAGAACAATTCAGTACTCCCTTAAACACCTTTACAAAAAATAGTTTCTGCAAATCATATGGTATATAATATATGAGGTTGTGACAAAAGGGTGTCATTCTCAAGAGCTTGCTTTCACCTACGTAAGATTTTTCTCTTTTTACCTCTCAAAGACATGCAGCCCTATCAAACTCATGCCTGTGAAATCTTTGTCATACTGTGTTATTTTGTTTGTAAGCACACATGCACGTCTGTCATATGCATGCTCTTGAACACTGCTTTAAAAGTAAACAGAAGTTTAGAAGGATATTATATAAGTATATCAGTATTTAGAAGAATATTGAAGTATATCATATGTGCACATTTATCACTGTATTGAAATAAGCCACTACATCACATTGAGAAATTATCAAATGGAACATACAATCTCTAAAGCATTCCTACCACTTCTGTTAAATTACTGGTCCATACAACAGGAAGTACTCTAGGAGCAATCTACAAAATACTTAGTATCAGGTTATCACTTCAAGCTTCATACTCACTGCCTTAATTTACACTTCTGGCAGAAGCTCTTGTTTTCAGCCATCTATAGAAGCCATGTTCATCATATCAGACAAAAAAGGGCAAGAGTGGTAATTCCATACCTAGTGTTCATTCCCATCGGGAGAAAGAGGTCCCAAATCCTGTTGGAGTCCACAGCAAACAGAGGTGCTCAGTGCCTCTTGCAAGACTTCACTACGTGGCAAGTCCGACACTATTTGAATAGGCCCTTCATTCTAGACACATAATTACTCTTTACTTCAAAGCAAACTGTTTGCACATGAAAGTAGAAATAAACCAAACTCTTCATAACAAATTTAGTTACGCAATAGCACCCAAAAAAAAAAATGTAGTGGCAGTCAAACTGCCTTTTAAACATTACCATACTATTTTATCCAGCTATGAAGTTTTGCTTCCATTGTTCCAGTTGATTCCTTTCAGTAATTCTGAATTTACACCAGCGTACATTATGAGCAGAACCTGGTCCTAAACTGTTTAGGATTCAATTGAAGAACGCTGTTGATATCATGAAGAATGCCTAACATTACAAAAAGGCAAACAACAGATTTTTTCCCCCTCCGTTCTAATACTAGTGATTTTTTGTCCCTGAAAGCACAATGCCAATAGCCATCACGAAAGAGGATTACTCAAGTTCATAGAGATTAGAATAACACATCAAGAAAAGCAGTAGGAAAATGAATTACCTTATTTTTCATTAGAAAAAGCAGATTTCCTTTCAGTCGGCACCATCTCTCTCTCGGTTCTGTACACAAAAAAAAAAAAATAAAAAAAGAGATTAATAAAAACCGCTTTTTGTCTTGACACATTAAATGCTTCTTAAAGAAGATGCATTAGTAATAAAGGTCAGAGAAGAAAATCATTAACAATAACAAAAAAGAGCCAGCCTCACTCAGCAGCTGCCTATGTACAACATGCTGTTAAATGCCACATAACTTCCAAAAATATCTCTTTTACTATACAGCTGAGAAAATTGGTGACTGCAGCATACACTCAACTGTGGCCTCCTCACTCCTCTCCCCTCTCCTCACATGGGAGCGGAAACAGCCACTTAAGCATGGAACAACTTTTGCTTCCATCATTTCTAGAGATTAAAAAAAAAAAAAAAATCCTTGCTAGGACCAAAACCCCCAAAAACCATAAACCCATACCACTACTATCTTATTTAGATCAGAACATGCTGATCTGAATTTATAATATCCAGAAAATAGAAAGGGAGTAAATAAGGCCTAAATATCTCTAGATAGAGGGGATGTTTTGCTGCTTCAGGGTAGGTGGGTAGGAACAACAACAAAAAAAAAAAAAAAGAAAAAAAAAAGAAAAGAAAAAAAAGACTCCAAAGCAAAACTTATTCTTACTAAGCTAGCCAGTATTTTAAAATTGCATCCTTCCCTCCTTTAAATGTTTAAAAAAAAAAAATTACTAACATTACTACATTACTTCTAAAGGAGAAGGTACAATCAGAAACAATTTTTTTTTTTTTAAGGACATGTGAACATGTGAAACTGCCCATCTCCAGAGAGCAGTCAGCAGTTGCTGGCTGCTAAGTGGGAAGTAGAAGATGGGTGTACCTGATGGCCACGTTACTCCACAGCCACTCCTGGAGAGCTACTACACTTCCCTTGGAGCCAGCCACCACTAGAGACATAATACTGACCAGAGGGATGTCTTGTTACACTAAAAAGGCAAATTCTCTTTTCCACCTTTATAATTTCAATTTGCACCACTTGAAAATAATAATAATGACAATAACTTTCCACCACAGGAAAGTAGAAAGCGGCACTCACAAGCACTGGGACCTCCAGCAACCGGATTGCTACGCGAGGGTGGGTTTGTTTTTCATTAGAAAAAGAATGGAAGCTCCTGGATCTTTCCGGGTCTAAGTGTAAAACACTGTATAAAGGAACATTAAATGAATTGCTCGTCATTCACCAACTGAGATTTAATCAAAAAGTTGCCAGATCCAAGCCTGAGGCTTTGCAGCAGAGGTACGGGACGCGGCGCTGCCTGACGGCCCCCTGCCAGGGGCCGACGGGCAGCAGCGGCCGAAACCGAAGGGATCCCGCCGCGTTCGCGCCGCTGCGCCCGCTGGCGAAGGGTGTCTGCGCGCAACGCTTAGGCAACCTGCTGCCTCCTCGCGGTGCGAGAAATAAGCCAGCCCAACGGTTAGTCAAACGCTCCGACGAGGAGGCTGTTAGTGGTTAGCGCACACCGCGACTGGATGCGACCTCTCTCTCGAGGGATCGCCGCCGCGGGCGGCCGCCAGGCAGAAGGCTGCGCTGGGCTACAGCGGCTTCCTGCGCAGGCCGAGTTGCTTGGACTCGCTGTCAGCGTATCAGCTGCCACCGAGCGCGCTAGGTACAGCGGACTGGGCTACACGAATGTTTGGGCCATCTCCCTTCGCTCAATCTACAGGGTTTTTGTTTGTTTGTTTTAAGGAAGAAGCATTAAATCACTCCATAAACGAAGAAATATCCAACAGATCTTGAGCTCAAGAGAGGCAACGGGAGCAGCAAAGCGAGGCTGAGCTCGGCTCGCTCCCGAGCCCTCGGGGCCCGCCGGGCAGGGCCTGCTCCGCTGCCGCCAGGGAGGACGCGGGTGCCGAAGCCGCCGAGGAAGGGCGGCGCGGCGCTCACCAGCTCTCCGACCAGGCGCTTGCTGCATCCGCAGGAGCCGCCGGCTATCCAGCTTACCTCTTCCTTTGAGAATAATCTATGCTCTTCCTAAGCGCGGCACAACATGTTTAAGTCTCTTAACATGATCAAGTTTATGAAATATTTGTTTTTAATTAAAATATATGTATAAATATATCACAACTGAACACCAACTAGGACCAGAGAAAATAAAAATTTGCTCTTGTTGAAATTATTGTATTAGAAACAATTTTACAGCTAAACAAGAGCTATTTCCTAACAGCTACCTAGGGAAAAAGACATTTATTTAAGCTTATTAGAAACTGAAAGATGTTTAAAGTATGATCATAAAAGCCAGAAGTCTGCAAAGGAGCTGGGAACTGATTCATTAAAAAACAAAACAAAATGAATAGCCACACACCCACAAGCCTACCAAAAAAAAAAAAACAAAAAACAAAACAAAAAACAACACACACACACACACAAAGGGGCTTTAGTTTTTGACAAAAATCTGGATATCTAAACATCAAATATGGCACCTCATGACTGGTGACTAGCAGTGACTTGCAGAGCCTCTTTTCTCACAAAAAGTCAGTTTTCAGTCTCAAGAACTATTTCTTGGGTACACTACAAAGAAAAATTGAAAATCTGATTAAATAGAAGAGCTGGGTTTAAAACTTACTTATCATAATATTACCTTTTGGGGAAAAAGAAAAAAAAAAAAAAAAAAAAAAAAAAAAAAAAAACACACACACACACTTGCTTACCAAAGGTCTTTTTTTAGTGTTCAGCTGCTAACAGCTGACTGGAGAGTCTGACAGTTTCAGACCCTCACTGAGCACCTATTGAGCGAACCTCTTTAAACCATTCGTTTTCTAATGTAAGTTTAGCTAGTTAGCAATCAAAGGGCCACTGCTCCCATCCCTGTTTCCAAAGAGCAGTGTTAGCCTAATCCAAAGCTGTGGTTTAAAAGCAATTATTTAGAAAGGTATTTAGCACCACTCAAGCATCAGTAAATAGGAAAACTGAAAACACACAGAAATACACATTCAGTGAAACTGAGCTGACAGCAGCAGCCAATCAGGCACATCAACCACAGGCAGTCTGCAATGCAAGTCATTTTTACCTATTAATGTTTCATCTCCAACCACTCTGCAAATCTTCAGTTTCCCTTCCTTGTCAAAACAACCTGATGGACGCCTGGCCAGCGAAGCCAGATCTTTAGCATTGAATCTCATTGGATTGCCAGGGAAGAGGATGAGGATGAGTAAGAGATGGAGGAGGACAATAATGATGCTAATTAGTGTGTTGAAGCTGAGCAAAATCTAAGCTGCTGATATGCAGGTCAACTGAAATATTAAAAACAAAGAAAACAAAAGATGCTGCTGTTTAATGTTATTTCCAATCTGTTATGCACTGCAAACACTGTACATTTGTATGGAAGCAATATAATAGAGAAAAAAAAATATAGAGGTAGCTTTTTTCCCCAAGAAAGAACAGCATGATTTAGCTTTCTGGTACCTTTTTAACTTCATGTAGATGTTGTAACTTTATGCAGTATTTCCACACAATTTAATAATACTGCTATATATTTTGGCTAAAGGCAGCTAAATAACTAAAAAGTTCAGACAGGATTCACTTGGGGTTCACTTGGGGTGGGGGGGAAATTGTCCCCCCCAAAAAAATCCCAGTTTCAAAACTACATCCACAGGACTTACTGAAAGAAATACCCTTGATGAAGAACAATTCCTTAATACTCTCAGACAGCCCTACCTCTGAAGTGATTTTAAAAAATAAGTTTAATAGCTGCACTTTTGACAAGTGGAAGTTGTTCAGGATTTGGGGGATAAATATTTTTTCTGAATTGCAGTTATTATGGTAAAGTTTTACACTGTTGCAAGGAGAAGAAAATAAGGCCAGAAAAAGTTTTAAATAGTTCTTCCTTCTAATCCACCACAGTATTCTACCTTCTTAATGTCCAACCCTATCATAAAGATTTTTCTCAAAGCAATTCTTGGTATCACCCTTACACAATGAAGTAGCATAAGTTTCTCAGATGACTTTTAATAGTCCTGTACACTAAAACCCCAAACAAATCACACTGCACAATTCTCAGCATTTGTGGCCTTCAGAGAACAGTGTCTGTCCCCAAATCGGAAGCCTCTGTTCCTCAAAGGGCAGCACCCACATTTTTCACAGAGAACTACAGCAATTAGCAGTTCTAGATCCGGATCCATTTAACTTGTTCCGCTGCAGTCTGAAGGACAAGTTACACGATCTGCTCTCCGCCTCCCTATGGACCCTTTTATTCCTACCCCTGTTTATATCCACTTCCATTGATCAGATTCATCCTCGATCAATAGCTTTTGTACCCTCCTTTTACTTTCAATGGCCACAGCCAACTCCAATAGCACTACAGAAGTGCCATTACTTTGTACATTATGAAATGCAAACCAGTCATAAACCTCTTCAGAAGAGGAATCCCTGAGTATTTCTGCTCTCCTATAAAAGCTCTACTATTCTACGGCAGACTGTCACAAAGCTAAAAGCTCTTTTCAGTTTGCTTCTTACTGCTACGTACCCTTGCAAGCAAGAAGGTGAACACATACATAGAAGTAGTCCTATCACATACCTAGGCATTAGAAGGCTGCAGCTTCAACTTTTCCAACAAACTTACACTACTGACTTTCCTCCCTTCTTTCTGGTCTTCCCTTCAGCATCAGCAGCTATTCTTTAGCTCTTATTCTTTCGTCTGTCTTCATGCCTTTCACTCCATTTCATAATCTTGTTGAAATTATAACTCTATGGTTAGCACAGAGACTAACATACAATTTATACCATACAAACAGGCTACTGTGCCCAAAATGCTCCAAATAAGAGTCCATGCAGGTGCAGCTGTTTGCCTATGTTTTGCAAATTGATGTATCTCAACAGTGGAAAGAGCTGAGTCACACAGCATACACAAAAAGGGGATTTGTCCTGAATTGTAATCAGATACTACAAGTGTACTCGCTGCTGAAGTCCCAATCCAGCAGCAGGCAAGGTGGAGGGAGTTGGGCTGGCCCTAGGATACCTGAAGCCTAGCCATAATGACACTTGCAACAAGCTGCATAGCACAGTTTACATGGACTTTAGGACTGGTAACATGTACATTCCTGATAGCTTTGTTCTGTGGACACAGGCTGCATTTTAAGAGCAGAGTACACAGAGCTTGCAACAGATCTGTATGCTTTTAAATAGAAGCAGAGTTCATGCAGATTACTTTCCTTGCTGTGCTTCTAATTGCACATTGCTTTGTTATATGCCGACCCTCCATCAAGCAACTTAGATACCTTTCACATACCTCATTAGTAGCCTTCATGTTTTACAGAACATATTTTCAGAAATACAAAATCCACATATTTAGTTATTGTGAACTAATCAGCTCTTCAGAAATCTACCCTTGCAGCACTTTCCACTATATACAGGTAACACTAGGTTGCTTCAACATTTACGCATAACATGGAGGAGGTCAGGCCTGAGCAAGCTTGTCCCAGATGGAAGAGTTATTGAAAAACATCAACAACTGAACAAAACATATGCTATCAAAGCTATGAAGACTCTACTCACTAAACTCTAATGATGCTTAATTTATGTAATGCATGGGCATCTGTATTCCACACAGAACTGAGGACAGACACAGAAAATCATGGGAAGAGACAAGAAGTTTCAAACTGCTACCTAAAAAAAGCTTTTGCTTTCCAGCAAGGGGGAAGAAAAAAAAAAAAAAGGCTAAATAAGTAGAACAACATTTTGGGTTTCTACAAAGACTATCAGAAGGAATAAAGTAGCTCCAGGAAGAGATATACATACTGATTTGATTCAGCTTTTCCAGAGACTAGTATTCCTCTTGCATTTGCCTATTAATAAAGTGGTAACAGTTTAGGAATTGCTTTATTACATCTGTGCACCTATTGCCTTGCCTAAGAGATATAACATGTAAATCACGTGGGACAGTGAAACTGGTACACAGCAGTTAAAAACTTTGAGACAGCATGCTTACAGTATTGAATAGGTATCAGCCAGTCCCAGCCTGAAACGCAACGCACCTAGGCCTAGGCCAAGAGCTTCACATGGCAATAACCACCATGCTGTCTTGAAGCTTGCCAGAGAAGCTAAACTAACCTGACAATATCTGCATGTTATTCAGACCTAAAAGGCATAAAAGCTCATGGGATTCAAACTTGAGTTTACCTTAGTAACCTGATAAACATTCAAAGTCAACCACAGTCAGTGTTGTGACACCACTAAAAATTAAAAAAATAAAAATAAATAAAAACAGTATCAATTTCTGTCTTCATCTGCAGTAGTGGTTCTCTTCCTCAGAAAGGTAGGAAGAATTTTTGGCTCAGCTGGCCTTATTTCAGAGTAAGGCCATCAGTCAGAAAAACTATTTAGTCACGTATTGCCTTTAAATGTTTCTCCTGGCTAATCTCTTCCCTAGCATGAACTCAGCTAGGAAATATACTATTGTCAGTTATTTAGTATTCCTGATTAGAGAAACAGGTCCACTGAACTCCTCTCTCCCCCCCCCACCAAAAAAAAAAAAAAAAAAAAAAAAAAAAAAAAAAAAAAAGATTTTTCACACCACCACTGCAATTATCATTTATAGGCAAACCAGATCAGTTAGTTTGTGAGTAGCCAGGAAAGAAAAACATGGAGGAAGCTAAATCTCTAGAAGCAATCACTTTGGAATAGAGGACAGTTTCAACAGCTGACAGAGGGGGGGAAAAAAAGAAACGATTTTACTTCTAATTGATATTATAGCTTGCGTGATTACTTTCTAAGGACATGGAACAATCAGAACTATCTTACCCGTATGAGGTAGAAAAAGAGCTGAGACCTAATCATAACTCCCCAGCACCGCTCACGTAGTTGAATATTCTGATCATCACAACTAGAGAGAGAAACATCAATTTTTAATTACTCAAGATATAAACTCATCTCTTAACACATTTATATATATTGGAAGTCAGTCAAAATTAACAGTAGCTGCAAGCAATCTTAACTAACTTGGATGGTTTAAAGACATTAAGACTTACCTAAAATTGACTTTAGCACATAAGACTCACATGAAAAAAAGCTACACATGGAATACGTTGCAACTAATCTTCCACTATTGCATCCTGCAGGAGAACTACTAAGGCAGAGTTTATTAGATTAAGAAAACTGCCCAACTGTAACTCTTCAAAGCTGTGACTACAGGTCACTAGTGCCTGCACCAAACAGAGTTACCTCCTTCATGGCTGTATCTGCTACCCTGAAACAACACTTTAATCATCTTTTAGGTCCCAAGTTTTCTTACAACTCAGTTCAGCACTAAGGGAATTAGAGCATAACACTTCACAGCTGTCATGAGCATCACATTTAATGCCAAGTATTTAGGTTAAAACAGGTTTGCAGTGATCCAAGTGTTAAAACACAAGCTTTCTAATGATGCAGCCTCTAAAACAAAGTCAATAAAATTGGCTACCTGATTTTACTAGTTTAGCAATTTCAAAGAGGAAAAAAAAATGCTGTAACTTATTTCTACAAGTCCTCAGAGACCTTGCCAAATAAGCTCCATTTTCTTCCTTTGAAGAAGTACAATATTTTTAGTTCCCATCACTTTGTATTAAGAACTTCTTTAATCTTTGGAACACACACAGGGCAGGAAATAGCATTCAGTAAAAAAAGCTTCAGAATTAGTCCATTATTTTGTCTTCAAAAATGATTTTTTTTTCCTAAAAGCATAGGAGAGTTACTGCTAGCTCCACATATTGCCTCCCCATTTCACCCTTAAAATAATTATTAGGCCATAAAATAAAGACATTATTCCCTACCTCCATTAAAATTCTCCATCTATCACGGATTCCTAAACCCAATCAAACAAAATACTAGACTTTATCTTGCAGTGAGCAGATGAAGGATACAATTCAGAGGCAACAAGAATTAAAATATGACACAGATTTTAAATTTGCAGATGTATGCATATACTTAAATTAGTATGTTTGTGTATCTTAAATACATAAGTTTTGCCTTGAAAATCATTAATAGGTGATCAGTCTATTAAGGAAGAAAACTGCCATGATTTACTTAAAATCAGGGATCGTATTCCAAAGGAGGTTTCAGGGAATCTGTACATGGTGCCTTAGCACAAAAGAACTCAATGCTGAAGAACATTGTCTTACAATAGAATCCACCTTTTTTTTTTCCCCATATTTTTCAATATTTTATTCCATGTAAGATAGCATTTAATGATACCTAGTATATAGAATCAAGACTAAGTTACCTACAGAAGGTATATAGTGGTAATATAAAATTATTCCTCTGTATAAAGAGAAACATCTAGTGGCTGCATGCAGTGACACTGTCTGTTCATGGAAAGCTCCAGTTTATTTCTAACTTCTGAATCATCTAATTTCTGTCTCCTAGTTATCTTATTTCCTATCAGCAAGGCCAAAGCTAGTCTGGCCATATATTGTCTGTAATTTTCACTTATACTTTGGTAAGCTGCCAGTAGTACTGTAATCTATTTAAACAGATTGACATCTTAAGCTCTTCCAAATGTTATTTCCTACCATTTATCAACCACTGCAGCCTTCTAAAAAATTGGCACAGAAAATGACAGGCCTATAATACCAAGCAAGCAAGTCGCACCACTTCCTAGGACACCCTTTACTGAGTTTTTCCAGTTTGAATGAAACAACAGTAGCCTAGAGCAACGACAATAATCAAAACAACTGCTCTGAAAGAAGGTTTTTCATACAGAAGAAAGGTAACAGAGGCAGCAAGTAGTTACCTGTTCTCTTCCATAGCACCAGCCGTCTTTCTGGTTGTATTTTATGCTGAAGCACACATGCACACACACACACCACACTGTAATAACACTTACGTCTTTCTCCTCCCCAAGTTCTCAGATCCATCACCTTACTCCACACTGCCCTGAAAATACCACAGGAGCTCCAGCCAACACTACTCTCCCTAATCAGGGCCAGCCTTCTGCCAAGAGATCTGTAACCATGCCCTGGCATTTTACAGCCCCACACAAATCAATCAGCATCCCTGTATCAGCACCCCTGCTATCAGGCAAGTCTCTCTAGAAGTCTAATAAACACCGAAGTTGAAAAAGAAATATTAAAAAAAACTAAATCCAGAGTTTTGAGAGGTCAGCTATTACATTTGGAGACAAACAATGAGAAGTAAGATGCAGGCTGGGCCTGAAGGTATTCCTTTCAGCTGAAAGGGAAAAAACAATCCCGCACGCACGCACCAGCTTGACAGGGCAGCTGACGTACTTGCCAGCGCAGCACACGGCCGACGGGGTCGTGTAACTCCCCAGAGCTCAGACGCAGCCTTCCAGAAGAAAGCTGGTCCTGCACTTCGCTTCTCTTGAAGCAGGCATCAACAGGCACGACTCGGCACATAACTGCGCTGATCAAGGCACTGACACCAACCCGACTGGAAGACAGTTCTGTGAAAAGGAAGGAATTTCCTGGTTGTGCAAGCTGCCCCATTTGGTTCACAGCACAATCGGCTACACCACGCAAGGCACCAGAGCGCCCGGGAGAGAGACTGCTGCTTTCCACAGCACGGCCAACTTACAGAGACTCAAAGCGCTCAGACAGCCACCTCCTTTGGGTTAGACTGGAGGAGTCACTGACCTGGCCCAGGTGCAGGCCAGGCTCCTGGGCAGAGGGAGCCCTTCCTTCTCGTGCAGCCCCATATCAAGCTCAATGAGCCAAAAACGAGCCCGATCAAGCTGCCCCTGACTGCACCGGCTACGTGGCTCCAGATGCACCAGCCCAACACAGAGGTCAGGAATATACACCCACGTGTGATCTTCCTGCACAAGCCCACAGTTCTGCCAGCTTAACGCAGTGATATAACCGCGGCCTTAGGACAAAAGCTATATATAAAGAACTTCTCTATGGTCCTTACTCAACAACACTTGTTTGTCCAAATTCAGCCGTCGTTTTTCTTCAAATCTCTGACCATAATTTCAAGACGCATCGTCTCACATTCCTCTTTCTCCCAGCTCTCCTGGGGCCACAGTGGGCCAGCTCAGCAACACTGCCTTCCTCCCCCTGCACTCCAGGGCACAGGCACCTCAGCTGCCCCCCGCTACCTTTCTCTAGCACCAGCAAGAAAGCCAGATTATTTGGATTATCTACATTAAACCACACACACACACAAAATAAAGGCAGTCTCGCACAACTCTACTCAAACGTTTCATCAGTGACTGCATTATTTCATGTTTCAGAAACTTCACCTACACTCCAAGGACCTTGTTGACACAAATTCAGCCACAACTACAACAACGCACTTTCAGAACAGGCCAACTCTAGCTAAGTATTAGGATTTCATTCACAATAAGCAAATCATTTACATAGTGGAAATTTGCCTTTCTTGTCTCCAGGAATGTAAACACACAAGCCTTTTCTAACCTCTCATTTTAGGCAAAACAACAAAAATGAATGCAGTTTAGTATGAGGTCCTACATACAAGCAAATAGGCAAACAAGCCCAGAGGAAGCAGTGTGCTACAACTGGTGATCCCCTGGAGGCACCGACCAATTTCAAGGAGTAAGTGCAGTATGTTAAAAATGGCAGCGGGCTCCATTCAGCAATCTACAGCACTTCATGGGAAATAACAGCATCTGGAGCATTTGCCTCTGGAAGACTTACTCCCTGTCTCCTCCAATATCTATCCAGATATACAAAGTAGAGGCAACCTTAAAATATAACATTGTTGTAACATCAGTTTTACAGACCATTTTTACTGTAGCCGACACAAATCACTGTATTAAAACTGCAGCTTGTTCTCCATAACATACAGGATTCTTTTTAAATCTTAAAATGTTTGCAGTCACTAAACAATTTTGGATTTCTCAACCTTTGTTATTTTGCTTCATATCCTAGAAGCAAACAAACAGCTTTTACACTCTTGCTATCTATATGTATAGCAAAAAAAATAAAATAAAAAAATAAAAAAACCCACATTGCTGAGAAACCATATTGCTGACAAGGCTGCTCTCCACTCTTACTCCTGAATTTATAAAATTTGGAATTCATCTGAGCTCTAAAAAGACTTTAAGCCTGTATAGACCAAGTGAAGTCACCCAGATGAAATAAAGTATAATTTAATATCATATATAAAAATACAGATATGAAGTAATAAGCACAAAATTATTCCAACCTGACAAATTCAGTTTCAAACAGTTCTGGAGTTAATCACCATTTTTGTTTCGGTATTAAGTAATCCTGACTCTTTTCAAAATGGTATCAATTGCACTTTTGTTGTATTTTCCCAGATAGTCCTCAAGAAAACAAAAGTGTTTTTTTTCCCTTAAAGAAATCCTTCAGGTGTCTGGGAAGGCCTAGCAAAGGTCTTGATTTTGCTATCCTATAGGTGGGGAGAAACTGAGGCCACTCCTGCATTTTCCAGGGAAAAAAAGATTACTGGGTTTCCCTTAACTACCTCTAAAATGAGAGAAGGAAAGCATAGAAAAGGGAATTAATATTTGAAGATAATAGTTTGGATAGCTAAAACTCAACTAAAATATATATAAAAAAAATCCGTAAGAATATTCTCTACTTAAATCCACAGCTCCTGAAAGTCCACAAATATCTGAATGTCTACATTTCTAATTAAAAAGATATTACTACAGTTGAAAACGCAATTGTTGAACAAAAAAAATTTAAGAAACAGTGGTTTAGCATTGTTATATTAAGGAGAAGCAATAAATTATTTTAACTGTAGCTCAGTAATAATGATTCAATTTTTAACAGGCAATGACAGTCTCAATTCAGTAGAAGCCATTACATCATCTAGGAAAAGGTATATTCAGACATGGATGCAAAATAGACAATGATATAGAGGGGAAAAATTCAACAAAAAAAATCCTAAACACACACAAATCATTTTAAGGGAGTTACTAGTTTGTATCTATCTGGCAACTACAGCAGTAACCAGCTCTTTGTTGATCTTGAGGCAAAAAGTCAATAAGATGTTCTCAAGATAGGAATAAAATAAGTAATAAAGTTTAGGTGTTTTAAGGAATAACAGTAGTTATAGTCCTAGAGTATAGGAATATACTCAGGAGTATACTCAAGATGACTTGCCGTGCTTCGCAATTGTTTAAAACTGAAGAACTGAGATGAGACCTCCCTAAACTCATCCAAAGCAAAAAGGCACAGAGACAGCAGACACTAGGAGTCAATCCGCCAGTACTGCAACTTGCGGCCAAAGCAGGATACGAGCTCTCCCCAGGTGCCCACTGCAAATGAGATTAGCACTATTCAGCCAGCAAATACGCACAGCAGTTCTCTTGCTCAGCCGGCCCACAGTGACCTATGTGACAGAAGGTGTCATGGCTGCAAAACTCACCACGGTAACACATAATCAACACACGTCATTTGTGGAAAGTCAGAATCTACTACTGCCTTCCCACACAGGCAATACAGGAAGCGTAACACTTCATCCCCAAAGTTAACTTAAAACTGCTACTCTTCAACGATCACCACGCTACCTGTTATATCTAATAAGTCAATTTTCATTAGCTGGGAACACTGAGGGAGGGAAAAAAAAAGTCTTGGAATCAATTACATTTTATTTCTCAAGTTGTTAACTGGGTGATAGATCCATATAGTTAGCTGGATTTCTGCAGTTATCTACTCTGTAACATACGGCGTCCTACTTTCTTCAGCTATAAAGATATGCAGGAGTCACAGGCAAATGCTTTGCAAGAACATCTAATGACCTTAGTCTAAGCTGAAATTGTGACAAATAGCTCTGCTAAATAAAAAGCATCAAAAATATATTTTCTTCAGATAAAAACTTCATGTCAAGAAAAGTACACAGGAAAAGCTTAGAGGTAAACGGGGCTATGGCAATTATAGGCAAAATAGCTTAGGAAATTCAAGAGTTCATCTTGTAAGAAGCTCGTGCTGGTTAAATACAGAAATATTTGGGTAGAGATCCCATTACTTCTCAGTGGCACGGTGCGATTTCCACAGAACAGGTATATCTGATTTTTTTTTATTAGACATTAGCTTTTTTTCTTTTTTTACCCTTACTAGAGGCAGTCTGCTTTTCCAGGCCTGAACGGTGCCGTGACAGAAGCAGAGAAGGTGCACAGGAATACAAGCCCAAGCCTTTCGACACAGAAACTGATCTTGCCCCAGGACCCAAATGGTTGGTTACAGCCTCTTTTCCATCCCTAGTAAAATCACACCTGACTACTCAGCCTGGAAAAGCAGTTCAATGGCTAACTGAAGGATTGTCATTTCCATTTTAATCAGACCTACCTACTTTGAAGGATTCTCTGCTTCTACAAGGCCCTCTGGGCCAGAATTAATGGGGAAAACCAGCCTGAAGCAGAGAAATAAAACTCTGAAGGCAACCAAGAAACCTGAAGCACCAAAAAAATTGACTCACAAAAGTGTAACTTCAGATCAGAAAGAATATCCTTCAGAGCTTCAGCTTTCAAACCACTGTCATGCAAGAGCTTAAAAAGGAAAATCTCTGTGGTTACAAAGAGGCTACTCCTCGGCCACGTTTGCATTCTCGGCTTTCCCTTTGCTGCAGCCACCGCGCAAGCGAGCCCCGTAGCCAACCCAGGGAGTAACACGTCTTCAACACCTGCTTGTAGCGCCTGGCGACAAGGCAGTAAACACCCCACAGCCTACGGAGGGGCTTCAAACAAGCAGCACAGTCTCAAGAAGACGCCTTCAAAGAAAAGGGAAAAAAAAAGTGACCAGACTATACTGAGCCCCAGTCAGCGTCAGAGCATTTGTGAATGGTTACCAGTGGCAAACATTAAGATACTGGAAAAGGATACAAACATACCAATATAGTCACTCTGACTATATAGGAGTACAGTTCAGTACCAAATCAAATTAGCATAATATCTTAACAGTCTTCCTTCTCTACACTGCATTATTTTATTGCAATTTTACCGCAGACTTACTTATTTTGATCTTAACTGCATTTCCATACATTAATCAATACAAGTCTCTTTAAATTTAAAGTTTTATAAAATTAGGGTGCTTTTTAAACAAAATGATCAGGAAATATTAGGTAAGTTATGAAACAAAGATATTTCTCAAGAAAGCTAAGTAGAAGCATATGAGGCTATTTGAGAGAAGTAACTGGGACTGGGCAAGGCAAAGAGAAGGACTATTTAGGACAGAGAAAGGAAGGAATACCAGAAAGAGTCAGACATACTGAATATGTTCATGCCCTTTAAAGGGGACACAGGGAGGTATCAGGGTTGACACCCAGAGCTGAAATGCTGCCTGGGTCTGGACTGGGAGGAGAAAAGGAATTGGAGTTGGGGGGGAACAGAAAAGAGAGAAAGTTTGCAGAAGAGCACGAAAAGACGCCTGCACGGAAATAGCTGGTGGGTCTGAAGGACAGCAGAGAGGCAAGGGGGGGAGCACTCCCAGCCTCAAGAGCCCCGTAAGCCAGTCGGTTCTGTGACCCCCTCCTCCCCACTCTACGCAGCCCAGGCCGGGCCGCGTGCACCCCCGCAGCTCTGCCACGGGGCAGGCGGGGGAGCAGGGCGAGGGGAAGCACTTTCCGCACACGATGCCCAACAGTCTTAAAACTGATCTCAAACAGAACGACACGTTTGGGCTTTTTCCTCCTGCCCCTTGTCAATTTTTCAGGCATTAGACTACTTTATCATGGAAACTGAGGTTATTTTGACCACCTTGCTTCAGGTAAAAAAGCAACTTGCATTGGAGTTTAGACAAAGAAGCTTAAGAAATTGATGCTTGAAATTGTGGTAGTAAACAGCTGTTTTTAAAATGCAGGTTGCAGGCACAGTTACACCCATGCACACACGCGCACCCCTCGGAACGGGATTTTACAGGAACGTTCCACCTCATTTACCCAGTGTGTGGGGTTTTTTTAAGTCACTGTAGTGTCTCAGCATCTTGCAACAGAGACAAAAAACAAATCCATAAATGGCTTAAATTGATTTCTTCCTTAATTTCCTCAAGGCAGTCAGGCAAATAGAAGTGTTTTAGTTGGAGGATATGCACAGTATCAGGTTGTTCTGCTTTACCTTCCCCCCACTTAACTCTCTCTCTTCCTCCCAACATACAAACTAAAGGAAATTTTTATATTTTGTTTGGAAGGCCATGAAGTTAGCAGTTTTTGTACCTTTTCAGTAAACAGCACAAAAGCTTAACTTCTGGGCAACATTTCCATTTTTCTCTCTTGAAGTTTTACTTAAAAAAAAAAAAAAAAAAGTAGGAACATAGACCCACAGAACCACTTTATTAAGCCATTTATTGTTTATTTGTTCCCTCCCACACACTTTCCCAAATTTGATTAGGCTGTGGATACAGGGATTAGTCCATCAACTGATTTCTCCTGCTCTGGCAAAAATAGTAAATCATTATTTTAAAATAACCTGTAAAGATCTATCTTGGAGAGGAGCACAGGAGAAGCAGCTGCCTTGCCACTAGCGCAAGCATGGGGAGCAGCCAGGTCACACTTTGCATGCAGGTGGGCAGAAGCAGGGTGAAGCCTGGAAGAGTGGGGAGGGTGTCATTGTTTTGTTGCCTTTTTTGGCTGTCTTTGAAGTGCATCAGGTGGTTTAAGGCAACTCCTTTTATAAGTGGCATTTCAGCTTAATAGGATTTAATCCTCAAATTAACATCCCCACAAACAGTCCTCATGAGCTTGTGGAGGTAAACCAGAGAGAGAAACCGACCACAGCCAGTTACTCACTCTTCTTGCCAAACAGCCAAGGGAACTGATTTACTTCAATCACAGTAAAACCAGGGAACTGAAAGGGACCTCTGGGTTATCAGATCTAGAGTCCCTACTACCACCTGCAACAAGAGAATCTAATCCTTTTCATATCTGTATTATTGAGCTGCAAATTGAAAGCCACTAGATTGCAGTGTCTTCGTATCCCCAAAGGCATGCAGTTCCCAGACCTGACAGCATTAATGGCAAGAACCTTCTATAGGCTTCCAGACTAAGTATCTTAATGCCCATATTATCCACAATATTATCCAACACTGGCCTTTTCCAGTACAGCAAATAAGAGAAAAACTTAAATGTACGGTGGAGTGCAAAGCAAGCCACGTGTTTTGTTTGTTTGTCTAGGTTTAAGTCTACTCCTGCAAGGAACGCTTTCCTTTCTAGTAATCCTTCCCTGAACCAGTTCCAGTTAAATTCACCTCTCAAGAAAAGGACAGCTTCACCTGTTCTTGCCACATTATTTTTCCAAGGGAAAAAAAAAAAAAGAAAAAAAAAAAAAAAACCACACACTGTTAGACCTCTCCACCACTGAATCTTGGTCCTACCACCCATTATCAGAAGTGCTTGCTCTCCAGCTGGGATATACAAAGTTAGGCCCTCACAATAATGTATGACCAGTAATTTTAAAGCAATCTACCCAAATCCAACTCTACAGCTACTGCATAAATTTAGCAGTATCCTAGTAGAATCTTACCATTTTCAGCCAGTTTCAATCTAAGCAGCTTGTTTCACTGTTGTTGTCCCTAAATTATAGAGTAACATCATCTATCACAATACTATTTTATAATCTCTATTTCTAGTTTTCCTGAAAAGTTCCTATCCTCCAATGTGCATGTTCTGCCATGACAGCTATGATTCTGCTACCCATTTTAAACATTCTGCAATTAAAGTTACCCAATTTTATATCCAATTTCCTGGTATTTGTATACCTTAGTTCTTGTCCATGGCTTTCCCTTTCACGCTGTTCAGGGCGAGCGCGGAGAGAAGGGACAACCCCAAGCTTTGATTCACCTGGTTCCTTCCTTTAGGACTGCTCTAAGCTCCTGTGAAGTTCTTGCCTCCTGCTCCTCTCCCGTACCTTCTCCTATTTCCGTCAGTTCTCCATGTCCCTGCCTCAATGGGTTTTGTCTTCCTGTTCACAGGACACCACCTCAGCAGAGTACGTCAGCAGCTCTGGAGGAGAGAGGGGCTTACTGGAACTTAGCAGTTCTTTCATCTTTTCTTTGCAGAGTCAAAGAGGTTATTACACCCAGCACCATTTGCTGCCTGGAGCTTCTAATGGCTGATTTCCTAACCATTAATAACTAGAAAAGTCTCAGGGGAAAAAACAGGGCAGCTTCATTTCTACATATTCTCTTTTTAAAAGTCAGTAAAGATACTCCACTAGATACAGAGAATCCAGCTGTCCTACTAGAAAGTGAAGTGAGAAAACATTCAAACTGAAAACTGAGTGTAGGCACTGAGAAGTGCGAAAGATTTTAGTTCTCTATTCACAGCAAAACAACACAGTCTTAACTTACAGAGCTGCAAGGATACTACCACAACAGTATCTGAATCCCAAATGGTGGCTTGTCACTTTTCCTAAGCAATAATAAAGAAAATCATGACAGGGTGCAAAAGCAGTAGCCACAAATCAATACTTCAGCACTCCCCACATGTAAAATGAAGTCAGAAGCAATTTAGAGTAAAAAACAATAGCTAGCACTGCCTGTCACTAGATGTTTGCGCTGAGAGAAGCACAAACTCTACTTACTAAAAGAGAATGTGATATGAGCAAACTTGCACAACATAGGCAGCAAAGAACATCTCAGCTTCTTATGGCATGGAACAGAAGATGGTAATATAAGCAGACATACTACTGTTAAACACATTTAAGACAATTTTACTCAGCTCGTGTGGCACTTTAATTCTTGGAGACCGTCTATTTCTAAGATGCTTCAGACCATTAGAACTAAATGCTAATTTTATTAGGATTATTTATGAGCCCAAAGTGTTTTCTATTAAAAGATCAGTACATCTTAACACATACTTTCTAGATATTTGTTCTTCATGTTTTTATTAGAAAAGCAAATGTTCTGCACGCATGCTTTAAGAATACATGAATATTTTGTCCTCAAATTAATCTCAATAATGTAGTTTAAAAATCCTACTGTTATCACAAAGGAAAGTAGCATCACTCCTTGGAATCTTCTCCCATACACTTACATTATCATCATAGGAGAACTGATAGAACAGGTACTAGCATAGTTCACTATATGATTTGTTTAAAACAAAAGGAGGGATGGAAAAGCAGGGCAGCAAGAGAGGAAGTGGTTGCACATATTTTTAACAGTGCAAGTATGGTTTTACCAATAATTGGCTTTATATACAGAGAAGATGCAAACTAGTACACTACCAAAATATTATGTGGATATAATGTTTACATACACTGATTAACTTATTTCCCCAGATCAAGCCCCATACTGTTGATGGAAAGGCAAACACATTCATCACTAAATTTCAAGCTATGTTGTTGAAAACAGTGTCCAGTTTCTGGGTCAGGGCTACCCCACCAAAGCTTAAAATCTTAACACCGAAGTTAAAGTTACACCTTTCAAAATATTAAAGGCGACAAATGTCTATTAGCTCCACTTAGTTCATAGAACTTAGGAGCTATCCATCACACCTTGGAACAGAGTCTTCCTCCCCACCCCGCCCCGTACACCTCTATAGGTCTGAAATGAAACTCCGTCGCAGCCTCAGCAGCCAGCAACACAGAAATGCATCAACTGCTACAGACACAAAAGGGAACGCAGCTTCTACCACTCTGCTCACAGGGCGCAGCAAATTCTCCGCAGGGCATTTCAGGGCCACAACATCACTCCTTCAAGGGAGATCAGGCCCCGCTGCAAGCACTAGTCTATCCCATTTCTTGTCTACTCAACCCTCGCTCCTGTCTTGCATGGCAATTTAAATTCAGGCAAAAGTCTAAGACATAAATTCTCATTCTGACACAAAATCTGAGTAAGTTGCCTATAATGTGCAATTGGACACATGCCTAGCAAAACAGGAAGAGCTGCTCTGATGCGCACCAGCTATTTTCTAAGGCCAAGATAGGAATTCTACTGCAAATTTACATTTGGTTTTCAAATTACTTTCCAGCAGCTGACTGAGCTTGAGCTGCTGTTAGACTTAGCACATCTGCTTAAACACACATGTATGTTTACTCCTCAACTTCTATCTTATTAGCATCCTTGCATCTTGTCATTTTTAAGCATCCTTGTATTTTAAATACAGCTTAATATGCCACATACTGGTTACACTTACACAGGCCAGCAAAGCATTAGCCAGGACTTTTTATTATTATTGCTTCCTATTATTAATATTCAATGAACATTTTTTAAAACTATCTAGTTGCAACTTTGGGATTACTTTGAAGACTTGGACCCTGTTAGCATTCTGCAAAAGCAGTAAGATGAGGAAAGCTGCTAAGAGAGCTCCACCAGGCGCTTACGTTGCCATCAGATCCCTACCCCAAACTCCCGGGTGCTCAGACCTAGCCTGGTGATGCAGGTACAGAAAGTTAAGCAATAGTCAGCAGAAAGCTGCATGCATGAATCAATAGGGTTAAGGAAAAATGATCTACTGAAAACCTACAGTAGGACTGATCATATAAAGGACTAGCAGGATATATGAACACATGCAATACGTAAATTAATCCATTTGGGATTAAGAGACCAAATTGCTAATAGGAATTCTGAGTAGTATCAGATGAATGACAAAAATAAATAGGTAAAATCACTTGGGATTTAGTCTGGGATTAGACAGCAGGTAACTCTCAGTATGCTTGATTGCATCTATACTCCACCCCCCCCCATGCAATAGGAATTTATTTGTACAAACTTAAAAACTCGCTTATTATGAACTATATATATTTAAAACACTGAGCAAACTCTCCAGCTGCAAATGGCCCTAGTGCCAAAGAAAATTTGGAGCCTAGATGTTTATCCTTAAATGGAAGCTAATGAAGATTATTGGCAAAACCCTTAAGACTTCGCAATTACCATAGTGGGTTGTGTGAGTATTACAGCAATTAACACCACAGCCTGTAGATCATAGGAAATCAGCAAATCCTCAACAGAAGACAAGAAATACTAAGGCATCAAGTTGTGCTGTTAAAGAAGAGAAGACAAGCCAGATCCAACAACAAAGTAGTAGATAAGAAGAGATGAGTTCAGTAGTCTATAGGCATACAAAATCATAGAGCTTCTAGGAAAGAAGAAAACAGAGAAAATTAAGGGATTATTTATACAAATATGCAATTTCTAAGTTTTGAGAATCTTCAATAAGTATACACTGCTCAAGATTTCCATCCCAAAAAGTCTCCAATTATGTGCCCCAGTCATCACAAAACCACAGGTTAAACCAACTTTCCCATACAACCTCAGAGGCCTTTAGCATCCTACTATTTCACGAAAGGTAAATACCAGAGCAGAGTCTTGCAGCAGTTGGTCCCCAGCATATCAGAAATAATATATTACCACTGCAGTCTGTACCCAGGGACCACATCTAGATGAAGAGAGTTAATTAAACAATGTTAGGAAAAAAAGAAGTTATTTGTCACTGAAGAGTATTAAGTGATACTTTATTTGGAAAGAAAGGTTTTCCTAGTCATTTCTAGAACACAGGCTCTAAAATGCAATCAAAATAGCATCATTAGGAAGTAACAAACCTGATGCGAGATTACTGGATCTTTAGAATTTTAAAGCAGTTTTAATGGTTGTTCCATTTTGAAGTGGATCGTTATTAAATTAACGCACCTACATAAGTATTAATAAGAGATGAACAAAAATCATACATTTCCTATGGAAAAAAGCTCTTGTTACACAGACTAGGAAATGAACATAACATTATGACAAAAGAAGCAAAGTTAGTTTATGAGTTGATCTTAAGTGCCTTGCAATAAGGAATAATTCTCTTAACACATTATCTAAAATTTGTAAATTGTCTCTGTAATATGCAAAATACTTAACAACCTGGGGGAAAACAAAGCAAGAAAAACATGGAAAAATTGGAGGACAAGAAAGAAGATGGGTTGCTTTAGGAGGCTTTTTTTTAAAAACACAGAACCACAACCTAAACATTGTTATGTAATGAGTTCTAAATAAAAAAGAAACTTCTGTGCTTTCTCTGCTGCTGCAGTTACACTATTTCCAGAGTCATGCCAACATCTTCAATGAGAAGCGTGCATAAGTAAAAAGGAGAAGCTTAACTTGTCAGTTACCCACTCTGCTACAGTCACTGAAAGGGGAAAAAGTTAATAGATTAAAAGGGGGAAGGCTTTTTGAACTGGATTACAGAGATGTAAGAGCTAGCCACCTTCCACACCCTTTAAAGCTAGCTGATGTTGCTCTTCCACAGTCTGGAGAAAAATGTTGACAGTTTTTTCCAGGACTAACCTTCTTAGATGCCAAAACACCACATAGTTCAGGGAGCTGCTGAAAGCAGTGACCCTCTGACATTCTGCAATAAGCCTTTTTCCTTGAATGTTACACCTGAAAACCATTAATGGGGTCTTCAAAACGACATAACAGCTGGGTCATTTCACAGCAAGTGGTGAGGAATTACTACTCTTTCAAGCATCTTCATCTCTCTAAACAGCAGTAAAAGCTGAACACAAAACAGTAAGCTATGAAGAACTACATAAAAACAAAGCAGCCAAAACAACTTCAAATTGTATGCAGGGGAGGGTAACATGAAGGGAGTCATGGTCACAAAGGGTAAACAAGTATGTGAGAATCCCAATACATACTTTTCTCTGATGTAGCCACAAATAATAAAAAAAGGTTTGGCTTATGCTACAATGACAGAGCTCTAAATTGAAATTCTCTCCACTACAGATGTCAGGCACTAGCTGATCAAGTTGGAGTCTCCCCTACTGTAAATAAAGCAGAAAATGTAATAGTCAGAGCTATGTGGAATCTGCCTTAAAAACTGGCATTTCAGAAAATTCAGTTCAGCTGAGAACCCCCAAGCTATGTGCTCCTTCCCACGGCTCTGTAGATACAGGCAAGGGCCAAAATCCACACTGCAGGATCTGTTGTTACTTTTTTTTTTCCTTTTATGCCAAGGGGAAGAAAAGAGAAAGGCACCATGTGACCAAAAACATCTAGCAAATAAATTGAACTGCTGCAGTGGACACCTACAGTTATTTAAAATTAATTCCACAGAATTTGGACTGATGAAGTATTAACAATAACACTAGTAAGAGTCTATTTAGAGCTAGCTGCAACTAAATCAGTAGATTTCCCACTCAGTAGGAGACCTCACTGATACTGAGAGTCATCATAGAAACTCCTAACAATTTAAAGGCATGTAAGACAAATCATACTTCTTCTAACCTCGCTAACAGCAGCTTAAGGTCACCAGTTCAAAATACCACCATGCAGGGGCATATTAGTCATGGTTCTCGTTATGCTACTGCATAATACAAGCCTATTTCTCAGTTCTGACTCTTCCATAAGCCCAAACTGCTTCCAGGCACATCTCAGGGCTTCCTCTCAGGAGCCAGGGCCAACCTCAGCACACAGATGAAAAGAACAGCAGGGTAACTCAATACACAACAGAAAAGAGTTATTTCTAAAGACAAAAAGAACTTTAAAAAAAAATATTAAAAAAAAAAAAACACACAATTACCTTACCTAAGCTTCATATGTCAAGATACTGACTTGAAGAAACCCAAGTGAACTGCTTCTTCTTTCTCCTTCTTCCCTGAACTTTCTCTTTTCTGCAAAGCTCTCTGACATGCTTTGCTGAATTTTGCAATAACAGCAGCAAGTTTTACTACTCCTAGCTGCTATTCCTGCCTACTTCCAGGAGGTACCACCCCCGCCACAAAGGGACCAAAAAGAAATGCATGCTGACCTTCAGCACCTGCAATTCACTGCCTAGCATACCAACACAAATCTCCTCTAGCATCAACACAACCTAGGACACCTGGCTGAAAAAGGGACAGCTGAAGAGCCACATCATCATTTGCTTCTGCTGCCTAATACTAACACCCCTGTACAGCAAACTGGGAGGGACAGTAATTGTTACAGTCACTTTGGCAAGATACAGCAGAGCTCATCATCTGCTCCCCACTGCCATTTCCCATTACCTTGTACTAAGCCACAGCGCAAGGATCTCAGGATGTTCAGTAATAAAACTTGGATTTAATGCCTGAATGGGCCTTTTAAACACAAATGAATCATAATCCCTGAAGGTTATGGTCTCCATACTTGAAAGGTTCCTCCTGATGGGATTAATTCTTGTAACAGCATATCCAATCACCACCATTAAACAAATAAAAACTTCATGATCAAGCAGATAACTGTATGTAAATAAGCCAGTTCCTAAGCTCTAAAAGGACTCAGCTCTAAGTCTGAAGAGGAGGGCAGTTATATTGCTTAGCCTAAAATTTAAGCAAAGCTTTCAGAAACAAAAAATAAAAAAAAATAAATCCCTCTGCTCACTCAGAGGACTGATTATCTAAATCCAGATGCTTAAAAATCTATGTAGTTTTCTCCTGCCAATCTTCTCCAGTCATGGAGCACCTAATCCACCCCACTGAGTCCGATTACAGACTAGGCATGGCTAATGATAGATTGCTGTCATCCTGTTGTGCTTCAAAGGTGATAAAATAAATCATGTTCCTCAGCTGAGGTCTTTACAAGGTGGTCCTATATTCCTCAAAACCTTGGTAGATAAAAACAGGCCCTGGAGATAACAGGTAGATGGATGCTGCTGCAGTGATACCACAAATGCTTTGCTTTACACCACAAACTGATGAATCAACAGCTGTACAACTTCAATCCACTTTTACTTCTCTTACACCGCAGTTCTCTGCTGTACACATTTGAGTTAACAAATAAAAAGGAAAGGAGAAAAGGAAAAGAAGAGAAGAAACCCATACCCCCACCTCAGTCTTTACATGAGATCAGCCAATACATAGTAAATTTGTAGAGCAAACGTTTAGGATATATTAGAAAGGTCAATGATATACCTAACAAGCTGTGAAACAGTGACCTCTGCTTACTCCCAGGACTTTCATTTTGAGGGGACAAAACCTCTGGATCCACATGTTGGGCCTTGGAAGAATCACAGAATTCTTGGGCAGAGATTACAGGCTTGACAGCTTGATTTATTCATTTTCTTAAAGAGTTGCAAAGACATTAGATGTGTCTGAATGCTATTGCCTTCCAGAGAAAAAGTAATTTTCCACTTCCAACTTGCAAACGGCACTGTTAAGTAGTACATCTCTCACTTTGATGGAGAAATTCATTTCTATACAGACTGCCCTGACTGGAAGGATAAGAAGAACAGAGTAACTAACTAACACACACTTCTGGTTAGGAGGCAAAGGGAACCGGCAATTTATTTTTCTGCTCCTTACATCCCACCGCTGCTACCAACTCAAATCAAGCTGAGCAGAATGGATAACAGAGCAGAAAGCAACAACTGATCAACATGCTGAAATTTTCTTTAGAAAAACCTTTATATCTAAGTATTACTGATAGAGAACATAAAATCACTGTAGAGAATCTGTCAGAAGTGTTATTAAAAGAGTCTTTTTAAAGAAAAAGTTGAACTGTCACTTTGAGAAAATTTCTTAATTAAGTTCTCAGTAGCGTACTTCTTACTGAGGTGAGCTACAGTTTCACTTACATTTTTAAAAAAAAATTGAAATCCAAATTTCAAGTTCTGTATTTTTCAGTGTTGAAGCAAAACCTGAGAAGCATACCATACTGTGTGTTATGCATTCTCAATAGTAAGAATGCCAAAAATGCATACACGCACTGCAAACAGTCTAGAAGCTTCCACGGTATCATCACTATGCCAAGACAGCAAGGGTTTCTGGGCACCTACAGCTGAAAAAGAAAAAAGGAGGGGGTGAAGAAAAAAAAAAAAAATCATAACCGGTATTGTACCTCCGACACAAGGATGAACACATACGTAACAGCTAGTGTCAAAGGCCTAAACAAAGAAAATATATCCATTATTAACAGTGTTAATTGTAGCATTCTAGTCAAAATCCAATCTGACTACAAGATTACCTAGAATTCCTAGGCAGTTTCAGATGAATGTTACTCTTCACTTTTGTCCTCAATGATGACGTTAATTCTGTTCCGTGGCTGCTGCATTTCATCACATATAAATAAAAATAAATCCAGCAACAGAATTCAAGCCTACTAGAACCATTTTGAAGAGAAGGAGAAGGAAAGTAATGTCTAAATGAGAATACCACTACTCCTTTCAGGGCTCATCCTTGAAACGAGCCATAACATGGCTGGTAGTAAACTAACACAACCTCTCCCAAGCATCACGCTGGTCCTACATCCTCCTTTACCCCCAGGAGAGGGCTGCTGGAGGCCAATCTGAGCACGACAGAAGCAATTTACCCAAAGCACCTTATGCTTGCGCTAATCCGAGCAGCACAGAGACTGCAAGGCATCGGCTCAAAACTGACATAAATTAGAGCAATCCCAGTTGAGCCTGAGGAGAGAAATGTAACAATTTCTGTCTTCCACACTCCCAAATCCCAGTACTGTACTTCATATCTTGCATTCTAGAGAAGCAGCTCAGTGCTGGGACATCTATTTAGTTAACAGAAACAGAGCCCTGAAGACAAAATATACCTCATGCTTTTCAATAACCTCGCCCCGTCTACAGCAGTGCTGGACTGCCTTGTCACAAAATACAGCTGTGCCTTCAGCTGCCATACATCAAACAAAGGTGGAAGGGAAATTGTTCTAGGACATACAGCAGTATTTACTGTTGTACATTTGCTCTAAAGCAAAGCACTTAAGATACCAAAATACTAAAAGAATAACTTAACACTAATATTTACTTTGCAATAACCATGTTTTACTACAACAACACTGCCACATCTGGCCAGAGCTGAGGATTTCTCCTCCTGGTCAGATAATGTCTGCCACGGTTATGGCATTCAGTTTGCTGTTTTTCTTACACAGCAGACATCACTCAAGATGATTTTACTGAATGCTTTGTTCATTTATTTTGTTTGCATTCATAAGTCTTCAGGTTAAGTGAAAGGCTAAGTACAGATTCAAGCATGCAGTCCGTATCTATTTAAATATATGTCAAAATTCTGAAATGTTACCATATCAAAATGCTTCCACCAAATCCCTTATTCATACAAAATAAAATAAAAGGAGTCCTAGCTTGGGGCCAAATTTTACAGTCATTAACTGAGCATCGCTCCCACTGACAGCTGCATTCTCTCCCATTTAATTTCATTTCCATGGATGCTGATAAAGCAATTACTAGATTTGACTGGTAATTTGCATATTAAAACTAAAGGAAGTAACCACAGTAAAAAGTGGTTAGAAAATACAACAGTAAGTTTTGGTCTACAGCCCACTGGCCTAGAAAAGTATAATTTGCCTCTTTTTATGTGATTAAGGTACTCACTCCCATAGTAGCAATTATGCCCTCTCCCTTTCCTGGGTCTGCGAGGTTATGCTGCAGGCAGTGAATAGTACCAGCTCCACCAAAGGCTGCACACAGATGCATGCAGATTCCAACTCAGTACTGCACTTGATATAAGCTTTATATATTTTTTTTTCTTTTCTTTTTAACATACGCGTTTCAGTTGCAGCATTCAGGACATAGAACTGGGGAACATGTCATCCTATACAACAGATGCACCACTGTCTTGTATCAGCTGATCATGCAGTGCTCCTACCATTCTTTTAGTTTATATGATGGAACTCAATGCTACCTGGAAAACTTTGTGCATTTTGTTTGTGACTTGCATTAGATTGGTTATTCTATAATCCTATGTAAGAACAAAATGCAAAAGCATTCCATTTCTACTTTTATTATTTATTGTCTTTTATTTCATGCCTACTACAACATATGTTTCCAAGTCCTCTGCCAGCCTACGATGGCAATTTTTTGTCAGTTTGTTCACAGAGCAAGCACAGCTCTCCAACTAATAAATATACTACTACCCAAATGCCTTGTAATCAACCATACTGACCCAGCAGGATAAGAAATTGGTCTTATTTTTATAGATAAAGATTACTTAAGAATGCATACTCTTGTGGTGGTTCAAAAAAAAAAATCACAATCACTTTCCATTCTCTTCAAGAGGAAACAAGTGACTATGCATTTTTTTAAATGAGATTTTTGATCATGATGTGACTTGCACACGGTTTTTGATAATGACACAGTTATTTATGGGCTATGCAAATAAACTACATTTTCTTCATAGACTACTAAAATTTTAAAATATTTTAGTTGGCATTTATTTGAATGTTAGCTAACATGGGTACAGGAATGGCAGATAAAAACAAAGACTTACCTTTGACACATGAATGAGGAGCGCTTTTAGTTGGTTTTGTTTATTTATTTATTTTAAGATAGTAGCTATCTGTCATGCCCTGAAGAAAACTGCAGTTTTATATAGAAAAACAAAGACAAAGACTAGGAAGAAAAACAGAAATGTCATCTTTTCCCTTGTTCTCCCAGCATTTCTGTCATTTCTCATTTTTCTAGTCTCAGAGTTTCCCAACAGACTGCCCAAAGGTTTGTGAAATAAACTTATTTGCAGCTGCTCTGCTATTACCACCAAAACCAGGAGATAAGACATATAATGAGACAGTTTAGATAAACTTTGTTACTTTTCATTTGGTTTCCTCAGTCTAGAATAGCACCCACAACCATACTTCAAACTTTCAGCTTCTTTTTCTCATGACTGAATTAATAGAGCTTGTCAGAAAAACAGCCTTAAAAACTGAGGAAGAAAACAATGACAATAGCAACATGAATAAAGAGACTACCACTTCACCTCCAGCTTTCCAGGCTATAAAAGCACATCCTTCTCATTCCTACCAAATGATGCTCATGCTGAGCTCATCCTTTCTACTCACCTCTTACTTCATCATCCCTGCCTCTTTCCTTAAGGAATTACCTAATCTTTCTTCCCACAAAGCTAGATTTGTACTATTCCCAATATGAGCCTTTGCTAGTAAGACCGTTCTATTCCCAAATCCCCTTCCCAAATAAACATGATAATTCTTTTCCACATAAATGCAGAAATTCTCTAGAAGGCTGTACATAAAACATTCTTGAAAAAAAACTTAATTCCTTCATTGAAAAGAAAAGAAATTCTCCACCCAGAAACCATACACTTTTATTTTGAAAGGAAAATAATTAAACATCCTGATTCAATATGAAGAATAACACTACATTCCACATTGATACATAGAAATACAGCTTTTAAAGATGCAAAGAACAAAGGGAAGAAATGCAGAATAACACAGCTCAACATATAATTTGGGTATACAATATATAATGATCCAGATCATCAAATAATTCTTAATTAGTGTTACAACTAAGCCAAAGCATAGGAGTCTGGGCTAATAAGAAGCTAAGAGCACAACCCAAAGAGCCCCTGCATCTCAAAGAGATGGAAGAGAGGGAAATCTTGTCAAAAATTCTCCAGAAGAGATATTTAAACAATAACTCAGAGCAAAGTTTTGTCTGAATAAAACCACCAATGTGTTTTTTTTTAGTAAGGATACAGATTTAAGACTAAAGACCTTAATTGGGGCCAACTGCTTGGTCTGATCTGAATCCTTCGTTCCAGAGGCGTGAACTACGACCAGAAATGGCTCAGCAAAATGAAATTCTTATGGGCATATATCTACAGGAGATGGCTTTCACGCTACTTCCTCCTTCTATGTATGCACTTCTATCAATGAGGAACAGAACTGTAAAACATCAAGTGCTAGGGACAGACCAGCACAGACTTAGACTGTGCCAACCCAAAGTTTACTGGAACACACACACAGATGACAGCTTTCAGCCTTGTTTTTCAGGATTCAGGTTTAAAATTCTACAAAGGTGAATCTTACTCTAAACTCCTTCCAACTTAGTGTTTAGTTAGTTCCAACATAATCTAACCTTTGGCAGACACATACTAAAGAGGATTTCATTCTTTTTCCTTAAGGAATGAGCAATTAATCATCTCCAAATTTCCAAACAAATTATCAGAGATGCCCTACATATCTGTAAAAATGACTGTAAGCTGTTTCTTGTAATACAATTATATATTAATGTTCATTCATACTACTCTTAACATTGAAATCCTCACATTTTAAGTATTAAATCCACAACTAAGAGTAAAACTGGAAAATTTGCCACAAATGTGTAAGATGACTATTTCCTATAATAATATAAAGTTGAATTTGAAGCACAGTCAAGAATCACTGCCACACTGGGCTAGAAGACATACCCACACAAATGCTCTGATTCCAAATGTGAAAACTTGCTGCATACTGTTAATTTACTGTAAGTACAGCAGCAGAAGTTTCTTTGGAGAATGCTGATCTCTTCCTTTTGTTTGTTACAAGCACTTCTGGCACACCTATAGGTTTTCCACTGCTGCCCTTTTGGCATTAAATAGTTTTATTTATGTTCATTTATATATGAGCATTCCTCATGTATAAACGAGCAGTTTTATGTGCTTGGAAGGCCCAGTTCTAGTTTTTATCCAGCTACAGTAAAATGGTCAGTGACTAACGCATCTATATACACCAGTCAGAATATGAATAATTTATAAAGTAATGCTACTATTTGCAAGTATCATGTCATGTGTTCGGCAGCAGTTTAGGAAACCAAGTACAAGCAGAAATATTCTTTCAAACTGAAGGTCATAAATTCCAGATTTAGGTTAATGGCAAGTTTGAAGTTTTAGATTTAGCATCTCTAGCTAGAGTCCAGCTTCATCCACTTGCACGTGGATTTGTCTTTACTTGGACAACGGTGGGCTTTCCCGGACAATCCACGCATTACAATCTCCATACACTGCCTGTGTGCTAACGAATACGTTCAAATGGTAGTACCGTGGCCACGATGGTACAGTAACAGACAAGATAAGGCTTGCAGGCAGTGACCGCATCCGCACCACCAGCAGCTCTATAACCTAGGGCAAACTGTGCGCTTCATTGCACAAGATGTACTGCTCAAGCTCACTCAGAGATTATCTAGTGTCCAACCCCAAACACAAGTTTTTAATAATTTATCTATGATTTTTTTTTTTTTGGATATGCTGAAAATGTTGAACAGTCTTAGACTTTGAATCACATCTACTGAGACAACACTGCCCTGTTCATACAGAGCTTCAAAATCCCATCTGCCTCTCCTCCCTGATCTCCTTTCCTGCATTTGAAAACATAAGAGTAACAAGTTTCCCAATTCGTTCTCTCACCCACCCACTTCCTTCTTACTACTCAGTCTTACTCATTTTTAACGCTAAGTCACAGAAGGGTGATGCCTGGCTTGAGACTATTATGCCACCCAAATGCAGTCGCATTTCTGTGACGATGACATGCAACCTGAGAAGAGCCTAGAAGACGGCCACTGGGCCATTATGGACTTCGTAGTCAAATCCCTGGATCAGCTGTTGAATAAAATCATATTAATTCTGTCACAGTTAGTTCTGCCACAGTTTGAGGACACTAAGTATAATGGGAGCTAGTGGAAAAATTGGAGTCACACTAATGTAATATTTTCATCTTTGAGAACAGAAGTCTCCCTCAACACTGTAACTTGGGGAAAGATGGCAAAAATATTCTCAGTTTTTGTACTGTACATCAAAAAACCTTTTGCATTTTCTCCCTTCAAAAAATAAATCATTTTTTTTCCTCATCACACTGAGTAACATTGAAGAGTCATTCATAGAACAGAAAGTGCATGGAATACAAATCAGGTCTTCTTCAAATTTCAAAACTGTTGGCTTCATTCCCTATTCCAACAAGGTGCAGCTTATTGCTTCTTGAACAGCAATATATTTTCTACGTGATTTAAGATTGTTCTCTGGTATTCGAATTTAGGTTAAGTTTGCAATTCTCAAATGTCTGCCTTTATTTTGTCATTTATAAAGTTATTTAATATTTTTATTATGGAATCGCACAAATTTTTACTAGTTTTCCAGACTATGCTTTGGCATGCTTGCTATTCATTTTTTCCCTAGCCTAATAAAAGAAGTCTCCCCTGGCTGCTATAACTAGCTGAAGAAATTATATTTTTTTTCTAAATTTTTGAAAACCTAAACATGTTTTCTAACAGTCATTATCTGATTAAAGCTACCATTATCTATAAAGAATATAAGCCTTTTTCTTTGAGAATGATATATTTTGTTAAACTTGTTGGCAAAGGTGAGAAAAAACAGAGTTTAATTAGATAAGCATCATCCAGACCAACTGAGATAAAAGGTAGTTTTATAACAACTGAAGTACACAGTAAATCCTAATAGAAAGATTATACAGTATTTACCTTACAGTAAACAAGCCTGCTCTCTCTCCAGAAACAGAAAGAGAAAATACAGTACCTGCTACAGATCTCAGCTTTCTCCTAATTTAATAAAGGAAAATTATTTTAAATATTTTATGATTAAAACAGGAATGAAGTGTCAGTGTGGCTTAAGGAAAAAAAAATAACTTTTGCATATCATGCTGTTTATGCATTTTTAAAGTAATGCCAAATGAGTAAAGGGAACTTTACAAAGCTCCCTTCCTAAAAAAGGCTGCACTTTTAGGTAAAGTGTTATTGTCTGTAGAAATACTAATGGATTTCCAACATATTTCTTTAATAAATGGGTTAACTGAATTAATTTTTTTTTAATTAAGTTGGTTTTTGCCTGGAGCAGACAGGGTTGTTTACTCACAATGGCCATGAAACTCCCCATATTTGATGGTTTAATTATCTCCTCTTTGCTTACTAATTCTTTTAGAGAATTTTGTGTGGTATAGCAAACACAAGATACTATGCATCTGTCTTTCTCTGTTCAGTCTTACGAACTTACTTAAACTTTCTGTCCCCTTATTAGCATGTGACCATGTGAAAGACCATGAACTGAGGCAGTTTGTTTTAAATATAGTTTAAGTTCTTTTATTTATTTTTAGTCATCTGACCTACTGCAGTGTCGGACCTATCCTCATATAGAGACACCTGCTACCTAAAAGATTTGCAGAGTCAGATATTGCAGGATCTGAATTTTATTTACTGGTTTGGTTATATCATCTCTCAGAAGCAGAAAATTCTCTTGAGATGAGTAGGACAAGTTATATGTAACTCCCACCTCAATTCTGGGCCCTGGCTTACATTGTCTGGTTCTGTAAGTAGGCTGGCTATGATAAGAACTAGCTCTGAACGCCAGGAATATCCTGCACTGGGCTAGAATGGGAACAACGCTATTTGGACAGAAATAGAACAAGCTGGAAGATCACCCAGTATGAAGAAAGACAGAAGGAAACCCAGTATCACTGACCATAATAAGAGGACAAGTTTACTGCAGAATGTCACAGTCAGATTTTACAAGTTTTATTCACTAATGAACAGAGACACACTGAATATTTTTATAAAGTTCTAGAAAAATAACTGTATGCACTTACAATTCATTAGAAAAAACAAAGCCTGCCTGCTTAACAGTACGTGAGAATGAAGTTCACCTTAGCTCACACGACCAACAGTAGTTCTGTATTAAAAACTTAAAATACATCTTCATTAAGCACTGAAACAAACTAAATTTGTTTTTACAAACCAATTAGAATGAACTCCAATTCTTTTATCTCCAAATAACCATCATGACTCACACTATGGAACAGTTGCAAAGGCAAGCTCTGACCTGAAAGCTTACTACGGTGCATCTACAACAGATGCCCTAAGAGCCCTTGCCGAAGCCAGGACATCATTACAGGCAAGCTAAAGAAAGAGAACCAAAACAAAGCACAAAGAGGGGTAATGTTATCATGACTAATACTAATAGCAAAAGAGGACCAAATAGATGCCTACCAGATACAAATCTAAATTTGAGTTGGGCAGAGAGGAACCTCATGAGGTTCAACAAGGGCAAGTGCAGGGTCCTGCACCTAGGGAGAAGTAACCCCAGGCGCCAGTACAGGCTGGGGGCTGACTTGCTGGAGAGCAGCTCTGCAGAGAAGGACCTGGGAGTGCTGGTGGGTGACAAGTTGACCGTGAGCCAGCAATGTGCCCTTGTGGCCAGGAAGGCCAATGGTCTCCTGGGGTGCATTAGGAAGACTGTTGCCAGCAGGTCGAGGGAGGTGATCCTGCCCCTCTCCTCAGCCCTGGGGAGGCCTCATCTCGAGTACTGTGCCCAGTTCTGGGCTCCCCAGAACAAGAGAGACATGGAGCTACTGGAGAGAGTCCAGTGGAAGGCTACAAAGATGATCAGAGGGCTGGAACAGCTGCGAGAGCTGGGCCTCTTCAGCCTGGGGAAGAGAAGACTGAGAGGGGATCTTGTCAATGTGTACAAGTACCTGAAGGGAGGGTGTCAAGGGGATGGGGCCAAACTCTTTTCAGTTGTCCCGTGGGACAGGACAAGAGGCAACGGGCAGAAGTTGAAGCACGGAAAGTTCCGCCTGAACGTGAGGGGGAATTTCTTCTCTGTGAGAGTGACGGAGCACTGGACCAGGTTGCTCAGAGAGGTGGTGGAGTCTCCTTCTCTGGAGATCTTCAAGGCCCACCTGGACATAACCCTGTCTAACATGCTCTAGGTAATCTTGCTTGAGCAGAGGGGTTGGACTAGATGATCTCCAGAGGTCCCTTCCAACCTTACCCATTTTGTAATTCTGTAAATTAAAGACACTGAAAATTCTGATGCTTTTCCTGGACCAAATGCAATCTGCAGCATTCCTGCCTCAAAAGGGAGTCAATCTCACAAGTGAACATTAGGGTGGCAGCCAGCTGATCATCCCCTCACATGTAGAGAAGTTCTCTGAACATACAGAAGACAAAACAATCTTGCATGCGAGATGAAGAGTTGCCACCCACACAAAAATCTACCTTCATTTTTAAAGATCCAAGAAAACTGCAACACTAAAACTGCTCATGCAATAGTCCTTCATACTTCATCTGGTGGAAAAATTTCTACTAGCACTAGTGTTTTTGTGGCTCCCCAAAGATTTCCTGCTCTGCAGATACTAGTTCCCTTCCAGCTCCTCATTGCTATTCCAGCAAAGATACATCTTACCTTGTCTGTTTAAGGTATCAGCACATTTGACTGAAATTTGCATCTGAGCTTCCACCCAAAGATTGTTGCCAAGATGAGACCCATACTTCCTAGACACCAGTGTCTACATTGTCTCACTGACCGTTCTGTCCCCTCCGTGCTACCAGGACCAACACAAGAGAACCTGCATTACTAAAGATTTTTAAAACTGAATTTTTAAACTAAGCTAAGACACAGAATTTTTTTTTTTAGTGGGGGGAAAAAAAAAAGCCAAGATCTTATTTATATCAGAGCACTTTCATGAGCTTCAGTAAGCTTACAACACTGCTAACCGGGTCAGAATCCACTCCTATCACTTAGTGGAGGTGATAGATATGTGACATTGCTGACCGCACAGCAAAGACTCTTAAATTATTAACTACAGCAGAACTAACCAATCGTCTAGATGAAAAGCTGAAATGTTGCTCCAAATACAGAAATGAAGAACTAGAGTCATAACTGACTGGCTGGTGTTGTCATTAAAAATTGCTTAAAAATAGATCTTCTGCTATATTTTGGTATTTTTGCACTTCGTAATTCCATTTTAGTAAAGTATTTCTACCTTAACCTTCAAACAATAGCAAGAGACATTGTTTTTTCAGAACACAAAAACAGACTCTCAAAGCTGACGTTTTTCAAAACTTAGAAAGCTCCTGACAAGAACACAAATTCCCAAAGGCACGGGCTAGATCCTCATCAGTACAGTCAAAAGGTACATATGTTTGTTCAAACTGGAATAGTTCATGAGAACAAAGCTATTAATTATCTGTATATTTACAAAAAGACATAGCCACAAACCTCAGGTAAAATTTCACATTACCTGCACTATGTTGTTTTAATTAACTGGATTAGACAGAGGAGGGAAAAAAAATTACATCACTGCTTCAGGCAAAATGCCCAAGTATGTCATTCTACTGTAATGAACCAAAATTGGTAATGTAATTTCAGCACGCTGAAAAAGAGTAACCCTAATTTTTCTTTTTCAAAGGAGTACATTTTTTCATGTTCTCTGGTTGATATAAATCTTAATAAATATTCTGAGATAACTCTATGACACATCATTAGCGAGCTGTTCAACAAGTTGAGCAAGTGCTGAATTAGGTATTTAAAATAATTATTATAAATGTATCTGCTCGTGGCAACATGGAAACAATTGTAAAATGTTTCCTAATGGAAAAATCAGATTAGTTTAAATATAATAGCCAACAAATGCTACCACCTGGAAGAAGAGCACAAGGTTTAGCTGCACAAGAAAAATAGGTGGCTGATTGCAGCTGGGTTAGCTTCCCGTCTCTGCCACTCCTCAGGCCACTCGGCAGCAAGTGAGCCACTTCCAGGGGCTCCGGAGGCTCCTGAGACTTAGATTAACCTGGGACTTGTCTGCTAGTTTCCATGATTAAGGTCTATAATTCCCAACTTGCACCCATGACACAGGTAACAGGTAGGAAAGCTGCACCTGCAACTGGCAACTGAACCACCTGCATTAGCAGAGACAAATAGGATTTTTCTACAAATTAAAAAGGAAAAAAAAGGGGGGGGTGGAGGACAGACATCGTCACATGCAGACTAAGCCTTCTTACTCTGGACAAAGTGATTTCAGTTTGTCATGATCACAACTGGAGGCAAGAGCCTTGGACACCACATCAGACTGTTTATTTCTGGGATATGTTTTATACAGGTTTTAAATAAACTTCAGGAGCTGCTATTTAATCTCTTCAATGTTTGTATTCCTTTTACCCTGTCAATCAGTAACTTCTTATAGCACGCCTTTATCAAGGTTCTGCCCTGTCAGGTTCCCATGTACCTTTAGAGGAGTCTTCAGCTGCAAATTGCAGGAAAACTCCTATCCACGTTAACATGAACAACCCCAACATTTTTTGCAATGGATCGATGTTTAGCATGCTTTTTCTTTTGTGCAAGGTTACCACGGTTTGCCACTTATCTAAGAATATTCATCAAAAAAAAATCACAAATTATTTGTGAACACTGAACCAAATATATCAAAACAGAGACTTAGTACCTCCACTTACACTTGGAGTCCAAGCAACAACTAAGATTCTGAGCTGCAGAGGAGAATTCACACAAGGTTTCCTTCACTGCAATCAATGGATGATAAACATTGAAGCTGAATTTTCAAAAGACTATTTAAAAGGCTTACTTTTTCCCCCAAAGACGCACATACTCGCATACAATATGTCTCCAAGTACACAGGTTTATTGGAACATCTACATTTTCTGCTGGTAAACCTCTCAGATCATCTTCAAAATACCGGTATTACAGATAATCACTGGTACCTGTTTTTCTTTTTTTTTTCTATTGTGAAAAATGTGATAGTAGTAGCAGAAAAGCAAGCATTATTTCCTCCTACTGTTTTATAGTATTCTATTTTCTACTTTAAAGGAGTCATTGTCAGAAGCTGGAATTTTGTACAGTATTCTTTCCTCAAACACAATTGGCGTCTCATGACTTACTTTAGACATGTAGTCTTCCTAATTTACTACCAGACTGATTACTGCTCAATTTTAGTGCAAAACGCTACATGTATATTTTGACAGTCTGAGTACATTTAATAATCCCAGCATGTGGATAGCTTTGCTTTTTGCAATATACAGTTTCAAAAGAAGGTATTGTGCCTTGGCTTTTATTTTTTGTCAGAGAAAGAAAATCCAATTTATAAAAATGTAAAGCTTTTGTGGTGTCACATCAAACTGCTTTCTAATTTTACTTGCAAATATGTAACAAAGCAGTTCAGCAACTATGCACACAACCCTTGCATTTAGGTCCTCTAATCCCTCTTGCTTTTTTATGTTTTAGTTGGGAAATATATCTCTAGGCTACCACATCTTGACAGTAAAGAAACTGTGATTTGAATGTTTCTTATAAATGTTTTTTTTTCCTCCAACCTCATTAGAATATTTGTATAAACAGATAATTCTACAGGAAACCTTGAAACCCCTCTAAGGTACACTAACAAAGGATGGGTTCTGCTCACAAACAATGGTCCTAACTCTCACATTCACTGAAACGCCCGTGCAATGCTTGAATAACTTTCAGGTGTCTGGGCTTTCTGATGCTCATACATTGTACTATATAAAGAGAGACTGGTATCACTGACAGGTTTTGTTTATCTATCTATATATATGTGTACATATACATAATCTCACGTCACACACATATGGTTTCTTTCTGTAAAGGAGAGACAATAAATGGTAATGGTACATGGCATTCTGATGTCAGTAATTTGCCCTGGAGATTATGTACAATTTAATTTCCTTGATTATGAGAATCATATACATACTAGACTTTTCTATGTAAAGGAGAAATGGTCCTAATAAAGCTACCAAATATGAAAATGAAGTTTCACTCACCTACCACTTTTATCAGTCAATAGCTTTTGTATTACACTTTTAAAGCATACATCTTGAAAACATTTTCAAAAATACACGTGTCCTAACCAACGGCTGCCTACAAGCACAAACAAGTTGCTAAAGATTAAACTGCAGAGTGAATTTACAGTATGCCAGCTATTTTACAGTAACCGTCCAAACATATTCTCTTACTCAAACACCGTAAACTCAAGACAAATTGAGATAATGCAAAATAAGTGACATCTTACTTACCAAGAGTACATGTAGTAAGAGTATGCATACTTCTGAACTAAGTCATGAATGTTGTACCCCACACACAGCTTCTGTTGGGTTTGTTAAGAATCCAAACCACTTCAGGCTTCCTCAAATTTTACACTGCCATCTAGTGTAGGTTATGTTCATATGTGCCAAGCTTCCAAGAGACTATCAGCATCTGAGGTCTCCAAAACCAAAAAAAAATCCATTAAAATAGCTGTCACTACGTTTGTTTACATTACCTGGAAAAGGGCAACTCTTAGAAGGAAAAGACTGCACTAGCCAGCCCAAATGTATTCTTTCAGTACCAAAAACTAATGATATCTAACACTGACAGCAGGAAAACTGAAAAAAAAAATTACTAGAGACACAATACATCAAAAAATATCTTTTTTTCACTCAATGGCTGAACACTCATCAGATATGATTCATCTGGAAAAATGCTTAGTATACATTCACCAACTGAAAACATAATTAATGCAGGTTTAGCATCTGTGCTTATATAAAAACTACAGATAAATGACAGTATTTCTCAACTGTAGGTCTACAGATAGAGTGATTATTTCAATATATATTCTGCTGTAATCCAAAATGTTTCTTCATCATTTACATTATATTTCTTTATTCCAAGGTATAATCACTGGATCACTGCCTGATGAGCCTGATCACTCTGTTCTTCAGAAAAAAGCTGTTGTGCAGGACTTCAGGAAAGTTCGTTTTATGATCAACTTCCCCCGCAGAAGCAACATTGCCATCTTTACCATTTCCAGCTAAGACGAAGAGGCTACGTCACGTGGCTGCTCTGCAGAAGCCACGCTAACTGTATGTCATGACAGGCAGTGACACACAAGTTCCAGATACCATGTAGCTCTATAGCTGCATTTTCAGAGGCAAAACAAAAAAGTTCCTTAGTTACAGACGAAAATGCACAATTCCAACTTTTATAATACTAATTTTAAAATTTAAGATTGTTATGATCCATTGAAAGTGTATTTTAAAAACTATAAAAAAAGCAGACTGCCACTATTCTGAATGTCAAACGCAGTACCTCCTATTCTGTGGACCAAATTCTGTTCTCATTTACAGTGTAACACGGAATACTCATTAAAAACAGATTTATTCCAAATTCACGCCACTGTAGCAGAGAAAATTTCATCTTATGTATCTCATTTCCTACTGCTATCAGTTTTGTTTAACCATTTACATGTACACAAAGCAAACAAAATCCAGGCAAAGCAGCAATATTGCTACTTTAATAGAAACACTGTATGGTATCACAGAGTTGATGCTTTCTGCTTAATGCTCCATTTATGCAGCAGTAAATACACAAGATACCAAGTCACATTTAGTGCCTAGACATTTATATCTATTTTCATGTTTTCAAGTCATTTTCATAACAGAAATATGCACCCAAAGTTCAGCACATCTCACTATACTGCTGTAATATGCTAAGATTGCAGTTTATAAATAACCAAACAACATAAAAAAAGATAGTACAAGAAAAACTGCCAAAAAAAACAATAAAAGCTTATTTCCCACAAGAGTTTCTCCTTCTTAATTGTGCATTACACATCACCTTATACAATTACAAGAGAAACTGAAGTATTTTCAGTGCCCTTATTAAGAGATTTCACTATATTTGCCAAATTAGTGGTTTTGCTGCAAGCAGGAAACTCCTATTGGCAGGTATGCAGCTAACAGGATTAAAGAAAACAAGAAAAATGTCTTGATGTTGTATATGAGATAAGTTTAAGAGAAAACTCTGATAAAGCAGTCAAAGCACGGATTTACCTTATGCTGTGACCTCAGTGAAAATTTACTCTAAGTAGTAAAGTCAAATTTCTTCAGAATAGGACATACAAAAAAAAGAAAAGGGTCCACCAAGATGACAAACTTGGGTTTGTTTTTTAATGCCATGGTACATGGTAACAGAGCACTAAATCAGCCTGCCAAAGAAATGAATTTCATAAACAGCATTATGTTGAACATATTTGATACTGTAACAGGTCAAGTAAGCACCCTTTAGCTTATACGTTCTTCTAAATTTTCACTAAATAGAGCCCTTTTCAATATTGGAGACTATCTGAAGAAATATATGGGTTATATTCACTAACAACAGGAAGTAGAGACTTGGCTGGTCAGGCTGAGGCAAGCAGCCTATTAACATCATAATCTATGGAAATCAGTATTAAGTTCTTTTTTTTGTTCTATTTGCTCCCTCTTAACATATTTAAGAGAGAAATTAAAGATGACATGTACAATGTAAGATGCCCACTTCACTTTTCATTATATCATTTCAGTATACCTTGCCTAAAAAGGTTTACAAGACTTTTAAGAAAGCAAATGTATCCTGTCTCCTAATAGGAACTTTCATAGTAGAATGTATTGTATAAATCTGATTTGCTCTTTGAGAGTCTGCCCATCCTTAGATAGTTTATGAAGGTGTAAGATGAGGGAAAAAAAAATAAAACACTCATCCTCAAAATGATCTACAGCTGCCCTGGACAAATTACCTGAATCTACATTTCCAGATTGTGTGAAAAAAACTAAAGAATCCTCCATCATTAATTTAAAGTTTTTCTCTTCCTAACAGTCAGCTGGCAACCAGTTAATGTAGGTTTCCAACCAGCAGGAAACTTAAGTTCAGCTCTTTCTTAGAATTGCCATTTTGAATTTTGTATCAAGACAAACAAGTCTTTTTAATTAAAATTCTCTATCCCTGTGAATATGTTTACAAGGTGAAGTCCAGCATCATACTCAAACCTTGTGCAGCCAGCCAATCTTTCAAGGTTTGTCTTAGGTTTCTGTGACAGATCAACTATCCCCTATAGGAGACCCTGATAAGCTAACTGACTAGATCTTTATCTGGAAGCATTAAGGAAGAATTAGGCATTCCTTTAGAAAATATCCTTAAGGACTGAAAGAGAAAAATCACCTGTGATTGTTCCTAAAGAACGAGGCAAAGACTCTGCAGAGATTGCCAGGCTTGCAGGGGAACTCAAGAAGAAATATGGGGAGGAATCCTAGACTCAGCAAAAGCCGTAAGCAAGACTGAGGCATGGTAAGTCCAGGACTGCCAGCTCAGTATAAATGACACTGTTTTTTTTGACACGTGAACTTACATTTCCACATCATTTTGAACAAATCCAGAGCCAAGGGAAATATTTCAATAATATAATTTGCCTTACATCAATACAAATGACTTTGGAAGAAGGAATCCTTCATCAGAAGTGTGCTAAATAACAGTTGTCATTCATCATCAGTTATAGTAAAATATTAATGTAATAAAAAATATGTAATAGCCAACAGAGCGTAACCTGAACAAAACTAGCCCTTCCTAAAAGTTTCCATTAGTCACAGAGCATTTGGCATGCTGGAAAACACATGGAAATATAAATTAGTGAGAAAAATGTGGCTAATTGTAGCTAATTTAAAAATGCTAATTCAAGTTACCATACATTCTGAAGAAATGTTATTGTTGGGAGTACTTGTCCAGCTTCCAGTTTGCCTCTCTTAGCAAGTTAGCTTATTTTCTCTTGCAAATCTTAAAAAAAAAATCAAAAAAAATGTTTTCATATTTTTCATATGCCAAAGTCATATGCTAAAAATATATATCCATAACAAGCTAAATAATTCATCAGGCATAGCAATCCCATTAGCTATTCCTCAAAACTGATAGTGAATTGAGGCCTAGACCTATTCAAACAATTAATTATTTCACCTGCAGAATCCATCTCCCAGCCTCCACCCTTTACTGTCAACTAGCAGCACTGTCCTCTCAGTGCTGACTGATGCTGTAAGCAGAAATTCTATTTCTGCTTCTGTTTGTCTTCTTGCAGTAAAGCAGTCTCTTGGGCACTAAATGGAGTATTAATTATGCAATTTGATTCACAAAACCTTCAGTTAATGTTGTGAAATCTTCAGGTCAGACTGGAAGAGAAACTGAGAGGCAAGTCATAAAGGAGGATCTGCAGGAGGCATCTGGATACACCTACTCAAACTGATGAGCTTTAGCCTGAGGAAGAAAGACTCCTTTAATCAAAAAGAAGTAGTTCTGAGTTAAGGAACCAAGGCAGCCTCATGGATGAGGCTCTCCAGAAAAATCAGGGCAACACAGACCGGACCGGTAGAACCTGGAGGGCTTGAGGAACCTGGGCTGCACAAGGAACTTGAAGCCTTAGGGAGTCCAGAAAGGCCAGTAAAAGAGAAACGCTTTATCTTAAGGGAAATCTTGAGCACTGCAGGAACTCTGTCAGAAAGCAGAGGGAAAATGATGGAACAAGAAAGAAGGATCTGAAGTAGTAACATTGCCACAAACTACCACTAATGTTGCCAGGAGAGCAAGTGGAAGTGCTACAGACCTGATTTCTGCTCATGTTAATCTTGTGACTAGTATCCTAATTTCAGTGGAATTATCTGAATGCATGAAGCAAACAGCATTCAGTCCTGCACAGTTAGTTTGAGTAATGAGCACGTACATGCATTAAACCCCATGCAATACACTGGCTTACATGACAAAAACCCAGGTTAACCACAGGATTTTAAATCTAGTTCAAATATAACTAAAAAAAAGAATTTTAATTGAATGGAAAGCTGCCTTTCTAAAGAGACACATGTTTATTTGAAAATAAGTTTTGCTAATAATCAATTTTATATATAAACTCTTGCCTTGATGCAGACTGAGAAACACACTTTTCCCTACTATTTTTGCTATGTAGACATCTTTTAAACGTAGAAGGTACCTGTAAACCAGTGAAGAATGAAAACTGGTCTCATTTTTGAGGTTTCAAAGCCAGATTTAAACATTGTATGTATGGCCTGATTTTGCTGCATATGTATTTTAATGCATCCTTAATGGGTAAATAAACCAGTAAATTTCTTCTTAAGAGAGACAGAACTATCAGAGGAAAATATAGCTGCACAGAGACTTCGTGCTACTGTTCTTATTTCTGCAATTTCAAAAGCCATACTAGTTTAACTTTAGGGACCAGGCAAGCAGATAAGCACAAGCTGTTATTCACACTTCAGAATCTGTATCTCATTTCGGAGAAAGATCTCTGTTTGATCCCAATACAAAAATCAAATTTTAATTCCTCTCCCTCTGCTTTTTCTGGCCGACATCATTTCAAGTCACAACTCTGCTCAACTTATTTACATGTAGCATCTTCCCTGAGGTTTCCATCACGTTTCGGTGGACGCTGATACTCGCAAGATGGGGATGGGTGTCCTGTAGCTGAATTACTCTACCAAAATAGCCGGTGAGACGCAGCCTGCCACCCGCCTCATCAGCTACTACCCCAACTTTCAGAAACGACGGAAAACCGTTACACGCGCCGTCCTCGAGCACGGCAGGAGCCGGGCCGCAGCTGCGCGGCCGGGCTCCTGCTGCCGGGGAGCCTCGGCGGCGGCGGGGCCGCCCCGGCCGCGCCACCGAGGCTCCGCGGCAGCAAACGCCGCCGACGGGAGAAAGTAGGAGACGCCTCAGCGGGTCTTCGCTGGAAGTTGTCCCGGCCCCCGGGTCGCCGCCAGCCCGCGGGCATCCGCAGCGCGGGCCGGGAGCGGGGTCCCGGGGGGCCGCGCCGCCCCGCTCAGCCCGGGCCCCGGCCCCGCCAGGAGGCGGGAGCGCGGCAGCCGCCCCGGGCGCCCCCCGGGGCCGCTCCCCGCGCCGCGGCGGCCGGGGCTCGGCGGCGGCCCCCGACGCGCACGCCCTCGCCTTCTCCCGGCGCTGCGCACGCCTGGCGGGCTGTAACCTTAGGAAACTTGATAAGGGAATCAAAGGGAGGGACTCCGGCTGAACCGATTCCCGGCTTTTAATCTCTCCCGACACACCAGGGCCAGCGGGGAAACAAGGAAATAAACCCCTAGCCGGCGCCAGCCGAATAAGCGCCCGCGCCCGCCCGCCTCCGCGCGGTCGTTACCTGGCTCGGAGCCGGGCGCCCGCCCGGCGGGGCGACCTGCGCGGCACTTTCCTCCCGGTGCGTGCGTGTGTCGCTCGGCGGCTGGACAACCTGCTATTTATAGTCCGGAGCCTCCAGCGCCGCGACAGCGGGAGGAAATGCAGGGCTCAGCGCCCCGGCAGCCGAGCCGGGCACGGACCCGCGCCCGCCCGCCGCCACAGCGGGGGCCAGCTGCGGCTCGCACCAGCCGCGGGCACTGGCGCCCCTGCCCCCGGCGCCGCCTCGGCCGAGTCTCCTCCCAATGTCACCGCAGCCCGGCGGCGGCAGCGGCTCTGCGGCGGCCCCGCAGGTAGCGCCCCGGCGCCCGCGGCGACCAGGGGAGCCGCGAGCTGCCTCCGCCCCTCTCTCGCAGCCCCTGCGGCCGGCGGCGCGGCGCGGCGCGGCGCAGCACAGCCGCGCAGAGGTGACCCGCTGCTGCTGCTGCTGCTGCTGGAGGAGGCGAGACCGACACTGGGGTGTGGGAGGGGGAAAGCGCCGCTTGCCATTCACCTCCCGCCGCCCAGAGGGAGCCCGGCCTCCGCGGCCGCCTCTGCCGAGTGCCAGAGCCTGGGAGGCGGCGGCGGGAGCCCGCCTGGCCCGAGGGGACGGTCGGACGAGGCGGGGGTGCCTCGCGGGGAGGCTGGCGGCGGCCCTGGGCGCGGGCTGGCTGGCCACCAGGTCCTCCTCCCTCGGGCTGGGAGCCCTGGGCACCATCAGCCAAGGGAATGCAGCATGACCGAGGGAAAACGTTAGTCACTTCCCCCTCTCAGAGCTGGAAATGGGCACCCGAGGAGGGAAGCGGCAATTTCTGAAAGCCGCCGCAGTAGCTTCCGCCGAGCTACCAAAGTTTCTCGGTGGGGACGGTGAGGTAACCCCCCCTGCTCGTAACGAGGGGGCGCAGGGCACGGCCCAGCCCTGGGCCACTCCGCCAGGTGCCGCCGCTCTCCCTAAAGCCGGCGGCCGCTTACGGCCGCACGGCAGGAGCCATGCGGTGCCCTCGGGGCTCTCGGTGAGCGGAGAAGGGGGGGGCAGCGCCCCGGCGCGGCCGTTACGGCCGTTAGGGGAGTTGGGCGCCGGGCAGCGGCAGGGCACCGCGCTGGCTGTTTTGAGCGAGCGGGGAGCTCTGGGGGCTCTGCTTTGTACGTAAATAAATTTGCATCAAACCTCAACTGGTTTATGTAATCAGCCCACCTTTCTAATGAAAGCAATCTCAGGAGGCCCTGGTGGCTAGCTGAGTGTTTCGGCTGGTACTCAGCTCAGCAAAGACCCTCTCTAGTATGTCTGAAAACTGGTTTAGCATATCAGGCTACAGAGAAACTAACTTCTAATGCATCTGGCTCATTTGACAATATTTTTCATATAATCCTTTTTTGTTTGTTTGTCTTTTAGTTAGTAAATTGCACTAATTCAAAACCAGTTAATCCAATGGAGACTACCCGATTCGGGACAGGGTTTAGGAACTGCTTGTGCAGCTGCTATGCCCTTGTATTCAAAACTAGTGATGCTAATAGAGACGAGGTATTTACTTTAGCCTACTCAGTAGATTTTATTACAGGGTCATGTTTTAGGATTTTCTGTGTTACAGTATTTGCAGTCATCTACAAGGTAGGACAAAACCTGAGACATCTTTTTAAAAACTTTTTAAAAGATACACTTTTTAAACCTGCTTGTCGTCAAGAGAATGGATATACGTTCATTCATCAGCTACAGAAACTCATCTTTTCTAGTTAAGCAGTTTGCAATCAATAAACAGAAACTTTGATCTCCTAAAGACTGATCTGTGCAAAGCAAGATCATTTGAACTTCAAAAGCTTCAGACCAAAAACAAAGTTATACAGAGAGACATAATTGGGAGGAGAGAGGAGCTAACCATATACTTGTTTTATAAGTTATATAAAATTTTAAAGGAAAATTCTGAGAAGTCAGGTAAAAGACAGGGTGCACCTTGTTTACACACTTAAAAAGTAATACACATGAAACCTAACTTGATGGAATTACTTACTTGTATAAAGTTACTTATGAATAAATGTTTCGAGGATCAGGCTCACATGGAGCAAAGCATTGTAACAAAATGAAACCATATTTTAAATTCAGAGATGAGTCTCTTGAGTATCTTTCCTGTACAATATTTTGCTTCTCACAACAGGAATATCTTCATAATCTTCCTCCTTCTTGTTCAATTTTTAATGTTCCATAGCACAACAGATAGAAAAGATTCTGCCTGTCTGTGAATCAATAGTAGCAGACATAGAGAGTGCCACCAATGAAAATCTAACTTGTAAACAGAGAACTTGTACAACTTAGCTAGTGTAGTGTAGACTGTTTCTTTCTCTGCTCCCTTAACAACATCATACGGTTCAGCTTTAGTCTGCAGTAACTTTTTAAATGAAAGCAATCTCAGGCTCTTAGATGTTTTCAGAACTGAGAACAAAGTTTGTAAAATTGATGTCCTGCTAGACTGAGAAGGAATTGCTATGAGAGCACCTGCTTATTTATTTCAGTAATGAAATAAGCAGTTACAAAAACTGTGGTCTTGAAGTGCACTTCTTTTCATGGGCAAGGCTTTGTAATACAGCAGGTCATACAACAGAGCACAAGAAGGAAAAAGTCTAATTTTTAGATTACCTTTTTGTTAAGAGACATGCAAGATGTTACTAGAAGATCAGAACTGATCAGGTTCAGAAATCTAATATATGTCAGTATGGGAAAAAGATAGGATAACTAGACTTTTATTCCTCTCTGAAATCTTTTAAAATGGTTATATAGTCTAAAACCCTCTCACATCATAAAGTCAAAATTTTGAGAGCTGGAAATTATACTTAAGCATAAAAAATAATTGTCTGATATTCAGAAGTATTGAGCTCAGAATGATTTTAAATGTGCTTCAGTGCTTACCACTACTGAAAATCACATTTTTTATAGTGCCTAAATACGGATTTAAGGTGTCTAACTGCATCCATTCAGGCTTGAAAATTTTAACCTACATATACCTGTGCTTCATAATAAATGTATCAGAAAGCTTCAGACAAGCTATAAAAGCATTCTCAAAAAAGCAATGCAGGCTAGCACAGTTAGAACATGAGACACCACTCTGACGAAGCTACTTTTCTGTATAATTCAACTAATTCTGGTATGTGAATCTGATGTAGCATCTGAAGCCTAGCCTTTAACAGACAGCTGTAGTGGCAGGAGAAAAATCAAAATGAAACACTTACAGGATTAGTTTTTCATTTTAATTATTTACTGATATTTCTCCACATTTTCCAAATTGGAATGCTACTTTCTTTAAAATCTCCCGTGTTGCTACCCAGGCAGCTGTAACCCCAACTCCTGTTGGTGACCTTCTGTATTATAAATGTTAAGTATACCTAGGCTTTCTGGTCTGACACTATTCTGTTTGACTGTAGAGTCAAATTGAAAGTCTCTAACCAAGTCAAAGAAGTGAGGATAAGTTGTTGAAGCAGACGCAAACAAGAAATTAAACTGTGACAGACATATGACTTTTCGAGAGAACACTGTGCGGAGCTATTGGAGAATATCCCTGCTCTGCTCCAATCCTACTACCAAGGTTTACTATTTACTGGCAAAGGCCTGGGATCAAAAAGAATACTAAATCATTAAAGCACACCAGGCTGAGAAAGAGAAGTAGGATTTAATGGTCTGTCAGCAGTTAGAGTCTCTCTGCTGGAGAAACCATAGCCAGCAATCTGAGCCTCCCAGAGCACTGGAGGAAATAACAGGGCTGACTGGAATTTACCAAACTTTAAAGGAAAGGCAAAGGTTTAAGCAAGAAGAAATGCAAATGTTTATTGTTACAAGTCTTTGCTCAGGGTACTTGGATGGATAAAAATGCTTTGTTTTCAAAAATGTCTTTTTGTATTACCTTCAATTAGGTTTCTAGTAACAGTTTACTGAGGGAAGAGGGTTGATACAGACCAAATGCAATTGGGTCTGTGGTGCTAACCTTGTTAGGAAGCAGGGCTATGTCAGCCACAGTAGTTAAATTTAGGCTTAGCAGCAAAGGGGACTGAAAACTATCTAAAGCATTCCATGTTCAAAAGCTATGAAACACCTTTTAAGGCCTAACTAGGGTAAAAATCCAAGCCCACTTGTTCTCAGGAATGTTAGTATGAACAAGCACTCACATAGTGTAATTGCATCCCCTCTCTATACTAACCTCAGTACAGCAAGGAATACTGAATTTATGTCTGCTTTTTAACTGCAAAGAACTACGGAATCAAAAATCAAATTCTAGTGGAAGCATAAGCTATTCCTTTATAAGTGGCTGATCACTCCCACCTCCTAAAGAAACCATCTTCCTCATGGTGGAACCAACAACACTGCCCAAAACCAAAGGATACTTCTGGCACTGGACCAAAACCTAAAGCACCAAATGAAAATCATCAGCAAAAACAAATCCTAAGCAGGACTGAACTTGACTGGTACAGCTTCCCGCGTAACAGTGTCACTATAGATTACTGCAACAAAATTGAAATCTGTGAACTATGTCAGGCTCTTAACAAACAGAGAATCAGTGACCGTGAACTACAGTTTGGCTCTCAGGGCCTCACACCTTGCTGTTTCCACTGATGAAGAACGTATGCAAAAGTTAGTCTTCCGAACGTGAGCTATACCCAATATAAATATTGCACTGCACCTATAGGATGACTGCAAAAGAAACAAGAGGATGGTAACCCAAGTTCTGCAAGCGAACTGAAAAACATAAAGTATTGAACAAATCACGATCCTGACTTTACAGGTTGTTCTGTATGGGCCAGCCATTGTGCCAGTGGCTCCAGTGAGGCCTGTGCAGACTGCTGCGAACATAAAACAACTTGCAAGACTAGCTCCCAAAAGTGGAACAGCTGTGTAACCAATGTAGCAGAGGTGAAACTGAAATTGAGACAAATATCATAGTACAAAAGACCAAAGAAAACAATGTTGAGGGAAAATAGTTCCTCAGTTATCTGAAATGATCACAGACTCTTCGTCAAAAGACAATGAAGAAAAACAATGCATAAGCACCGGAGAAAAAGACTGCAGAGATAGTATCACACTATGTACCAAATGAGAAATGGGCAGTAATGCAAATAATAAAAAAGCACAAACCAGAATGAAGTCTTGTGCTTCAGTCTTGTGCCACCTACTGCTGCAAGAGAGATAGGTTTGCTTCCCTTGTGCTTTGGCAGTATTTATAGTATTTGTTGTACCGATAGGGAATGATTTTAACAAAGTAACCTAAAATCAAGTATCTTTCTGTACATTGGATATATGATGCAAACATACATAATCAAAGTCCATCTGAACAGTAATTTTACTTCTTGTCCCACTATTAGAAAAAAGTTAGACTTAAATCCCAAAAAAGAAGTATTGAACTCTTATTTTCTCTTTTTCTATAGCAGTTACTCTGAATTTAGTCATTTATTGCCATGAAAAGTTTTGTATAAAACCGAATGACAGAGTTCCAAAGGACAGTATATCTGATCACTGCTATGAGCTTGGAAATAATACATTCATAGGATACAAGATGCTGAACAGTGTAAACTTCCATGTTCAAAATTGTAATTAGGTGATTTTATTCTAGTAGTCTTTATTGCAGATAAAGCTGGCATAAACACTGTATTGGGTGGTCTGGCAAATTTGATAATAATGCAGTTGTGTGCCCAGGCCTAATCTGGATCATATTTGCCAGGCAAGACAGACATGTTCAGATCTTATATTAATGACTGTAGGGACTGTGGCCTAAAACAGGCTTGCTTTGCACCCATGTAAATTACTATACAACACGCAAGGCTTTAAAGAGTCCAGGTAAAGGATTAAATTACTGGCTCATTTCTGTTAGTACAATTGCTCTAGACTTTAGGGTTCCTCTCACTGGCCTTTGCACAGGGCAGAAACAATAGTTTTTATTAGGACTACTGCTGTTGTATGCCAGTTTTCAGACCAAAAGTCCTATTATTAGACCTTGGACACTTAACCTCTGCCAAAAAAATCACACTGCTCTCTCTTATCTCAGAAGACAAAATACTTTGATATCTTTTGGCAATACTTGTTTGGGACAGAGGGTGAAAGGACAAGCCAGCAGTTAGTTTACTGTATAAAACAATAAAGTCATCAGACAGCTGAAATGCAGGCAATACATGACTCCCTACTTGGTGACAACACTTTGCTATTGCTTTTTGCACATTCGTACTTAATATTTTGAATTTCAAAGAACGTTTGTGTGATGCTAGAACAGACCTGAAAAAATATTAACAGTCAATTTCTCCAAAAAAATCCCATTCCTATGGCCTCAGGTGCAGTTTCATGGCACTTTTTATTCCCTGATAACCACCCACTGAAACTCAGATGTCCAGTTTCAGTCTCAGAAGTTATATTCTATTCCATACAAAATTAGTTAGTTAGAGCTTGAAAAGAATGTTCAGAGATCATGTGTTAACAGGAATAGAACAGTTCTTAGAAGTTACATTTTTTTCTATTTACTGGCTATTTCCCCTTGCACTTGAAGGGTGTCCCGATCCGTATGACAGGTGGGACTGATAATAGAAGGAAGGTCCATTACTGTGCACAGTAGTGGATTTCTGAACCAATATTTGCCTGTAAACATAGACCTAAAGGAAACTCTCAGAGAATGGTAGGTATGAATAAAGCCTGATGTGGTAAATTTCATAGTTCCTGGATGGATTTCTAAAATGTGTGGTGATAAAATGTGGGATCAGTGGGCAGACCACTTTGGCAGTGCCCTTTGCCATGACACTCCAATCTTCTCACATCTCTGCCGAGCGACCAGTTGTCTTTAGTTTATTTGAATTATTCAATTCAAACAAACTAAAGGCTTCCAGCATACAGTTTTCTTTCACCATACTTCACCCACGCACCAAGGATAATGTTATTTTCAGTAAAAATAGACTAACTACATCAAACACTGACTGGCAAAATTAAGCACTGATAATATACAGCCAGTGCCCAAGAGAGCAAGCAAGTAGGTTTGAAGTGTGTGTGGCAGGGCTGCCACAGAACAGGAAGGGGAAGTTGTAGCACCTCAAGAGAGGCATCTGAAAGACATGCTGGCTCACGAACACCTCATGAGCAGCAGAAGCAGCAGATGCGGGGAGCACTTGCCTTGCACAGAGGTGAGATGCCACCAGTCAGTTAATTGGCAATGTCTCGCCTCTTGAAGGGGAAACCTGTTCTTGCTCTTGCTGAGCTCCTGCTGTCACACTTCTCCTCTAATTTAAGAAAGAAAAAATACAGTTCTGACACACCTCCTTTGAAAATTTGCCAGTCTCTGCTCTAATCAGCTAATACTTTTAATCATAGTCACCTTGATTTTGGAGAAGTTGTAGGATAACTTTCTATCATAATATTGCATTGGCTTATTCATGTACCTGAAATGTACCCATGCCTACACTGAACAATGGTTTTCCTTCTGTTTCCTACACAGGCAGACCACACACAGGCTCTCACCCCTGATCATTTTATACTAGTCACAGCAGGACTTTAAAAATAATGTATTTTACTACACAGATGAGCAATCACTTTCAAAATCCTCTGCAGCATTTTCCTACACACTGTGCTTCAATTCACAATTCGATGCCATTCAAAAACAGCAGCCTCACATCTGTGTATCATACTGCAGCCAGACTTCGGATAAATGCTTAATCTAAAATCATCATTCCTTAATGGTGTATTCTTTTCCCCATATTGCCATTTAAAACAGTAATACAAAGAATATTTTAGAAAGCTTGACATATGTCTAGCTGATTATGTTCCTCACTTCTCATCTCCTTATCTTTGATATATTTTGGATTTTGACCCTGTCTTGTAAAAGCTGGTATGTAACATGAATAGACTAGCTAAGAGCTAATGATGTTCACTGCTTAAAGTGGGCTGTACATTATCCTGGACAAGGGCTGTTTCTTTTGCTGTGTTTGGAAAGAGTGTTTCTCTCAAGTTGTACAGTAAATGAAATAAGTGAAAATAGTTAGCACTCGGTGACTGGCAGCCAGGACAATGGGTTTTAGTTCCAACTCTGTCACTGACTTGTTGCATAATTTTGAGAGTGTCATTTAACTTGTCTGGACCCTATCCATTTGTAAAACAAATATAATCTCCTTTACTGACCTCACATGGTACTGTCAGATTTGGACTCAGATTATAACTAGCCTTTCAGTGTTCCATGCCCTTCCATCACTCAAGGCATAAAAAAGAATGTAGCCCTACCATGCGCCTTACTGTGATCAAGAGGAATTAATTTTGGGGAAGCATGGGAGGGAACTCTTTGCCTGGTGTACCACAGGATGGTAGACTGCCTCAAAGAATTTGGTAGAAGGTGGAATCATAGAAAATTGTTGACTTGAAAGAGGCTACAAAGCTTGAGAAAGAACTATATTTTTCTTCAAACTAGAGTCTTTCTCAAACTGCTTTATTCCACTTGTCCAGGGCAGACTGGCCTTTAATTAATTGAGGCGTTCAGCGCAAGCTAAAATCCTTAACCAAAAGATTCTACCTAAGAGCAAAATATTATTATTCATTTTAACAGGAACATACTTCAAATAATTTAAGTCATGTCAGGTCATACAACAAGACAAGTCTGTTTTTATTGGGGATTAATATCTCCCAGCTTCTCTGGTTTTCAATAGATTGTTTTCAGAACCATCCCGTACTCCTTCCTGAGTTATATCTAGGGATAATACATGCAGTTAACCCACTGAATTTAATGGGGTTGTGCTCATGACAAGTTTCAGGACCTCCTTCTGCACCTCAACAGTTAGGACAATTAGTTTAGCTCTATATTTTATGTATTTGTCTACATTCTAATGTTTTGCTGCTATCATGAAAAAAAAAAAAAAGAAAGAAAGAAAGATTCTGTGTTCTCCTATGCCAACTCCTTTCCTGGAGCAGAAGCATATATGGCAGAGTCCTGCTGGCTACACAGGTACAGCACATATTGTGAGTGAGAAATATTTTTGTTATTCATTCTGAAAAAAAAAATGATAGGTGTGTTACGGTAACCTCAGAGTCTGCCAGTTTGTTTGGATGACTGCCTATAAATAATTCCTAATTAATATAAATTTCTTCAGAATAAATACTGTTTCAGTTATTTCAAGGTTAATTAACCTACTTAATTATGCCACTATTTTTGTAAGGACTATTTAATAGAAGATAATTCACTTCCACATCCAAGGCAGAAATCCCTCACAACTTAATCTCTGGATTCATGCATTAATATCTTTACCTCTTACTACTTAATTGACATTAGTTGCTAAGTAGATGTGAATTTTAGAATTAAATAAACACAGACTCTTGGAAAAATATTTTTAAAAGTGTAGGTGGTATTAATATATAAAGTCATTTTGTAACCTCTCTATTATTTTTAGGAACAAAGTGAGGCCAGCTAGTTTACATATACTATATGTTGCTTGTAAATCTAGCAAGAAAAAAATTCAAGATGCAGCTTCTTACAGAAGTATGAAGTTACTTAATTGCATTTCATATACTGGATGAGACTGTTTACTTTTATCCTAGGACAAATTCAGAGAGGTTCTGCTGGACTCAGCTGAACTGTTTTGAAACTACAGCACTGGAGACTAAGAATAGAATTTCTCCCACTGTATATGAGATGCATATTTAGCTGCCTGCTTAGCCATCACAAGTGGGTTTTACTTGCACATACTTCTTAACAACTGAGCAAATACCCACTTGCAGAAGTGGCACTGATCCAGATTTTGTAATGGTTTTTAAGTCTAGGACAGGACCACATAAATGGCTGCCTCTCATTGAGACATGGTCAATAATTAAATTTTGCTCACATACTAGTATGGTCCTGTATTTCTTCTGTCATGGGACCCATATTTCTAACAGTCTCCTGGGAGCCCTGCAGAGTTCTGCTGTGCACTGCTACGGAGATGGCATGCAGAACTGGGCAGGCCTTCAGAGCAGGGGTTGGCTTGCTGCTTCCTGCTGACTAGATCTTTTTAAAATTTCACAGTAGAGCTCAGGAAACGTGAACTAAGTAACCTAAGTCGATGGTACATGCTGTGGGAGGGGTGAGACACAAGCTGTGAGAAAAGGGTGAGGTCTGATAGCAAGTCAGAGGGGAAGGCTGGGGTTGTGCTCCATCCTTGGGCCAGTGCTGTAACATGCTTTGTGGCAACCTTTTATTTTCTCTAGAGCCATCTCAGAGCTCTTAGGAGCAGCTACTGTTAGAGGGATTGACAGGATATTGGAAGACAAGGGAGGATACAAACACGAACTGCACAGTAGCACAGGGACTGTTCTGTGGAAGGACTATGAGGGATGAAATTCTCCAAGTCAACCTCAAGATATTCTGCAGGGAATGAAGTTCAGAGCAGGAAGAGCTGAAGCAAACACTGGCTTCCATGGGGATATCATCCAGGCGTCTTTGTCAAGGGAATCTGGGGGACATCTCCTTCTCCTATGGGGAGATATTCAGGTTCTCGCAGAAATTTTATATTGCCCATGTAATGTATATTGAGGCAAATACTGTTTTTCTTTAGATTTCCAGAAATTTTCACTCTAAAATTAACTTAAATTTTACCTTCTCTGCCTCTTGTGTTCTGTGCCCTGACTAAGGAGGTCTGACTGAGGAGGTTACTTGCAATTTGTTTCGAATGAAAAAGGGAAAAAACAGAGGAAAAAACAGTGGCAGAGAAAACACTGTATGGGAACTATGAATTTCTAGGTTTGTATATATCATTTTTGGAGACAAACTCTCCCTTAGGTGGAAATAATCCTGCAGAGGAAAAGTTTTCTCCAAATTTTTCTTGGGTGGAAGAATTATTGGGCATAGATCAAACACATTCCTTGAGTCAGAGCTGGCTCACATCTGATTTGCTCAGAGAACACGCAGAATGAGCGCCAGCATGCCTGCAAAAGACTAGGTGAACATATGTCCTTTGTGGCTTGCAGAACAGAGTTAACCTGAATGTGAAACTGGAGAGAGAGGAAATTCACTGGATGTCATTTACATCACAACAGTGGTTCCAAATCAGCCATTGATGTTAGTCTCTTTCATAAGGGCAGACATTAAAACATGGAGAACAAACAAGTATTTTACAATTAGAGGTGAGATGAGGATGGTGCTGTACAAGAAAAAAGCCTGTGAAATTGTTAAAAAAAAAAAAAAAAAAAAAAAAAAAAAAAAACACTAGTAATGAGTCTCCAAAGGCTTGAGTCACAAAGACACAGAGAGAGTCTGTCTAGTGCTTTCACCATGCTTTACGTTCTGGGGAAACTGCTGAGCAACATCTCTCTTGACTAAACCGGCATAAGTATATTTCTTCTCGTACTAGTTTTCATACTAAGTCTTCAAAAGCAAGGGAGATGAAACATAAGATAACAAATTTCATGTAGGAAGGTAAAAGTATGTCAGGACTTCTTGTCATTCGTCATTCAGATGTCTATTTTTCTTGTACGTTGAAACTTTTCTTGGTAAATTGACACTCAGACAATCAAATCAAAATTTGAGAAAGTGATATGACTGCAGAGATAATCCAGGCAAAAACTAAACAAGGACTGAGAAAAGCACAATAAGATCTGATGCTCTTCAGGCTGTCGCATTCCTTCATTTAACATTGGCATTTATTACCTCAAAAGTTATTGGCAGTAGTATCTTTACTTTCTTGCCAGATACATTCTGGTGCATGTGATTTTCCTTGTAAAAAAAAATTGCTCTAAACAAAAGAGATAGCAGATGAGAACAATGACCACAGTCTCATCAAGGAATTCCTCCATCTGACTGTAGGCTTGTACCTACCGTGCTATTATACTTCGATAAAATGTAACAGGGTGCTTTAAATCTCTGAGTACAATTTCTGTAAATACGTCAATAGGAAAGGGGAACACAAAAAGAGACCATAACATGAAATGCTATCGCAGCAGGGTAGAGTTGATTTAGATATCTAGTTTATGTGTTTTAGCACAGATGTAATCTATTCTGATCAGCACTGATGCATTGCTCTTATTTTAGGATTTCTAAGAGGAATGCTCTACAGAAGAATAGTAAACAAGTCCTCTGTTTGAAAATGGTATTCAGATACATCCATATGCCACTACAGTACTGTTAACAGGGGAAATAGTATAATAATAAAGAGGTCAAAGTGTCAGGAAATATGTCAAAATAATATGTTTCTTAAAAATTAAATCCATAGTTGCTGATTAGGCACACAGAAACCAGTATTTTTCTCACCTAATATTTGGTTTATACCATTTTTCAGCCTGTAAGATCAGGTAGTATGCATATGAAAAATATTTATGGCATTCCATAGTGCCATAAAGACAATCAAATCTCTATGTTTACCTATCAATAAAATAAGAAATACATTCCTGAAGTTCCTTTATGTAGTGATCATGCAAAAAAACTAAAACCAAAAGCCAAGAAAGCCAGCTCCAGACAAAGCAGCACTCTGAAATCTCTGGCGTGCAGGGTTAAAGCAAAACTAGCTTGCAAAGAAAGGCAAAATTTTTTTTGAAAATGAAGGTCATGAATTTAGAAAAATGTTTGTGATCGTCTGCACCTGATGCCTGGACTGAAATACACATTTTAGTTATATTTCTGGATGTTCAGAAACATTGGTAGGAATTTAAAGTACCCATAACTAAGCAGAAATGTTACCTTTGATGATGGCCTGATTTTTGCCCATGTGAAGTGGTAGCATAAAGACTGTAGGAAATATTTATAATTCATCTTAAAACTCAAAAATAACATGAAAGCTGTCTTAGTTTCCCTACATCACTTTATAATCCAAGTCCATCAAAATGTTCAGGCTGGGCATATTTATTGCTTCACAACAAAAGCACATAGAATTTATCATTTCAAAATGAAATGTAATGATTATATATATATATATACACACACCCCATATATATGGATATATAGATATATAGATATCTATATACACACACATCACATTACATATATACATATATATATACTACTTTACAGTTCTCATTTTCTCCTCACTGGATTTTCAAACAAAAAATCCAAGAAGCTCAGAGAGATATAAGCCCAAAGAGAAAGCAACTGATCTTCTGTCCCTCATGAATGAGGAAAGTAGCAGCTTGTTCATCTTTAACGTGAGGTACGTGTGGGATGCACGTTCTATACATTTTCCCAGCCAATAGTTGCCATAAACAGCATTTTAATACTATCATGTTGCAAGCAAGCTAATCATATCACACATTTAGATTATAGCATAAAAAGCAAAAATGGTTGTTATTGCCTTAATAACAGTTTCAGTGTAGAAGCCAAGAGAAGGAAAAATAGGGACTGAAGAAAACAAGGCTGTTACACAGAGACCATTCTAGGCAACAGATTAAGATCCACCTCCAGGGAGCTGCTTTTCCCTGTGCAACAAACTAGTCCAACCTTCACTGTCTCTTCTTGAGGAGTATTTCTACAGCACCATTTTTAGTTCTGCTCTAAATCAATGACTTCATTGATTTACTTTGCTTTTGATATGACTGTCATGCTGAAATACATTTACTAGAAGAGTGAAGAGATATGGGTGTAGGCAGAACAATCAAGAAGAGGAGAGGTGAGAGGATGTGCATAAGAAATAAAACATTTCATGGAAAAGGTCCTCAGAATAATAAACTATTAAAAACTGCCCTGAGGTCCTATTTTTATGCATATGGTACAGTTTAATAGAGAATTCTAGTGTATAATTTAATACATGTCAAAAAACTCATAGAAGTAATATGAATTTTTAGTGGAAATAAATCTTTTGTTAGAGAAATTTCTAGAGCACTCTTACATTTCTTAACTAAACTGAATAATTTTCCAGTAATGAAGAGATAAACAGAAGAAAAAGATGCAGTCAACCACCTTGAAATATATACTAGACATGGTGCTAAACAGATTGTTTTTATTTGATTACATCACTTGAACAATGTAAACTTTTTACTGCATTTTGATTGATTTGAATTAGTTATATATTATGAATATTAAATGAACAGTCATGTAACTACACACAGTTGTGCAGTTCACAAAAAATGCAAGTCAACAGAGTGAATCTTCCTCTATTTTGGCAAAACAGAGATTACCCACTTCTACCTGCCTTACCACAAAACACCAAGTTTCAATGATAGACAACAGTTTATTTTATTGCTATCACACTGACCATACTTTTAAGAGGTAGCCCTTTGTAAATATATCTGTGCCTCTTTGGCATAAAAAACAGGCCAATAACCTTCCTTTGAAATTTGTATTCCTTCTTGATCCCATTCAAGCAGACAAGAAAAGTCTGCTATGAAGTATTCCTTTCATTTGCTCGCCACCTAAACACATATTGGTGTGTTGTAACTTGACCATACCTAAACAAAATCACATAAATGACTAGAAGAAAGACCAGTTTGTTCAACTTTTCTTTGGAGATGAAACCATAGCACAAGGCAAATGTTTCCATTCTTTGCCACCTTGCTAATACTCCTTGGGCCAGGCAGGGAATCAGTAGCACAGCTCAAAGGAGCAGAAAGGCGAAGGAGAGCTCTGCACTGCAGCTTCCCAAGGAGTCCCAAGGCAGAAGGGACAGCAGCTGCCTTGCCGAGGGAGAGGTGGGGGGTTTCTAGCAGCAACGCTTCATTTTCTACTCTCCCCTTGTATCAAGAGAGCAAACTGCTCTCTTTTGTCCAGTTCAGGTCTCTTTGCAGTTGGATGTCACAGTTTCCCCCATACTGTGGGACTTACCTGCAGGAGAAGGGTGGTCCTACGGAACCTGTCCTCCCAACTCACTTCCATCTAAAACCAGGCTCCTTACTTGGGTAATACCTGCAAGGTTTCCTGTAGAATAGGCATATACATAGTCCCTGAAAGGCAGCACTTCAACCCAGTGCTAGATGGGTAGGTGCAAATAGATAGAGGGGGTTAGTAATGCGTTAGTAAAAAACCCAAGATCAAAATACTTTCCACAAGGTTAACATAAAAAGGGAAGTTTTGAGTTAAATTACACTACGGAATGAATGGCAAATGACTACTTACATCTGTAAGCCAGGCTTTTCATGAATAATCCCACATGCTTGCTAATGATAATGAAAGCGCCTGTATTTTACATATTAAAATTATTTCTCCTTCAGTCTCTGCAGGCTAAAAGCTTTGCCTATTGTTGCGCACCATGCTAGGATGACGAGCTGCTAAGGCAAGTCTTGAATTTTATGTTGCTCATCTGCTGCAGCTAGAGGTGCGTTCTTGTTATTTGCTTTTCCAAAAGCCCATAAAAACAGTAGTGGAGACTTATGTCATAATCAAAAAGATGTTTTCTACTTCTCAGTGAATGGTTATCTACTTAGAATATACAGCTAAAAATTATAAAAGATAAAATCTGAAGAAAGTAACTCTACCCTTTACCTTGGCTTGCCACACAGATATATTAAATAGGGAGGCAGAGGGATCAACACTGTCCAGTCTGGCTTTAAAAGCAAAAGTCAAGGTGATATATATAGTACCACACTCATTTTTAAATATATATCCAGAAGAGCAAGGTCAGATACAGAGCTGGTGGGAATAATCAACTCTTCCATAGAAAAATTATACTGACAGGAATAACCCCCCAGATTACAAAAGTCAAAGATGCCTGGCAGTGGGAACAGATTACTGGTTAGTCAGTTTATTAGGGTTTCCAGAATTTGCACCTTACTCAAGAGACAGGCTAATCAACTGGAAAAGATATTTGAAGAAAATGGATATCCTAGTTGATATAGTTCACAAAGCATTAGTTAAGCCTCATGAGTCTGATGGACAACAAATTATTGTTGAAACAGCTCAAACCTAAAGAACATTTTTCTGTGTCATTTGTTCCAACTTCTTCTCCTTTGTCACCTAAAATCAAGGAAATAGCTCTGCAGCCTGCCTTTGTGGCCTGTATTTATCAGCGACAAGTTTGTTCTCCTACCATTTCCCTCTTATTTTTTCCTGTCTGAAATTCAAATGGACAGAGACTACCTCTTTCTAATAACAGCAGATTTAGATTAGAATAGTCTCATTCTCACTACTCTAAGACGACTTCATGCTGCTCTGGCAGTACAGAGGAGACTTAAATGAACATAAAAGGTTAACTTACACTCACTTTAATTCCTGTAACTTCTCTGTCATATTGTCAGTAACGTAAAAAGCAGCTTTAGAGTAACCAGCATTCCAGCCCTACATGTTCACTGTCAGAATTTTATTGTATGCACTGTATTCCTACAAATCTGCAACTTGGGATATTTGGTTCTGTTGCCAACACAAAAAAAGAAGAGTTAGTGTAGGGTGATTTAAAAATTACAGCATAGTTTCTACAATATTATCTGTATCTATTATACTCATGTAGGGTCAAAGAATGCATCAACTATGTATGTTTAGCTGATTGCTACTGAGCATTTTAACTCAATTATCAGCCTGCAGGACAATTTGTCAGGGTGCAGGATGAGATGCCAGGGTCTATTTGCTTTGTTTGCTAGACAAAAGGTTTTTGTGTGAACGGGTGTTGATATATATTTTAGACAGAGATCTTCACAAAGGCTATGAGCCTGATACTGTTCTCAGTGAAGATTTGCCTTTGAGCTCCAAGCATAGCAGGGCCTACAATTAGGAATGACTGCTTTTCCCTACTGTTAACATCATGTTACAAAAGAACATAAGTAAACCATACTGAATTGGACAAAAAATCCATTTAACCTAGTATTTTGTTTTCACCAATGATCAAAAGCAGATGCCTGAGGAACAGGATAAAAAAATATGGTACGTCCCTGAGTACTTCCCCAGCCTCATGCAGCAGACGTGGTTTCTGTGCATTGAGCATCCTTCAATGGATTTCCCTTTCATGAAGTTCATAAAACCATCTCCCAAATACATGTTAACTTTAAGCCACAACATCCTGTGGCCAGGTATTCCACAGGCCTGTTACCCTTTGTGTGAAAAAACATCTCCTTTTGAACTGGGCTTCTACTAGCTTTATTTGCTCTCTCTTTTTTTCTTGTACTGGAAGAGACAATAAACAAGCAATCACTATCCATTCTCTCCATGTCACTTCCCTTCTCCATTACTTCACATCCCTCAGACATCTCTTTTCCAATCCAAAATCTTGTTCAGGAGAAATTCCATTGACTTTGATTATTCTGCTGCCGATTTCTGAACCTTTCCAGTTGTCCTACATACTTCAAAATGCAGGGACCAGAACAGTACACACTGTTCAAAGATAACAGTAGGAAATAGTTCTCTGTTGTGTTCTGTACTCTCTTCCTAGTAATTTCTAAAGCTAGATTAGATTTTTTTTTATATACTACAATTGTGCGATGAACAGATATTTTCATGCAAACACCTATTATAACCCCAAAATCTCATTCCTGAGTGATGTTAATAAACTCAGAGTTTATATAAATTCAAGATTTTTTCCATTTACATCTGAGTTACATGAATTTCAACGGCCATTTTATTCCTCTGTCTCTCCACAACATGTAATCTTTCAGCTATGTTTCATAACTGGCTTCTTTTACTATCCCAAATCAGTCAGCATTATCAGCAAACTTTTTCACCTACTGCTCATCATATCCCCTTTCCCAGATTGCTTATGAATGTATGGAACAGCACAGACCCTAACACAGATTCCTGCAAAATTCACCACTGGCTCGTTCCACTCCAAAAATTAACCACCACTCCTATCCTCTGTTAACTATCTTTTAACAAATTATTTATCCATGCAAAGATCTTTCCCATTATGCTAGTCTCCTTAAGAGACTTTACACCTAACAAAAAATCTTCTGGAAATCCAGGTGGACTATTTCAACTCCATCATCCTTCTCTAAAAGCTCACTGATTCATAGAGATCTCCAAAAGGCTTGTGAGACATGGTTTTTCTTTACAAGAAGGATGTCAGCTCCTCATAAAGGTACTCTATTTATACACCAGTTCTTATATTGCCTCTCACTAGGCACTGGTCATTAGTTCCCCCAATTTAATCTGCAATATTTTTTTTTTTTTTGCCATTATGAATACAAAGGAATGGCTGTATTTGAATTATTAGTATTTTAGTGCTTTTTTATATGTATATATATATATATATTTCTGTAATGGGTAGGTTATTCAGAGGTGCCTCAAGGATCAGGACACTTTGAAAGTCCTGCCATAACAGCTGGCTTTTGTTCACATTGGGTTGAATTCAACATCAGTGAGGTAAAGGTGATCTTAACCACCTTACTTGATATAGCAAGAAACAAATTCATTCTGGTTCCATATCATCACAAAGGCTGAGTGCTCTTTATATGTTTTTTTCTTGGATTATAATTTTTACCACTTAATCTAACTAATAGTGGATTCATTCATTTGGAGAAAATAGCCTTCATTCAAGATGTGCTCAACTCATAAACTCCTGATGTTTTATCTTCTGCAGTCCTGATGCATCATTCATTTGAAACTGGATACTGCAGCATCTATACCTGTACCACTGTTTTCTGCTCCATTGCTTAAATCAGCATATGCTGCAGGTTTGACTCTCCTTTCTTCTGTCTACAGTCTACTGAAGCTGAGGCACCTGTGTTTGTGCTACAATAGGTGTTTCTTCTGGGCCTGCACAGACCCAAAGTTTGTAAATTCCCAAGTCAAACAGAGCCCCAAAAGAGTATTTCTCTCATTTTTACTAGTTTTTTTTTTTGTTTGTTTGTTTCTTTATCATTTCTCGGTGATATGCATCAACATAATTAGCAAATTAGCTTTATGTCAGAGAAATAGGTAAATGGTATTTATCTGAATTTACACAAGAGAAATGTAAGTATTTACATATGAGCTACTTATGCTCTCAAATGAGTATTAGTAATGGTCATTGTGCAGATATTGCTCTACGTACCTTGAGACAAGCCATTCCCACAATTATCTAGCTATCTTCCTCTTAGTCAATGGTAGACTTTCTGAAAGTCCAGAAATGCTGTCTACGAATGGAGAGGACCAAAAAAGCTAGTAAGATAAATCCCTTTTACCTTCCTTGTGGCACTCCTTGGAGGCTAGAGAACCTCTTTCTAAGAAAGCTCCAAGGTGAGCTGTGGTGTTAATGCAAAGCCTTGAGCATGCTGCACTTTTTGTTTGCACTCCCACTCCACTCCCCAGCTTCTGCAGTTGAGCTTTGAGTAAAAATACAACTTCAGTCATTCACTTCTTAATTAAATGTGTCTAACTCTCTTCCTATATGTTACAATTTGGAAAGAACAAGGCAAAGAGCAATCTATATACATTTTCTTTCTGTAATCTTGAAAAGAGATTTGGTCCTCAGACAGTAGGGGAGGGAAGGAATTCAGAAAGCTCTCATCAGTGGCCTAGCTCAGTTCCCACTGAAAGCGCTTCTCATCGAGCTAAGTTGGCCCTACTGAGGTCAAGCAATCAATAAGCATTTTTGAAAATGCCACCCTATACTCTTTCTTTTTCTGAGACAAGTAGCAGTGGGAGTGGGTATGAAACTCCCAAGCCTGAAGGGAAGTAAGCAAGCCTCATCTCTCAAAATGTATTGACAGACAGCACTCTTCTCCTTTTCTTGTTACCCGACTCTGATTAGAATTCAGTGTAGAGATTAGTGATAGCTGGTCTGGTTCTGCTTGGACATTTTTAGGCCACAAATATGCCGTTATATAATCAGCTGATTTAATCTTTTCATAAAGATGCATTTCTTTATCATAAGAAGATACAGTGTGGTTTGCTACAAGGGGTAATTGTTATATTTTAATAATAGAAATCTAGGTTGTTTATTCAGAGACAAGGTTTTTATGACAATTGAGCCAGTGCTGTCCAGTAATTAGATCTGTAGCTCTTGACTCTTTATTATTCAGTGCTGTTGTATTATAAGGATTACATTTATATATTGGTGAGCCCAAGAAGATTTCTTTTTTATGAATATTGAACTTCTGAGAGGGTTTTTTTTTTTTTTTGAATTAATAACGGTGGAATTAATGCTTTGAAGGCACTTTTAATAAAATGGTGATCTCAGTGGACACTATGCAGTAGAGCTGGTTGAAAAGTGGAACATTTGTTGGAGAGGAACTTTAAAGATTTTTCACATTTGTTTTAATCACAAGTCAAGAAAAAATGTCAAAATTCTCCCATTTTTTCTTGAGCCAACATATTCTAAAATCATTCTAAACCAATCTAAAGCTGTTCTAAAATTCTAAAAGGTTGAAACTTTTTTTTAAGACTGCAAAAAGACTAAACAGAAAATTTGAAATTGAAAGGAAATCCTTTCGTCCATTTCAAAGCAAAATGTTTTCATAAAAACACCTTGAAGAATGTGATGAGGCTGATACATTCCCGTGAAATGTTTTCATTTATATCTTTCCAATGGAACAATCTTTGTCTGGAAAGCTTCTGTGAAGCCATATTGGCAGCAATGCTATGAAACACCTTTCCAAAAACATGTCAGATTCAGAAACATTTTGCCTGAGATGTGTTTCTGTCAACTTGTTCGACATTACTATGATAACACAGTCAGAGATCTAGCCCTCCCTGCCTGCAAAAGATAGCCCTAGTGCAAGCAGTGTGCAGTCTAGATGCTACCAATCTCGTACATAAAACCAACAGCACAGCCCAGAGACAGCTCACGTAAAGAAAGGAAATCTGCCGTGCTGCGAAGAAACAAACCGATACTCGCTCTCAGGTCAGTGCCTTGATCAAAAGACCACTCTTCCACCTTTGATTTGTTTTCAAGTCACATGACTTTGAGTTTCTGTTGAACTTCAATTTTGAAAAAAGTTCCCCTCATTTTTAACTGCAACTCTGTTACATTTATTTCTCTAGAGTTTATTTTGGTTTATTTTTCCTAGGCCACTGGAAACTGCTATTCAGCTTCTGAGTTTAGTGAAGACTCATTAAATGGACCAGATTCCCTTAACTGTAGCAGGTTTTTGACTTTGAAATATTTTTGAATCTTTCCACACAGGAGATGAGCAACGAACTTGTAATGGGAATTTCAACCACAAGGGGATCCAACACCTTGAGATATTGCTATGAACACAAAATAAGTCTTTGATTTACAGAAAGTTTCAGCAACGGATCACTCCATGTAATACCTATTCTCTTCATCATTTCTTAAAAGTTTGGCTATCATATGCAGAGTTCAAGTGCTATATATCTGTTTCAGCTGGATACAGTGATGTTTCTCTATGTCAATATTCCTGATTACGACACGGTGAATTTACAGATATTTCTTCCCTTTATAAATATTACTACAGTTCAATTCTTTTCTGAGTTTTTGTCATCCTATTTGTTACAGAGGATGTGCATTCTTAGGCAAAAGAGATTTCCCTAAGGGCAGGACAGCAGTGTAATGAAATGCAAATGCAGGGATTGCATTAAGGTATCACACAGCACAATACTATAAATATTGTGTTTAAGTCACACTAAATTTTGTGTTATGACGAATGTAAGGGTGAAATTGTCTCCAAATTTACACTATGTTTTATTGCAAAATTATGTGATATGGAAGTTTAAAAAATACTATATAGTTCTAGTACATGCATAACACACAGATATAGCTGCATATAATATATCATATAGGTAATATATATTGATTTATCATTTCTCATATTTATTTTATATATGACTAACTCTTATCTCACCTTAAAAATACTATATATAATATGTATATACACACACACACACGTATGTGGTGTGTGTATATACACACAAAGATATATATACATACATATATATATATATATATATATACACACACCAACTATATATATACCCATCCAGAGCCCCCTTAAAATCTAGTTGAAAAGATATAGTAAGGCTGCCTAGGTAAGAGAACTACTTTTCTTGGTTGCTTATGCATTTAAAGATGTGGACCATGCCCCAGGTCTGCTGTACCTACAGTCTCTCTGTTCCTTTGTACCTATCAAAGGCAATCAGCAAACCAAACTTTCTATAGTTACTTGAGGAGAAGAATAGGAGTTGTTAACTTCTGCTCCTCTATGTCACAGCTTTTCTTCTCATCTACACTTATGCTCTGCAACAAACAGAATAATATATAGTCTTTTTGTGTTGTAAGAAACAACCCTATGTACCATATACTGTGCAACAAAATGTTGAAATAGCCATGACATTTCTCTGCATTATTTAGAGCTTTATTTTCCTGATTAAATTTTCATCTTTAAAACCCTGGTTTCATTTTGCTGGCTTCATGTATTTCAAAAACTTCAGTTCTTTTAAACAAAGCTACAGATAAATTGTCACTTTAAAAAACTAGAACACATATAATCTGAAACAGTCCACTTTTCATGTTTCCCAGGGCTAAAGGCTCTTTTACAACTAGTTAACCTCCTGGTTTACATAAAAGGCTTACATGCCACTATCGAATTCCATAGCAATTTATTTTTCCTTCTACATAGGAGGAAAGTAGCAATTTCTTATTTTTTGCCAAAGGAATAATAAATTTGTGTTTCTCTACTATGAAGTGAATAATCTGGCTGATTGAAAAGGCTCGGAAAGATTCCTCATGAAATTCTGTATACTTTTTTTTTTTTTTTTTAAGAAACCTATCTTTTCTACAAAACAGTCTCTTCAGATTAAAGGCACTGTTTTGGGACACCAATTTACAACAAGATTTTATATTATTTCAAGAAGTAGGTCTAGAGAGCAGTACCATGAAGAAAGCTGCTCTGGCTTTTATAAAGTCAATAACACATATCAGAAAGCACTTTCAAGCTCCCTAATGGGAAACCCAGTGGCTTTCAATCTTGTGTCTTAACATACCCGATATTTGAACTTCTCTCTCCACACAGTAATCATGAAGGTGGTTTAAGACCATATATTTCACTTTGCAGCTGATTAGTTAGGAGCACACACAGAGAGTCAGCTACCACAGCTGAGCTATGGTAAACTGATCCCTCCGAATCATCTGTCCATACCCTGTATATTTGGGTTTGTGAAGGAAGAATGCAGGGGAGGTGAAGTTCTGCACAGGATTTGCCTCCTACTCTTTTCAACACAATCTTCCACATCCCTTGTAATCAGCACACCAGATTATGCCCTGAAATAGTAAGTCTAAATCTATTCATCATACAAGTAGGCCCTAAACCAGTTCATTCCTCCTACTCACAGAAACTCGCATCTACAAAATATAAGAAGGGAAGATGGTGGACCTGCAATACTGACATCACCTTCCTGTTCCATCTCTGCCTTCATCTAATCTTCTGCATATGGTAGTTTTTGCTATGACTTTAGCATGCTCTAGTGTCTTCATCATATTAAAAAAGTATAAATGACTACAGAGATGACTTTAGGTGGAATAAAGGATGTCTACCATTCTAGCAAAGGGAAAGGAGAGAGGATTGTGGCTTATTCTATAGTATGTATGCATTGATTCTCTAAAAATCCTGAAGGCAACCAGCAGTCAGGGAGAACCAAGCCCAGAGCCTCTGTCCAGCAGCTAGCTCTCTCTTCAGCTTCCCATCTCTTTTCTCTATAGTGCTGTTTATGAAATTGTAATGATTGTAATAAAACAAATACAAATAAATAACGAATGGATTAATACATCTTGGGATGAATAAATTGTGGAAGTCACACTGACTTTCACGAGTAAGAATTGTTATAGTTCATATTTGAGGGATGTTGTAATAGGATTTTCTCCTGGGTCCTGCAGCACTTGTACCTCAATGCTGGAGGCATCTGCCACAGCGCCTGCAAAAAAGGACTGCTGCAGTACCCCAAGGCTTGCTCAGGAATGCTGGGTGGCCCGGGCAACGTTAGCTGCACCTATTGCTCTATGGGAGGACAGGACTCCTGACTGGAAGCAAATATGCTTTTTGAGAGGGAAAAAAAAAAAAAAAAAAAAAAAAAAGCAGTAGTCCAGATTAGTTCAAAATACCTCTTAAGTTGTTGTTGACATCCAGAGAAAGGCTGAGTAATGCATCTTAAATCAGTACCTTCCCAACCTGACCAGTAATCTGTCTCCCAACTTTATGCCATCCCTGCTTCCAAATGAATCTCCTCTCTCTCCCTTTTTCCCCATGGAGTTTTCCACTTCTGTCTTTTCAGCTGAAGGAGAAAAATGAAGATTCCCTGCTAATATAAATGGGCATAGCTTCACTGCCTTCAATTCTTCCCAGCAAAGATTCAGATGCTGATACAGTGACATCACAGAAACAGGATCAGAAGCCAAAGATGGCAGAAATTGTTGGAGAGTTTTTGATAAGGGAACTGAATGAAGCTCAAGCCTCAAAATAGTCTGAACTATCTTTTTTTTCCCTCAGATTGGAACTGAGTCTGAACCAGTTTCTGGGTCACACTGCCATCGGATATGAACCAGAACAACTTCAGTCACAGCTGTACTTTTACTATGAGAAACCATAATATTAACTGGTTCAACTCCCTGCCTATGGTAGAAAGTCCAGTGAGGAAGCTGGTGCCTGTGGGGATAGATAGCTCACCAGCAGATTGCTGCTGCAGCCTTCATCAGGCGATTCAGGGGGAGGCTAGAGCGACGTAGAGCTCAGGGACTTCCCTGAGAAGCACGACAATTACCTCTGGTGCTGAGATGCAACATCACCTCTCTTTGCTAGCAGTAGATGAATCCAGCCTGTTGTTCAGGGAAGATGAAACATACGATCTCATCCTCATGAAATACACATCCAGCATACAAAAAAAGATTGAGCAAATAGCTTTGCTTTACATTGTGGAGATTCAGTTCAAAAAGATGGACCTTTTAGCTGTCAGCAAAGCTAAATGACTCAGTGGTAGACTAAACCAGTTTGAGCACACAGGCTGAACCCCAAATGCCCTCTTTTGAACACGTTTTCACCACAGTCCAGAAGCAAGACTCTGTCAGTACTTGCTTGTTTTTAGGTGAAACCTGAAAAATATTTGCATGGTCCCTTATGTGTCTAATCCTCTGTTAAAATCCACTTGGTTACTCCGATGGAAGAGCATGACCCAATTATCTAAAATATTTGTGCTTTTCTTCCATTTTAGTAGACATCTTACATGCATGTTAAGATGCATTGGGAGCATCTTAACAAAATATATTTGTCTACCTGCGTTTCCTTCAACAGGATAAATTCCATTACACTTCACATTAATATACTTTCTAAAATGCTAACATATTAACTCTACAAGAGTTACAATTTTCAAATGAAATTTTAATTGTACATACTTTTGTTAACTACATATATGATTATATATACACACTATATGTGGTATAAACACATTTATATATATTATATAGATTATAGATCTGCAGTGTATAAAGATCTACTACAGTATATATACATATAGGTAACAGAAATCTCTACAATTAAACTTTATGTAAATATAATACTTTGAAATCATTTGTATTTGTGTATAATGTTTGTTAAGATAATTCACTATCTTAGTATTACTATTTGACAAAGGATAAAATGGGACATTGTGCTTTCTGGAGAATCATAAAAAAAATCATTAATCTTTCAAAGCAGATGTATCATAACATTCGCAGAAATCTCTCTAAAGCATGAAATACCATATACCAGAAAAGATTCCAAATGAAGTGAAGCTAATATATTAAATAAGATTCCAAATTTATAGGAAAGGAACTTAACATAAAATATTGACAATATTGTTATCATGAAAAGAAGTTGTAGTCAAAATATAATTATTAAAATAATGAATAGAGACAAGAATGCATTTTTTGCATTAAGAAAATGTATTGCTCTTTTAGTTCAACCTTTTTTTTTCCTAGTTGATCTCAACCTCAGGTTCTAAGGCCTTCATAATTGCTAGAGGTAATTATGTTTTATTATTGCCTTATAACAAATATTTAATTACCTTGGTGATAATTTCAGCACAAAATTTGCTGAAATAACTAGCTTAAAAAATTGTATTGCTTTAAAATATAAAAAAAGAAAGTTGGAGATCTCTTTCAAAGTTAGACCAAAGAGAATTTTCAATAAGCCAACCATAGTTAAAGTTCAACATATAGTAGGCATGCAACTTTCATTTTACATAGTAAGAAAAAACTGCAACAGGTTTCATATGTATGGTGTTTCTTTTGTGCATGTTCCATTTTTACGGGGAAAATGTAAGTGTTATTCAATAGGCAACTCAGTTCTGAGAATAATACTCCTTAAATATTTTACTAAGAAGCTGATTCATTCTGATCGCTACTAAAATAATTAATATAACAGGTGGTTTCCAGTTAGGATAGATGTTATCTTTGTGACCTGATATATTTGCAACACTGGATTTTAAATACTGAAAGAATTCTCTGGGAAGACCAGATGGCTCAAGGACTGATAATCAAATATTAGAGAGACTGCAGGTTTTAACAAAGTAATGGCTGACTGTTTCTGTTTCACCATCAAAAAAAAAAAAAAAAAAAAAAAAAAAAAAAAAAACAATACAGGAGTTGATCCTGAGTGTTTTGATTTTTTCTGGTTTTACCCTGAAAGAAGGTAAGTTTTAACCAAAAATTTAAGGAGAATGAAGCTGCCCAAGTCTGATACTGGTAAGAATCTTACTGCTTGTCTGCCATCATACACCAGACTGCTCAGTCTAGAAAGGTTTCATTTGTTTCACTCCAGACTACTAGGTGGTTTCTAAGATAAAACTGAGAAGCTGGACTGCCTGCTTTGCGGTATAGTTATGTCCCTGAAATCAGCAGGGTCAATGGAGAACAAGGTGCGGCATGCTCCAACAAGGCACCAACACAGCCACGTACAGCTGCTTCACATCTGGACATGGCTGGGTGCTTCAGCTCCAGGGCCTCCCTACCTTGCTGTCACACCCACTGGCCATTGACGGCAGCTCCAGGTCAGAGGAGGCACAGTGGCCATGACAGGCTGCCTGGGCTTCCTCCGTATCCCAGCAATGCCAACTAGGAACTTTGCATACTCAACCTTATTTCTTGAAAGGTAGGATCCCATCTGTTTATATTGCATGGCATTCATTACCTGCGTCCTAATGTAACCTAGGATGTAAGATACAAATACAGATTTTTACCCATGTTTGGTGCAGTTTCTGGAGTACAAAATTGCCTAAATGCAGTCCAGTAGCCTGTTTTTCTTCAACCAAAGGCTGACATAAATTAGTAGCTCACACGTAAGGACTGCTTAGTGATACATCAAAATCTTCTAAACACAGATGCAAGACTGGCAGTGAAGTGCATTAGTGATTTTGGATTGGGGTGCAAATAGATGAACAAGATTATTCATCTTCTCTGACACAAGCCTTCTGCTTCACTCATGTACCAACTTCTGCCTGAGCTGTTTCTGAGCTAAAACAGCTACAATATGTGCATTTGCACTGCATATCATACAGTTTGTCTTCACTTATTGTCATATTTTCTACAGACCACTCAGACTGAGTATGCATTTTAGTTAAGAAAGCCATTAATGCAGATGGAGAATGAACTTAATGATATCTAGTATGGAAGAAAGTGGACTCTGTGATAAATGTGTCTAGCACTTTAGACTCCTTTGGGACAACTGCAACATCTTTGAGCGATCACTGCATCATCAAGCTGTGGATTGTAAGTTAATTGGAAAGTTTGCTAACACAGTAGCTGTACTGAAGCTACAAAGAACAACACTGCTTCTTTGCACCATCTTATTATAGATGCTCTAATCTTTATTTTCACAAAGTTAGAAAATTGACTGGTATCCAACAGCTCAAATAAAATATCGTATTTGTTGGTTTACTCTGACTTTTACATGGAGTTAGTTTCACAAATTGGTTGCAGATTTTAGGAGTCTTTTATCCTTTAAAGTCACTGGACTAAATCCTGCCTTCCTTATTCAAATTGATTAAACAGGTCAAACGTCCATCAGCTTAAGCGGGAATTAAACATGAGTTTCTCCTGAGCAAAGAACGAATAGAGTATGGGATTGAGCTCAGTGGTAATTCAAATCACAGGCAAAAACTAAGATGTTTTCCTTAGGGGATTTTCCTTATATATTAAGCAGGCAAATTGTTTAACAGGTTCTGACATGTATGTTAGTGCCAGATACCTGCACAGCTGGCATATTTGCTGAACAATCAGATGCTTTTCTTTTACTGGGCTCAGTTTATAAGGAAAGAAAAAAGTATACTGTAAGGCTTGGACTTTTGAAATGCAAAGGACCAGCAAATTATGATGACCACCTCACAGGGGTCTTTCTACACCTGCTCTAGGCTGAGTGGCTCTTCCCTTGTTACAGCTCAATTATTGTAACAGAGCACAAGTTCCTCTAAGCAGCACAGCACAGCACAGCAGTGCTGAACATTGTTTTCTAGGAAGTGTGGGTTTTGCCCATTATGTCATCAGCTGTTAAGTTTAAATGCAATCAAATTTGACCATTATTCAAGAAAAAGAGAGTATGTATGTGTGTGATTCAGGATATAAGCCTTTATTTAGGCTGACCTCTACCACAAAAGTGATTACCTGAGCATGAAACAGCTAATTTTCGGGGCTCTACAAGGTACAATGATTACAGAGACTGGAAAATGCACAGTATATTGAGAGAAAATACATTACAAGACCACACAATTGTACTCTAGTTTTCATTTTAATGTAAAAAAAGTGACTGAAGGTAAAGGGCACATATTTTAATACCTACTAGACACTTACTGTAGTCTCTTCTGCCATTATTTGAAGCTGTGAATTCTTGTATGTCTTGTGTGAAGGATGAAAATGCTGAAATATCTGTAGGTATCAAAAACCTTCTTTTGTTGTAAAGGAGTTATCCTGAAAAGACTAACATGTCAAGTGTGACTGATAGTATGTCATATATGCATGGTATGTTTGCAAATAAGTGAAAATGAAAAGACCATCCGTCAGTTGTTTGGAAGAGACTACGCTCTATACTTGATCTTACACAGTAAGCCAGCACTCCAGATAGCAAGAAATTTTGAATTCTGTGACAAATTCATAGGAGAAGACTTCCACTGTGGGACACAAGTAAGAAGAAGAAAGATGATATGTTGTCTAATGTTACAGGATATCACTTTCACAGTAATGCTCCTTTCTGGCAGACATTGTGCTACAACCTAAATGCATTTGCTTCACGAGTAGATGATGACAGGCTGCTGGCCTGAGTATGGAGGCTCCTTCTCCAGAGCTAGGTACAGACCACTAAAAAAGATATATCTGGACACAGTAGCCAGCCTACATACCATCTATCCTGATTTTTTTCCAGAAGTTTGCCACATAAAATGGCTGATCAGGAGAAAATTTGAGATATGAAGTCAGAACGACACTTTGCTTCTTTGGAAAGCCAGCAGTCTCTTGGAGGTGTGTGATCAACGTGGTGGGGAGTCAGTGGACAATGAAGGTGCCACAGGGAATGAGCTTGCCTAACAGAGAAGCAAAGTTTTACATGTGGGGAAAGCACTTCCACTTGTTTGGGTCTCACAGATTTGTGCCTTCGTAAAAGAATAAGATTTTAATTGTAATGGATCACAGCTGACAAAACATCTGGCCAATTATATCTAGGGTCCCTACTGTATGTCACAGTAGGAACTTTATGCAGATCTTTTTTATTGAGGTGTTTAAAATTATAATTCAGACTCTGGCCTGTTCCATTCCCCATGGGCTACTCCTACAAAGAACAGAAACTGAAAAATGACCCTATTTCTCCAGAGAAGATTCTCATGCAGGCAGTGGGTATAAAGCTAGTGTAGCTCATCTCCAGTACAATATCCATACCAGATGATACAGAATAAAGTGAGATGGGGCTGTGTTGCACACCAGGAAAACCTCACAGGTATTAGATTTGACCAGAACCATTTCTGCTTTATACCTGAGATTAGTCCTGCATCCTGGGGATAGGAAGAATTATGGTTAGTCAAAATAATCAGTGCGGCCTAGTTTTCTAGATAAATTTTTGTATTATTGTTGTTGGTAATCATATAAAAATTATATAATTATTATACTAATTATTTTTATCATATAAAACTTCCAAGAGTAATTATGTGTTTATGTAAATACTCCTGACCGGTCATTTTTCTGTTTAGGTCTCTTTAAAAAAGCAATACAGCTAATTAATAGGGTTTATATTTATTATTTCAGCAACTATTACCTAAGCTAGTAAGTTAATGATGATTTTGAATGGTAAAATATATAATACATACAGAAATGCAAACATAAATCATTTCAGCAATAATATAACTCTATTACTATTTTTCACTACTGGTAAAAATAATGCTGAAAATTTCTTACAAGAATCTGTATAAAAGCAATAAAATAAGGTTAAATGATCATAAAACCAATCACATATTTTATAGAAAATAGTAGTATAAAATCACTTTGTGTGAGGTTCCTCTGCTGCAAAGCAATTTATCATTTAAGAAAAGACAACTTTTTGCTGTTTTTAAACATCTAATGTGTTCAACTTCTTACGACCCATGCAGGAATGGGAATAGGTTTTATTATTTTCAATTTCAAAAAGCTTTACTCATCACTGGTCATGCTAACACAGTCTTTCAGTGCCAGAGGTAAAGCAATTTGCCAATTCTGATAAGGTTGCAGGAGTTATCCCTTCCCTTTTACATTCTTAAATTTCAAGCATTTTGCATACACTTTCCTTCAGCTGTAAAATATCTCAATTTCCTAATACCTTAAGGCTATTTTATTAGCCAAGGCTTTGGGATGTGCACATATTTAATATATAAACCCTGGAATTGAGGAGAGTAAAAACGAATTTAATGCTATACTGCTTTAAAGAGACTCTCAATTAATTCATTTGAGGTAATATTTCAAATGTTTCTCTTTTAAAATCAACTTTGAACTGACATGCACTTCACAAAACACTGGTGTGTGACCAGTGCTCCCTTCATTCACTTCTTGTAATTCCTAATTTATAGCATTATTTTATTTACATTACAGGAATGATCTACGAAGATCTCTGGGCAGTAAATTCAAATTAGAACAGCCATGTTATTGCAGTTTGTTTCTCCTATGTTATTATAAAATAATAAACAATGCAAATATTCTTTTTTTAGCAACCTTACACTTTATCCTACAACTCTCTTCTTGAAAATGTTTACTACCTGAAATGGAGTTCTCCTATAACCACTGGATAACTTCCATGAAATACAGGGTTCCATACTCCAAGGACACCACACTCTTCTCAGTCATTTCTATGCAATATAGTTATGGGGGGGCAAGCTTTATTCTTGTAATTACATAGAGTGTTATACAAAAAATGCATATAACTATTCATCTTGATAGGCTAATAAGGTACAGACCTAAAACCCTCTATAAACTGAAAATTTAGTAGAACAGAGCAATACATTTGGTGGTCTACAGTTCTGTTCATTACTAAGCTAATATACAGTGTTTTATAAAATTACAGAATAGTTTAGTAATAAACAGTACTGCAAACCCCCAAATCTTTTTCCTCTAGAGTTAATCTCAGTGACAAAATAGAAGGAAGGCCTGCGACTTTTAACTTGATTTCAGTAGTCTGAAACTCTGCTGTAAAACAGCTATTATAGCTTCTTGTCTGGGGCGGAGACAGGAGAAGGGATTGAGGGAGGACAAAAGTGAAAGGAACCCGAAGTGCAAAAATCTTTCACTTTTATCAAAAAAGGGAACTGTTGTTCACATAAAAGTGTACTGCTTTAAGGATATGAATATCAGTCCTAAGAAAATTGCAAAATTAGCAGGTTGCAGTATACCTTCTTTGAAGTTCAGCATTTACAGAATGTGTTTTCTTCCTTCACTAATTTTCTTAGTTCTTGGCTCGCTTCCCAGGCAGTAGTTTCTCAGGCTAGTGTGTTGTGATCTTAATGCTAGGCTGGGTTATAAACTAACTCAAAATGCAAAGCAAAAAGCAGTGCTTTAAAGTCAGTATTTCCTACCTATTAGTAACACTGTTTCTCCTAAATAATTGGTGAATTTACTCACAGCAGTCACCTGTTTCCCTGTAAAATTACTCCTTTAGCGTTCTGCCAACAGACCTATGTACGCTACTGAGATCGGTGATTCTTTACCAAAATCCCTGTTGGGGTCTGTGGAAATTTTGCTTCATTAATGATTGCTGGTTCAAATCTTTCATAGCCAGTTTTTCTTTTCTCCTGAACCATCACTTCTGTTAACCTGAACACAATTTCTTTCAGGCTCCCTTCGGAGAGTATAAGCAAATATCTGCTTGTCTTTTTTCACAGAAATAGTCATAATAATGTTTGTGACCTGATTATGCTACCATAAATCTGGACTTAGTCCATTGCCTTTGAAGGAGCTAATCTGCATTTTCCCCTGTATTACTGAGCCGAAATCCAGCTCAGGGGCTACTTGTGTGAAGGTCTTTGTAATATAACATTGTTTAACAGCTAATACATGAACAGGAATGAAAGCATAATACTGAGCTGAAATGTAAGCAATTAACAGTATTTTTATCATCATCCTGTACAGCAGTAAAAGGATCACACTGCAGTTGTTGGGTCAGCTGTCAAAAAATAGGATGCACTTGATTTTAAGTTTTGATGTCATAGACTAATCAAGCTGTATGAGCATAATGACTGCTAGCCTTTCCCCTTTTCTCCAGGACTAGTATATCGATGGAGCAGTAAGTGAGACTGCATTTGGATATCTGGTATAAATAAGCCAAACAAAGATACCTCTTCAAAGCCTTTTTAGGGACTTTGCTACCTCACTGCTACCTCTCTTGTGGTAGGTATCTCAGCAGAGATATTGCAGCTCCAAAAAACAGATCATACAATTTGGTGAAAGGTTCAAGGAGAAAAGATGATAGTTTCCTCTCCTTGTTCTTTGGGTTTTTTTTTCCCTAATCCTTTCTTCTTTTTACTACAATCTCTCTTATCTCTCTATCTGTGAGTTTGTTCTGGAAAAATGCCTTTCTATGGAGATCTTAACTGAAGGCTCATGTCTTCAACAAAACCTAAGGAAGTCAGAGGTCAAAACTCTCTCAGTTCTCGTCAGGCATTGCACCTGGCACCAAAAATATTATTCTCATAGCACTTGAGAGTCTACTTGTTGTCTTTTTCCACAGTTTCTGGAGCAGTATTTTGTGTGCTTGTCAACACCAGCTTGTCTGTATTACAATGCAGAGCATGGCAATCCCTAAGCCTTGCAGATGGGGGATCATCTTCAATTTCACACACAAAACTTCAGGTAGGTAAGAGAGCTCCTAATTGTTGCCATGGTAAATTCACACAACCACCAGGTAAAAAGCACTGGGAACCAATGACAGTGCAAACTCAAAATGACAAATAGATGTCTAAGAAAAGAAACCTGAGCCAGTAGTAAGTATGGGTCCAAAATGGACCTAGGACAGAACCTACCTCTGGCCACCCTGACAATTACATCTTTGCCAGTTCTGTACAGCAGCCTTTCGTAAGAGAATAGCTAAAAGTCAAGAACATACTGAAGAGGGGAGATGGTGACAAACTTAGTTGTGAGAAACAAATTCCTATATCTTTCAGTACCAGTCAACTTATTCCTTACTGTTTCTGCTCACAGAATACTGAAAATAAAATGTACAGTTTAACTCCTTGATCAAGAACTGCTAATGTGAGAATATACAATGGGGAAGATTAAATTGCCACAAAGCAAGAAGAGAAAGCTTTTCTATTTTTTTATCCATATATTGCTATAATATAGATAAAAAGGAGGAAAAGATTTAGCTGACATGACAGGCTGAGCACTGGATGCTTACAGACAGCTCTAGATGAGCCTTGCAGGGATGCAAGGGGGACTTCATGGAGAGCAGCTGAGTGTGATCCCTGCCCAATGATCAGAGAAAAAAACATGAAGGAAAAGCTCTGAGAAGCAGGCAGCCATGAAAGGCTGTCATGAGTGTCAGGTGTCATGAATGGTGGTCAGGGGGGAATAAGAGTCCATTTCCTTACAGAAAGCCCTAGCGGCAGACTGAAGCTCTAGCCAACAGAACAAGGAGGATTTTGATAAGTCCCATCTCAGGTGTGCAGGCCTACCCCACCACCCTGGCCCATACTTCTAGCTGACCACACGCAACCCGGCTCTGCCCTGGAAGCCATATGACCATGTTAACACACAGGCCCAGGCTGGCAGGCCCAGTTTTCAACCACAGAGTTCCTTGTGGTGGCACATGCAGGTCACCATCCTCCCACAATTGCTGCCTGACTTCCCTCTTTGGTTTGCTGTTTTTCCTGAAGGAGTCAACTTTCCTCAATGGAAAGGTGAATTTCTCTCATACTCACTGTGGCAAAGTGTCTCCTTCTAGTTGGATTGGCTTAGGCTTGATTATTCTTAGAGTCATGGAAACAAAATGTAAACTTGGAAGGGGAGTTAAATCTGCATTTAACTGCAAATGTAAAAATAAAACCAAGCAACATTAAAGAGGAAGTGCTCAGTTGGTTAGAGCATGGTGCTAATAACACCAAAATGCCACAACCTCTGCCACTTCCAGAAAACAGCATTTACATTACCAGAGCTAAACTGATGCAAAGCATATACTAAAAGCTGTTAAATCTAAATGGTATCTTTTAGTACTCACTTGGCACTATGTAGAGAGTGAGCAGAGCAATGTTGACCTGCATCCTCCATGTTTTTTTGTCCACACTGACTACAGTGAATGACACGAACTGTCACCTTCTCCTTCATTTACCAAAGATTCTCTGTAAGAATATAGCCCTTCAACACTCTGTGTTTGTATTTATTTTTTTCATGTTCTCTTAAATACTATGGACTTCAGGATAGGAACCTGTTACTCCACACATCTCCTCCTACAACCTGTTCTGTACTAAATTATTTCAACAGTTAATATAAATAAGAGAAGATCCCTTCTGTTTTACAGCTGTTTGGCCCCAGACTGTGTAAGACACAGAAAGCGAAATCTAGTCAGAAACAGGCCAGTCCTTCCTGATTGCTGAGCAGTTTTTCTCTACAGTCACTTCCTTAAGAGCAATAATCTGTTCAAATGAAAGTCTTGTTAGTTAACGGGAGAAAAAAAAAAGCACTTATTTCCCAGTGCCAACTAATGAACCCTTGAGAACCAAACTGAGGCATACTAAGATGCTAAATACATAGATAATCTTGACAGCCTTTATTCTTCTTCCTTAAAATTAACCGGTAAGAATGAGATTATATTCTAAGCACATGACCAGTTGCAGGAGGGGAAATATCATTGCCTGGGAGCTATAAAAGAAAAGAATTTTATGCTTCACAGAGGTAACGCTACCCACTCATGCACCAACTAAGCAGAGGGGAGTTAGTCAGCATGTTAGAGGGACTGAGCTCTACTCCATGCCCGTTCACTCCTTAGAGAAGGCAATTCAGCACAAGCACTTTGACAGAACTATCTGGGGGAAGTGAAGATTGTCATTGCCTCTGCTGAACCTCTTCTGTGCATAAAAGGCTTCAGTCTCTAAGCCTGCTAGTCCAGCATCTTTAACTAACTTTGGTGTACAACTGAATTCAATGTGTATCAATCTGAAATCAAAAATCCATATAAATATACATTAGGATGGGGCTATCAACCCATCCAGGCACTATTGGCCCAGATCTTCAGTGCCTGCATGTGCACATTCCTCCTGCTTGTACTCCTTCTTCTCAGGCCAGATACATAACATATTGTCATACTGTACATAATTCAGAGCAGTTTTCAGACTGTTCTAGCATCCAGTTGCAACCAAGAGCATCACTGAGAATACGGACTCAGTGTGCCATAATGATAGTTTTAGCTGTGCTGTCCTTCACCCAGCTGCACCCGTATACTGATCCCAGAGAGAGAAACGACACTGAAAATATGTTACCTGTGCTAAGCCATGGATAAGTCATCTCCCAACTAGATAAAAAGCTCTTAGAACCATTTGTGCCTATGATCTGGGATCTAGGCATGCCAATCTGATAATGATTTTACAGCTTAGTTTTAAATAAAGCAAATCTGAACCTAAACCTAAACCCACTCACCTCCCTCTGTATTAATTTAAAAATTAAATAATGTCAACCTCCCAGTATCCACAAGATTACGCAGATCTAGAAAGCTGTGAAGTGATGGAACCGAATACAAAAAAGCTTGGCAATATTTATTTGTAAGTGTTAGGTTGTCTCAACCTCTCTTCCATTAAAGCAATGCAAGCATCCTGGTTGTTTCCTTCAAAGCAAACTTTCCACTACACACTCCCAGAGCACACTCTACTGGCTGCCACGCAGAACTGTATTCGCCCGCTTTAGAGGAGGCAACAATACCACGTTCCCAATCCACAGAAGTGAAGGTTAGGCAGATGTAGCAGTGGAGGAAAGATGGTCCAGGATTGCCTAGTAGCAATTTGAGGAAGCTCAGTTTCTTTAGTTTTGATTGGTAGAAGTGATTCTTCCATAAGAAATCAGTAATGCTTGAAATATTTTAGATTGCTGTTCAAGGAAAGGAAGAATATCCACGGCAAGGATGGAGAATATCTGGAAGAGGAAAACATTGCAGGCAAGTCCATCACAAAATGAGGGTCTGAACAAATTTTGTGTTATTCTGGAAGTGCCTAAAAGCAAGACCAAGAGTTTGATTTTGGGAGCTTATCTCCAAGATAAAAGCAGTAAAGATAACAGTTAAATCTGGCATTATCTGCTTATTCAGAAATACCACATTACAATGATATGTTTTTCAAAGGTGTCTGGTTATAAATGGGTAGACCACTACAAGGTGGATGATATAAACTTAATCCAAGGTGATATGAGCTGTACAATGACCAGCCTGCAAGCATACCCTCTGCCATTTTCAAATGTCAGAGGCTTCCTCTGGAAATGACAAGCCTAATTCTTATACATTCTTTATCCACGTTGTTCATGGAAGGGTTTTACTTCTACCAGTGAAGCAGATCACATTTATTTCTGCACTAAAAAAAAAATAATAAAAGCTAGTAGCAGTTTAGATTGTTTCCCTAGCGTTCTGCCAATGTTCTAAACCAGCCCACTGCCCCCAGCTTTGGCATTTTACCCCTAGCCTTTTCACAGTGAAGAAAAGTAGCAACTAGCAAAAATTATGTTGATGCCCCTTCTGATATAATTAGAACAGCAGAGACCCCCTTAGACCACTAATTTGATTTAGACTGACAGCCAACTGCCAGATCCTCTGCTAGTTTAATCAGATAAAAATGGCATTGCATTTCAAGTCCTCATCCAGTTAGTTCTCCAAACATAGATGATTTTTGATCCCACCTATCTACCTACCCAGCAACTAGTGCAGCTACAAAACTGGAGCTTCCCTTGCCTCCTACTTTTCTACCTATTTGTAAACAAACTCCAAAACCTGGCATAACATCAAAGAAAACCCGTGTCATTCTGAATCAGACAAAAGGGGGGCAAATTAAAAGCATATTTTACACACTCCTGTTAATGCTTGAAGGGTTCTTGTTATATTTGCACTTACTAATTACAGTGACTTTAGTAAAAACTTATATTAAATTCTTCCAATTTTAATAGAAATTAGACATCCCACAGGAAAAGAAGGCTTCAGGAAGTGATTCAGAGTTTAGTATTACCACTTGCATCTGTTATGACTTGTTCTTTCAGGTATATGTTTGTTTTTGCATTGTATCATGTAAGTGTCTGTTAATTATCATTTCACTTCACCAACCTTGGGGAGGGGAAAACACAAGGGGAGAGGGGTGGGTTAATATTGCTACATCTCCAAACAGTAACAGGAAAGATCAGTTTAACCTGATGTTTTCTGCAGTGTGTGCACTGTCCAGTTCTGAAGCCATGATCCAGATGATCATTCTTGCATTCAAATGGAACACTTCTGTATTTCCAGAAATAGCACCTTTGTTTCCCTTATTGTTTTAAATCCTTTCTAAACATCCTGATTCTTTGGTTATCTTAGATGTCTGCCAGCCTCACTAGAATTCTTGACATGTTTCTCCCAAGTGACCTTTATCTCATCCTAAGCAAAAATCTTCAGAGTAAATAGGTCTTCTTTATGATTTCCATATTTATTTTGCCTCCGGGTATATCTGATCATAAAATAGACACTACCTCCACTTTACAGGAATTCTTGGTATTTAGAAAAAAAGGCAAATAAAACAGCACATAGAAATCAAGTCATAACAGATACCAGTTACACACTCTCCTCTTTCACAGTGAGTAATGAATCACTTCCTCAGCACTGTGAGAAGGGGGCACTGAGGTGCAGAAGGTGCTTGATTTCAGAAGAAAATGAGCAAGAGCCAAGATTCCACACTATACTTGCTAGAGAGGACCCAGAAATATAAAACAGGCAGGAATTTCTATGGCTAATTGTTGCTTTTTTCGTTTTAGAAGTTAAATATTAAACCTAGAATAAATTAGAGCAAATTTTCAACTTCCATTTTCGAATGGAAACCATCCCAGGTGACCTGCAGGCTGTGGTACACCTCAGCAACCTTACAGAGCCACGCACACGGACTTCACTTCTTCTCTAGGCCACCTCCTTGTGACTTTCTCAGCATGCAGGTGCGTGTGGGCAAACTCCTCCTTAGCACAGACTCACGGTCCACAAAGTGTGTTCTCAGCTGGCCCCTCTGGCACTGATGTGTCAGACAGAGACCAAAGGGAGAGACACATTTGTCTCAAAGTCTTGAAACAATAACTATTTACTATTCTACAGAGTTTTTAGTCAGTGTAAACAGCCTAACACAGGTACCAGGTGGAGCTGTAGTCAGTCTGCCTGTCCCCTCTGCAGCTTTAAGGGGCTGTAGCACTCCTCATCTCTGTTTCAAACAGGCAGTGGCTGCAGTTCAGCAGAAGATTAACTGTGCCACGTGCAGAGTTCATATGCCAGGTCCAGAAGCAGCCTCTTCTTACGTTAGCTAAAGTGATGGTTCTTTCACCACTGATTTGAGTGAGACTGAGATCAGACTCTGCATTTGCAACTTTTCAGATTCCTCACGCTGAAATAGTCTGTATAAAGGCAGTGTTGTCACTTTTTATTAATCACAGGTAACATAATTCTGGTCACTGCTATAGGCTGTTTTGTGACTACATATAATCTTGCAACTTTCACACAATTTTTGCAAAGCAAAATGAGAATGAAGAAGCAATTCCCCTCAAAATGCCTTATGGCTTTGAGGAAGAGAACTTTAACTATGTGTCTAGAAGCTAATTGTTCAAGTCCCAGCTGTTCTGCCCTTCACAATGCAAGACATTACATTCAATCGCTCAGTGACTATTATTCCCCAGTATTGCAGCAAAAGGAACATACACATTGTCTGAGAGTAATCTGGATAGTGTTGGAACCAGGACTGACAGGGTCTTGCACAGACTGAAAAGTCAAATCAGATGCTTCTAGAATAATTTCCCTCCCATATATTGAATTAATACATGAATTTATAACTCACATTAATATTTCTTTCATTGCTGTACATTTGTTATTTTGACTAACAGCATCCTAGCTCTTTAAGGAAAAGCTGCAGCAGCCAGTATGTTTCACTGGGACTGTAAAAGGCCCATAGGGCAGCGTTTCTCAGGCTGCAGCATGCAATCGGGCAGCATAAGGCAGCCCACCTCAAGGCAGCATGCAAAGCAGGGCATGGGCTGGTGCCACTGGCAGGGGAGGACTGGAGCTGTGTAAAATCTAAAAAAGCTTGGTACTTAACATAATAAGCCTCTTCCCTGAACACAAAGCTTGGCAAGTGAATGGTACAGCCTCTCACCTCTGGATACCAAATGAAATCCTGACCAGCTCAAGCAGGGATTAAAATCTGTTCCCAGCTAACTGATAATTTGGTAGTCGCTACACTAGAATAATTAGTCCCAGCTCCAACGTCTGCTTCATGTGTTTGCCTCCATAGCTTTAAGGTAGCTTTTTAGGTAGGCACTGAGTCTCACTGTGTGTTTGTACTGTGCCGAGCCCAAGAGAGCGTGGAGGTTCACAAAATACTCCAGGTGGTGAACTTGCACTGGGGGGCTACAACTGATCTGGTCTGATTTTGGAAACATTGATAAAATTAAAATATATCCTCCCAGAGTCAGGCTGGTGAGAGTGCATAGTCAGTCAAAACAGATAGGGAATTATTACCATTTAATATTATGGACTTTGGTCTAATTTTGTGATAGTCAGTATTCTGCTGCTTTTGCCATTATAAATATAAAATAGTAAGCTGTCATGATCAAGTATGTCCTTTGTCCCAAAACATGACAAAAACATAGGTAACCACAACTGACAGAAACTATAGAACAGGTAATTACATTTTAAGGGGTATCTCAGAGGATTTCAGTAGTTGTCACACCTACTTGTTTTTATGTATCTGCTCTCCAAAACAAAAATACTTAGTGGCAACTGGAAAACAATGTAGTTTAATCCCAAGTTGGGCAAAAAAGCCAAATTATTGTGATTTTTTCATTTAATCAAAATTTTAGCAACCCACATTCACATTCAAAATACATCAATCAAAATAAATGTTTTGAGTTTGTTAATTTATGTACAGACATTTTAAATAACAGCAAAACCTGAAAGACTTCACTTTGCAACTGTCCAACAAGACATTTAGATGTTTTCCAGAATATTTCTCCTTACTTTAAAATAAAGTTTCATCAATATAAAAGATTTAATGGGGAGTGCAGAAGAATTACCAGTCAGAAATTTGTTTGCTTATGAAAACTTTTCAATAAAATGTTTTTGATGAGCTCTAAGTATATGCACTTCTTTAAAACTCTCTGGAGAAAAAGGACAGAAGTCAAAAGAACTGTATAATATTAGAACAAAATTGCAGTAAAAGAAGGACTACTGACGATTCTTTCTGATTTAGAACTAGGAGTGTACCAGTAGCGTTCCTCCCTTTGGGGGACTCCTTACCCTCAACCAAACAACGTTATCTCAATCTACGAGAAATTCAGGAAAAGCTGCTATAACAAACTGCCAATTGCAGTTCAGCTGGGATTTTAACCTACTCCAAAAACAACCATCATAAAATTTTTACATTAAAAAATACATCCCATTACTGTACTTTAGGGTTTCATATTATTCCAGCTATTTCTTCCATTACCAGCCCTCAGTCCACCAATTTCTGTTTCAGCAACCTAGAAGCATAGTCTCACTCAGAACATCTTCAAATAATACACTAAGTGTCGCCACAGCAAAAAATATGTGGTCCTGGGCTCTACAAAGAATTTGTAAAGTGTTTCTCCCTGCACACACCTGCACTGTGGCCATTGTTCGTATTTGATCCTGTCCTTCCTTTAATAAGGTAGAGGGGATCAGTTGAAGTGACTGCAGGCATTTGAAGAGGTCTTTCCATGTCCTCAGAAGATTGGTGCATCCACTAGTTACACCTGAGTTGTGTCTTCAAGACAGGTTCCTTATATTCACAAAGATTTGAGGGGGGATCTTATCAGTGCATACAAGTACCTGAAGGGAGGGTGTCAAGGGGATGGGGACAAACTCTTTTCAGTTGTCCCGTGGGACAGGACAAGAGGCAATGGGCAGAAATTGAAGCACAGGAAGCTCCGCCTGAAGGTGAGGGGGAATTTCTTCCCTGTGAGAGTGACGGAGCACTGGCACAGGTTGCCCAGAGAGGTTGTGGAGTCTCCTTCTCTGGAGATCTTCAAGGCCCGCCTGGATGCAACCCTGTCTAACAGGCTCTAGGTGACCCTGCTGAGCAGGGGGGTTGGACTAGATGATCTCCAGAGGTCCCTTCCAACCTTACTGATTCTATGATTCTCTGATATTGTTTCTGCACAAATGTGTCCTAAGTGATTGTTGACAATTTTATCTCACTGTACCACTCTGAAAGCTGAGACTATAGGCATACATCTAGACCATCTGCACTGTAATCCTACAATCAATCCTCACATAAAGGTGGTCACAGCAGCAGCAGCAGCGGCAGTAGTTGATTATATGAAGAAGTGTTGTTAGGGAAGTATTCACCGAGGCTTTAGTTGTCTGAATTGGAAGTAGGAAAATGTGATTGTGGACAACTGTTTACAGACAAGCAGGACTGTATTATAGATTATGGACTAAGAATTACTGGTGAAGCCCAAAAATAATAGATTTGATTCAGTAATATCCAACGTTTTACCAACTGCCTCATCAAAAAAGAAAAGAAAAGAAAAGAAAAGAAAAGAAAAGAAAAGAAAAGAAAAGAAAAGAAAAGAAAAGAAAAGAAAAGAAAAGAAAAGAAAAGAAAAAAGAAAAGAAAAAAACAGTTTAAAGCTACTGTCTTCACTACACTCTCAGGCATAAGAAGGACAAGAAGAAAAAGTAAATTTTCACTGCTCTTTCTCACCTCTTGAAATCTCTGGGGAAGCAAATCTCTGTGTGTGTGGAGACAAACATTTCTGTCTCCACCTTACTCAGAAGGCCAGGAGTGGGGGAAAGAAGATATTTGTACAGATGCTACGTTCTCACTCAGTACCTCTCAGTTTTCCTAACAGTTAATGCATAATACAAACTTTATCCTGACAAGTCATTTGAATATTGCTCTCTGAAAACATGAAGTATTGCAGTTAAACCTACAGCACTGATAACATTGCTATGTGCACTGGAGCCAAATCCTAAGTGCCAGTAGCTCTTCCGTAGGTGGTCCTGTAGAGTATTTGTAAACACCTGCACACCTCACTGAAGAGGATTACAGAGATTTGTGAAAGGGGAAAATAAAATGCCTATAAAATGAAGCATTTTCTTATTAGGAATGTTTTCTTCCTTCTGGGGTTTTCACTTCTGTTTAGTAAAAATAGAAATATGGCAAATGTGCTTTCTTGAGTAATTGACTTGTGCCTGCAAGCAGATAAACCAAGCTTATTTTTATCCACCTATTGGACAATTATGATTAGTTTAACTATCTTCCATGTGATTTAAGGAAATGTCAATACATTTACTTACACTGAATTTTTGCACTTTGCATTTTGATAGTAAGACAGCAACACGGGAAATTAATTAATAACCATTGTACAATTCTCAGAGCCATTTAGTAAAAAAATCACTTCTACTGTAGACTATCATCAGACAGATAAATGGAAGGAACAAGGGAAAATACACACAACATTTGTAATAGAAGCATCCAAATTAATATTATTTAAGCATTTTTTACTGCTAATATAATGTGAGATGATGAGAGATGAGGAAAAGTTAGTCGGCACCAAGCTGAAAATGTAAGAGGTCATAAAAATGAGCCTTCATATTACAAAAATCTATCCATATCACACAAAAAATGATTACAGTGATACAATGCATCACAGATTATTTGATCCATATGTATTTTAATTGCCAATAAGTATTCTATCATCATCACATGGTAGTATCAAACTGCCACAAGACTAGGGCTTAATTCTGCTAGATGCTTACAAAAACATAACAAAAAGTAATCTCTGTCTCAGTACAAAATATTGCTCCTTGGCAAGGTAGTAATGGCTTGGAAGCTTCTGAGGTAAGGCTGGGATTTTCTTTCTTGAGGCGAGATTAGTGTAGCCAAGATTTTTTCTCATTGCAGTTATGTACATTATATTTAGATTTAACAAATAACAGAGCTTCATACACTATTTTATTTAGCAAAAACTCCACAGACTACTATATTTGTCAAAAACAGAGCTTCCTTTCTGTACATTTTTCTATCCTTATCTTGTGTTCTATTACCTGAGAAACTCATTGTCATAAAGCATCACCTCAGGGCCTAAGATAGGATGAACCATTTGAGATGACATGCTGAAAATTGAATACATTGGCACCAAGCTACTCTGTAGCATAAAGGAAGCCTTTGAGACGGATTCAACACAGCAATTATTCACAAGAGCCCCTGAAATGCGTGCAAGTCCAGCTGATTTCAATGGGAATCCAACTATCGTCTCAAAAAAAATTCATATCAGATATGTTAGTTTATAAATTAAAATTATTTCTTCCTTTGGACAGGATTACAGGCCCTTTGGACAGGATTATGAAAGTTCACCTACCTTATCTTTGTATGTACCACCACGATATATAGCTTTTGAAAGCCACATTACATTTCAGGGAAAGTTGAATAAACTGGGAGAAACAGTTCCACAGCACTTTTTCCTAGTGAGATTCAAATAACATGTGTATTGCACTACTGGAAAATGATGATGACATAATCAGAATTTGATCTAATTTCCTTCTAATGGAAGATATGATACCAACTGGTATATGTATTTATAAAAAACACATTTTCTTTTGATTTTATTTAGCAGTCACTTGCAGAGATACAATAAAGGGAATTCATCTTTGATAATAAATATGCATGCAGCAAGAAAAACTCTTTTTTGGTTTGTTATCACCAGGAACTATAGGATCACGTGAGCTCTTTTCTTCTATAAAAATATGTATGCTTTGCCAACGTTAAATAATTCCCAGCTTGATTCTCTGAAAATGTGATTGTAAAAATAGTTCCTATTTAAGCAACAGAACATTCCTGAAGTGCAATCAGACTTATATCTGTTGAATTTTAGTTATAAAATATTTTTTATTCATGTAGATTGTAGGGCTATAATACTTAAGAGCTTGTGCTCTGGCCTGCACGAACAAGGTTCCAACACAATGTTAACTGAAATATTTACCAAAAACCTGATCTTGTAGAGTGCTAAGTGCTCTGAGTTCCCACGTATGCCAGTGGTAGTGAAGAATACTCAGCAGTGCAGGAGCATCACTCATTACAGACTTTACATCTCTTTCCCTAATTTGTTACCAAGCTGAGATATATGCAGTAGAGATTTTGTTAGTGAGGTATGCAGGCTACTGCTCCACACAGATTCAGGATGAAAATATGCTTATTTACCTCAGATTTTATGTATTCTTTTTTTCTGTGTGCCAGTCATAGCTGTTAATTAAACACAGCAGCTCTTGCAAATGCAAAGACTGGAAGTAGGGCTCCAGGGCTATATGTGCATACATTTTAGTAACTTCTAAAAAAGCTATGTAAGAACGTCACTGAATAAGCCAACAATTACAGTAAAGAACTGCAGGGCCTTTCTAAAATGATCTTGAGCAGTGAGGGAGGAGGGAGCCCTCTTGAGCAAGAGGGAGCTCCAGAGGGAGGGCAGCTGTAGCAGCTCTTCGTTTAACAGATTCTTAGTCACTGTTTTTCCAAAATTCCTTTAATTAACAAACTCAAGGAGAACAAAAGCAAGTTACAGGGCCAACCTTCCCACCCCAAGGTTCTAATCCCGTTATTCTTCTTTCAGTTGGCTAGTCAGGCGAGAGAAAATATTTGCCTTTATGTGTAAAATCTGAGTCTCCCTAAACTCAGCAGAACTCCCATCACCTTTGATGAGTTCATCGTTAAGTCTTGACTGGAAACCTATGTATCTGGCCTTAGGATGATCTGAAATCAACCACTCAACTTTGAAGAGCAGAGTAATCAGCACAGCTCTTGATTTGCTTGAGTCACTGCAAGTCAGCCACCAACACCTTCACTCAAACAAAAACATAGCCCTCGGACCTCATGCAAAATCTCTGAACTCAGTGGTTCAGCTTGAAACTCTGGGGCTCACCTGCAGCACGTGTCAAGCTCACCCTGCTCGCAAGTACTGGCTGGGCAAGATGTCCCTGAAGAATCCTTTAGATCACATGAAGAAGATCAACAGCACAGTGGTCTATGAGCATACATCTTCCTTGCAGAAACATTTCTGGTGCTACTGAAAATAGGACATCACCCTGAGGAGTGAAAAAGATAGCTTAACTTCACAGCCTCAATAGACATGGTAGTATTTAGTGGTTTAAGAGATCAGAAACATAAACATCTGCTGGAGATACTATGCTGAAGTTTCACTTCAATAGCTGTTGTTTGGCAGCCTTCAATTATGTAGATTGAAACTGTTTCTTGTAGTCATTTCCCACCACTTCCAAAGTCTCTGTCCCTCATTCAGGATCAGAGAAGTAGTAATTATATTGATGGTAGTGCTTTCACAGTTCGTATGGAACAGAGAGTTTTCACATAAGCAAGAAAGGAATTATACATGAATAAGATAGTAAAGGCACAACGGAAGGCAAAGAGGAAAGTGATTTAGTAGAGCAGTTGAAGTACATTAATATATCATAGATATACACTGAAATGTCGCTTTAGTGAGTTTCTCTTTCACTGACTGCTGAGTGATGATATATTCTTTATATTTGTATATATGAAAGGCTCTAATGTGCTGCTATGTTGGCCCAGAACTTCCGAGGAAAAATGCTACTTGAGACAGAAATAATTCGAATTTTTACCACTAAAGGCCTTTTCACTTGTGCACTAACATATTCTCTTTTAGTTAAGCATAACAGTATCTTAGAAGGGACAATGAAATGTTATAAATGTATAATATAAGCCAGGGATCTAATTTAGAGTCCCTAACAATACAAAATCCAGAAAAATCTGGATTCCTATTGTGTTAAAAATGGAACAACCTTATGCTCTACTGATTTTTTAATGCAGCAGATCTTGGAGAGAAGATGTAAGATGATGCCATGCAGAGAGATGCAAGGGAATATTTTTTGAAGTGGAAGAATCAGATAAATCATGAATCACCGTTGTCACTGCTAAATCCGCGCATGTTCTCATTGCTATTATTAGATCACTGACCACCATCCTATCTTCCGTGCCCAAGGACCTTAAGAACCCTTTTCAAACTCTCATAAACCAACAAGAGACAATCAAACAAGCGAAATCAGCATAATCACCGCAGCACTTTTTGACTTTCTCTTCTGCTCTGAGCTGCAACTTTCCATCTAAACCGCAATTCCATCCCCAAATTTAGAGTTTTATGCCAGAAACTATTTGTAGACTCTGTTACAAAAGAATTGATCAATGAATGAATATAAAAATCAATATGAATGAGTATAAGTCATGAAGGATAAGCAGGCTACCAATGACATTGAAAATCCTGTCTAGTTTCGCTTCCACAAACAAGATTCAACCATGCCAAAAGTAGATATCGAATTAGCACATTTGACATTTTTTAACAGTTTACTCTGGAAAATAGATGTGTTTCCAAATGGTGTGTCTTCATGTACATTTCTGCTACATCCTGCTACATTTCAAGATTACATTACTATGGATCCAGTTTTTTACAGTGCTAAATTGAACAAGATTCAAGAAAATACATATTAAAGAGAACAAATATTTAAACAAAAACTACTTTTCTGAAATGTGCTGCTGCTGTACTACTATAAGAATTTGACTAAGTGAATCAGAGTCATCTAGACCTAGCATTATCTTCTTAAACTTTCTGTAACAGTCCCAAACAGAAACATAAAAAAAAAAAAAAAAAGTTTACAATAGGCAGCAGAACTAGCTCTCTCTTCCCCTTCAGCCTCTCAACTTCTACTTTCTCATCCCAGTTCATTTTACCAGATGGTTTATAACCCTAGAAACACAATGATTTAGCTTAAAAGGGACCTCTGAAGGTCAGCTTGTGCACTGCACAAAGCATCACCAACTTCAGCACCACCAGCTTAAAAGTTAGACAGAGCTTCAAAATTACATCAAGTTACTTACGGTCACATCCGGTCTGATGCTGAGTATCTCTAAAGATGGAGATTGCACAGCTTCCCTGGGCAACTTGCTCCAAATGACTGACTATCCTTATTGTGACTTTTTTTTTCCTAGAATCCATTTGGAATTTCCCTTGCTGTAGCTTATACCTGTTGCCTCTTACCCTTTCACTGTGCACTTGAAAAGACTCTGGCTTCTCAGCCTCCTTATGAAGCCTTCTTAATAATGATCCATAGTTAAAAACAATACGACGAAAAAAATGCACTGAAGAACTAAAGTGTCTGTCTCCCAAATTCTTTTCCTTCCTTGAGTCCAAATACCGTTTTGACTCCATTCTACAGCCACTGAAGGAAAGACTGCTACAACACAAGGTCACTTTGTTGCCTTAGACAACCATAGCATTGTAATGGTCTTTACCACTTGCCTCCAGAACTTTGTCCAAAATATATTTTCCAGGGTACATAAACTTAAGGGCTTAAATCACCAGAGCCTCTGCTGACACAAAGACTTCATGACTGCATACTGGTATTTTTGAACATCAGGATACATACCTGGTTGGCAGGGAAACTGCCACCTCATTTAGTCTGAATGTTTTTAGCAGAGATTTGATAAATGCATCTTTATCAGTGTGACATCTTTAGGAAACGGAAACTCTTGAAAGAAGCTAATGCCTCTATCAGAAAATGAGGAAAAAAACTACTGACTGAGAGGATCCTAAGTAATTTTCTATATAATGCTCCTAGCCTATAGCCCAAGGGATAAGAGGGAATTGTAACAAAAGGGAAGGGCTGTTTTTCAAGGAGAATGCTACTGAAACAGCATTCTATATAATTGACAGCTTATAGCTAGGAGTGGGCAAGCATAGATCTTCTCAGATATTGATGTGGCAAGAGTCCAGGGAAACTCGCAGTGAATGATGTGTGGGACATGCAGTGTGGTACTTCACTGATCAGCAGTCTTTGTCATCTGATGTGCACAGCAATCTGAATGACACAACAGCTGAATGAGAGCTGTCCCCTAGATAGTGTGTTAATGTTCTTTATTCCTGCTGAATGTTCTATTTGCTGTTTCTATAAAGGCAAAAAAATGCGTTCTGAGTATTGACAGTTTGATGTAGCAATTTAGATTTGCCATTGTCCCTTGTAAAATAATTAGCTTGAAGAATCAAGCTCAAGAATGTGCTAAGTGGGACAATCAACCAGCACAGTGAACAGGAAAAGCATTTTGCAGTTACAGTGGAAGAATCACTGAAACTTCACTCCAGTGCATATACGCAACAAAAAAGGAAGCAAATGAAATACTGTTTCTGCATACTCTGCTATACAGGCAGAATAAAAACAAGAGAGGTCACAGGATTTATTGTATATGCCCCACTGCTTGCTGTATGGGGCATCATGCCTTTTGAGAGCTAATAATGCAATAACAATAACACAGGTCTCAACCCCCCAAGTTATAAAGCAATTTCCAGGGAGCAGGAGATATACTTGTATCAAAAAAAGATGACTTCAGTGAGGCCTAACAGAACTGAAAATTGTGAAAGGGACTAGTAAAACTAACAGAAAATAAGTTTTAATGCTAGCAAGACATTTACAAGCTTAGGGATGATAGTTCCTGCTAGCTTACTCATGTTTTGATTAATGAACCCAGACAGCTATTCAGTTCAAACACCAGTGGTATACTGAATAACCAAAACAAATATAAAACAAATGCAATGAGTGCAAGTGATGGTTTGTTTATTTTTATAAGAAGGTTAAAAATATACACCTAATAGAAAAGTAATTTGCATATGCAGACCTAAGACTGTATCTAATACATCGTAGAACAGCATTGAAAATGTTCCATTTCGTAAGTTGTTGTCAGTCAGCTAGTTGATTAGTAAGCGACAAAAATGGTACTTAAATAAAGAATGTTTTTTTACTTTCTGATCAACCTCTCATCAGTTTTATCTCAAATTCACTAAGCAAGCAGTTGTCCATGCTAGCTGCTCCTTGATACAGCACTCTGAGCATCAGAGAACCATATCCCTTCAGGACCATACAAAGCCTAAGAAACATCCTTCTCTCTGCTCTGTGGTGTGGACCAAAGTACTATAAGCTAAGACAACTGGCAGATTTGCTCCAAATGTGCACGATCTGAACTAATGTATTGCTAATACTAATGCAGATGTACCTGTGTGTCTAGTTGAGCTCCTGTTATGTAGTACAGCCCCATCTACTGATATTAGTATTCTCTAGGTAACAGAATGATACTGCAGCCTAAGATAAGCAAACCTTTCCATTCCATATGAGCTCTGGTATCATTAGAAGACATTCAAGACTCAGGAACGTGAGGAGCAGGGACATGCTGGGACATGATATTGAGAAGTGTGAGAACCTGCAGCTCAGGTTTATACAAATGACAGAAGAGGGTGTTCAGAGCTTCTTTAGAAGAAATGTGCCATAAATTTCTGAGTAGCCTTAACCAAAGGCAAAAATCCATCTGTGAGCATTCTATTGAAGTCATACCAGGGATCAGTTTTGACCCCTGGTGGAATGGGAACATTATCAAATTACATTAAAGGAAATGGCTTTAATTAAATAATATTTAACTGTAGTTATATTATTTTTATTATTTTATATGTATTTTTGTTACATATGACTTATTCTTCATTCAGTGTTATTACAGTAATATTCTTTAAGTTGTATAAGATTTTATTAGCACTTTGTCTTATTTGATGGTTTTATTCATGCACCAACTCAAGAGATTTTATAATTGTATTTTCTATTACTAATGTATTCCTGTATGAACACAGGAGTAAGAAGTTGTAACAGTGTAACTGAAGAAAAAGGAATCTATTTTCTTTTTACAGTGCAGAGGTGATTCTGTTTCCAGCAACTACAAAGGGTATCATAGCTCAGGACATCCTAAAAAAACAAGGAAAACTTTTTCAGAGCTCTGCTAAGTCCTGCATTCCAGGCTAATCTCAAGAGAGAAGGAAAAACGTTTAACAATTTTGAAGATGATGCTAAGGTCCACCAGTATTGCCTAGGGAATGATACTGCTGGGGAGCTACCTCAAACTTCCAACTTTTCCTGTCAACCAAGGGAAAACTATCTGCCCCTCTTCCAACTCCCTTTCTCAGAATAAGGTTCATATGTGGTGTTTGATGTTGGCAGCTGCTATTTTGGCATCATACATTCAGGCTGGCAGATGCTAAATAGCAATAAAAATGGCTGCATCTACAAATCTTCTGTGATGAAGCATTCATCAGAGGAGAGGGGAGTACCATTTTTAGCAGCACTCCTGCAAGCAGGCAGCCAGGTAGCTAAACAAATCAAGGTAGTGCTGAAGGAAGACAGCTGACAAGTGAAAATTTCCAGACAGGTTATTTTCCCCAAGAGTAATTACACTGACCTCTGTTCATGGGCTTGAGGAAAGAAAAGAAAGCTATGTTGTGTGCCTTAGCTTTGGCTATGCCAGTTCTGCCATTTTTCCTGAGGAAGGCACAATTAGATCTTGTATCAAGAAACCCCAGATGCCCTGCAAAGCTCTCTCTCTCTTCTCTATCAGTGCAGAGAACAAATTATTCTTGAACACAGTCAGGGACTTAGTCTATTTATCCCACAATGCACTGTAAGTGCTTAATGCCAGATTGTAAGAGCTTGGTATTATTTTTTCCATCGTTCTTTTCTCCCGTTTTTTAACCACGCTTCCATGATGGGCCTATTTCATTTTGACAAGTCAGCCAAACTGCAATAGTTCCCAGTTACAGTTGGATTTCATATACCAAAACTTTTCAAGCCATATCTTTAATATGAAGACAAATTTGATTTTCTGTATGCAATCTTCCAGTTTTATTATGAGCAATAAATGGCAGTTACATTTATACTGCCAATCTGAATAAGTAGATTGTTTTATAAGTTTCCTCTGAAAAAAAAGAAGACACAGATATATCTTTTTGTGATGGATATTTGCTTTTTAAATGTCACTGTGACTTCCAAACCTCTGCTCTCCAGATAGATTTTGTCATGGCACCGTGGGAGCTGGCAGGTCCTGAGGACTGGTATTCGTGGGGGCTCCTCGTGGTGGCAGTGCCAGGGTCTGTACTACCACCCTGTGAGGGTGCAGACAGCCAGGGACAGCCGGGGACAACCCCAGCCCTGGGCACCAGGCAGCTCTGCAGGGACAGGGACAGGCCGAGTCTGGGCCAGGCAGTTACAGGGTCAGGGTCAGTGGGGCCCATGGCCAGGCAAGGGCAGAGCTGTGGCGGGGCGGAAGCCTGGCATCGCTGCGGCATCGCAGGGCAGCTAATGACAGCCCAGAGCTGGACTGAAATGGGGGCCTGGTAGAGGGGAGAGGCCCCCAAGAAGTGGGCTGGGAAAGTAAAGCGTGTTAGCACCTTCAGGGCCCTGACAGTTTTGAACACGTTACACATGGAAGTTTTAAATCAATGAATGAAGTTGTGCATCATAAATTTGTCACTATGTTTCCAACGTGTTATTTTTCCCTTCAAAGTTATCATTGGAACAAACTCTTCCTGTCCTTTCTATGAACCAGTTAATCTTTCTGAGTCAGCTGCTGCCCCAGTAAAGATTAACTGGGATATAGAAAGCTCCTAGAACTCTGTGGTCATAGCCAACACATCCATATTTTCAGGGCCAAGCCATATTTCGTTTTATTGCCTTCTCTCTCTAAACAGAGAAAAAAAGAAAACTTCTCTTTCTGCTTTGAGGAGTGAAGTATGGAAAATCCTTACTCCAAACTCAAACCAGGACAGGAAATGGCTCAGTCTGATAAATGAAATGTCATCAGTGCTTCAGATGAACACGTTCACCAGCAAAGGCATATTTCTGCCATTTGCATACTAGACTTCTAAGAAAAGCAAGGAGAACTGAAGAGACAGATATGAAAAATAGTGGTTTTTCCACAGCTTTGAAATAGCAGCAACAAGCAGTCTTCTGAGCACAGAACCTAGACTAAAGCTGGCCTTACAACAGATCTGTGGCAATTACCTCAAAAATCATTAGTCTCACAAATAATGAGACTACAGTACCTCTCATTTTGCAAAGTAAAATTACATGACCAGCTTACTGATGCTGCCTTGGACAACACTATTTTCCCACTGGAACACACCTGCACCTGAAAATCACAGACTCCCTGACCTGCTCTGCAATTCCTCAGCCACATCCAAGAGTGACTGTGTTTATGAGCTGGTTCCTGCTATACTTAGGTGCTGCATCAGAATGAAACAAGTTTAAGAAGCTAAAAAGCCCTCAACTCTGTCTGTAGGAAGCAGACGACAGTCCTTAAGTAACAAGATGATATACTATTGCCTTATTTCTAAAATTATTCTTCTTCAGATAAACAAGTACATGTGCTATTAAAAAGCTTAGTGAATACACTAAACCCTTGAAACAATACTCTAATACTATTTACAGCACATGTAGTGATGTGGTCTTATTATTTTAAGGAAACGGTGCTAAAAATTCTGCTAACGTTTTTTGACTACTACAATTTCTAGTTCCCGTACTACATCTGAGTTAAATTATCACGAATCTCAGAAACTCATAAAATTAACTAGAAGAATTCATGGCATCAAAATGTGTTTTACATGTCTAGACACATCTGATTATCATTGTGCCCTTCAGAAATTGTTATATATTCCCAGCACACCAAATTTTACATAGCATTACCATTAAATGTGGTCCAATTTCAGCTAACAAACCAGAGAATAATGATTAGGATGAATCCAATAATTTATCTGAGTTTTTAAAAATTAAGTACATTAATGACTTTATACAAGCAAGATAAGGTTTTTCAACAATGACATTGGAGGGCTCTTTGAACAAGAAATATTTGCTTTGTTAAATACATTCCTAAACAGTATTTTCAGTATCATAAATAAATAAGGTAAAATAACAATCAAATAAAAGGGGAAGTTTTGAGTGCATGGAGCTTGTCTAATATATACTGAGTATTTTAAGACTAAACGGAATTCCTACTTAGCTAAGAATAATTATGTTTACTAAATTAATAGTAAAGGCACAATTTCAGAATCTGCAGAATTACAAATTTGTCACATTAATGGAAAAGCCTGTGGACATTAAAGGAAAAAGCAGACCTAATTCTGCTTCCTGTGAAGATGGTATAAATTTTGCCAGTGATCAGTGTGAACAAGACTGGTTCCACTAAATACACTCAAATAGAAACTCAGGTTATCACTTCTTGTTTCTCTATTTTGCACATAAAGCCAGGATAGTTGGATTCTTATTGTCTTCCCCCAGACAAGATGGTTTTGTGGTTATTGTTTTACTTGCATGGAGCCTGTTGAGAAAGTAGGTTATCTCTGTTGCTCCAGACCCAGCAATGCGATTGTCTCACTTAAAAATTATGCCAATTTAATCCAGCTAAAACCAGGCTTGTCATCAGCTGGGCAGCCAAGGGCAGCTAAACATAGGTGAGCAGCATTGTATCTTTGTGTGCTCTTGGCAAAGACGTGTGTCCCTTAATCACACTTGATGGGGTAGCTAGACTCAGCTGGACCTTTGGCCTTTTCATAGTGGTAGTCCTTAGCACCTTCTGCAATCAGGATCACATCAGGTGTGCACTGGTGTGCAGGGGGTCTTTTCAATATTGGCTAGTTTAGAAATGAGATTTACAGAGTGTGGGAGTTGACAGAAGACGAGGAATGAAGGTGATCTGAATTCCTTTCCTTGCTCTCAGGTGGGGATATCTGGACCCAAGGCATCAACTAGAGGCACGAGGGGTAGCATGTACTAAGCCGAGCATTGAACGTGCAGCCCCCAGGGAAGCTCAGAGCAGACAAGCTGCTGGCAGGTTGTAACAGGCTGTTTGAGAACCAGATCCTGCTTGATCAGCCCAGTCCAGGATCCCATTGTGTTAGTTACTGTAGGCTCTTGCCAGTAGGACTCACTCATTGTCTAGATACATACGACTAACAAAGTATGCCAGAAAGACCATATTATCTAATCTTCAGTTTCATGTGAAGAATTAAGGCACTAAGAGCTTAGATGTTATGCTAATGGCTACACAAAATAAAAATTGAATGTACATTTCCCATCTACAGTGAGCTTTTCCACCACACGTCATTTAATACTCAGAGAGGACAACGTAAACCAACCAAAGTTGGATTATGAATACTTTACACATGCAGCCTCTTAGTTACAATGCTAAGTACTATGCAGCTAGTAATCCTTCCAGAGGTTCTGCAGTATTGCCCTCACCCACCACTCACCTGTGTTGGTCAATGCCATTCAAAGGATATTTTGGTGGCTGATGGACATGAAAGGAGTTGTGCCATTATTCATGCCCTAAATGCTGTCCTGTTGTAGTTTTAATTAATACTAACCATTGCTTTGCAAATACAGGAGTAAATCTGTTCTTCTTTTGAATCTCTTCTTTCTTTAAATCTCTCCTGCACCAGTTAAGATAAACAACATTCCTACAATGTTTTTTCATAAGAAACTGTCACTGTTTCTTAAATATGCAACTATCTACCCATTACCATTTTCTACCTCCAGTAATATCTCTTTCTCTCTCATTAGTAGTTCAAAATATTCTCATATTCTACAATACCTCATTAAATTGAAATCCTGATTATTTCTATTGTGTTAGCAAGTGTGCCACTGACATTATAATGGTTATTTTTTTTCCTATTCAAATGAAAGAAAAATCAGTTCAATTTCATTCTTTCCAGATGAATTCCAGTTCCTTTTATTTAAACATACCTATTTATACTTATTTCCAATGTTACACTTTTTCTTTGTAATGAAACATCTTTCCATGGTGCTTCCTTTGCAATTATACCATAACAGGATGAGCCTGCACAGTAAGGCAAGCTGAGAACAAGACTTCAGTGATCTTGTTTAGCTGATGTTGTTCATTCACCTCCAACACATCCTGAAGCCCTTCTTAGCATTGCAGAGGCAAAGAGCCCCTGTGTGGGGTTCCCTACTAACATGTTGCTCAAGTAATACTCACTTTTTTCCTCCTGTCAAGTGTTGGTGAATTATTTTGCTATGTTGGAAATGTTTGCTGTGGAATAAGCCATGTTCTAGTATGCGTTGTGTAGGCACAATACAAAAAGAGTAGACCAGTTCTTAATCACTTTCAGTGTAAATATAAGCCAAGAGAGAACAGGTAATGAACAGAGAGAGCATGGGAGATAATAATGAGAAAATGAAGGCCAATGAGAAAAGTAATAATCACAGAAGGCCAATCATAGCTCTTCTGGGTATCACATTGGGGGAGATGTCATGACAGTGTCATGAAGAGAGAATGAGGTGATTTTGCAGATATTTATGAGGGAATGTGAGATGAAACTTTGTCAGGAAAAACTTCAAGATGCTTATGGGGGGTGGATTTTCTAAAGCACAGAAGGCATTGGAGAATATGCACCCTATCAACTTTTAGTAGGATTGCTATTCACAAAGCACTTTGAAAGTGCAAGACGTAATTTCTTGTTCTCCCAACCCATTTTTAAAATACAGACAAATTAGAATATAAACAAATAAACAAAATCCAATTGCTTTACCAGATAATGTCAAACATAATCTCTGAGAGTGCCATAATCTCTAAGGTGCTGTAAAATCATTTTGTGGCCTTTGGTAAATCATTTGGATTCCTTATAGGAATCTCAATTTCACAAGTTGTGAGCCACAATTAATCTTTTTCAAGGGTTCTGTGGAAATGACCAAGGATTAAAAGCTCCAAAAGCATTGATATTTGTGGCGTGTTGGTACAAAGTAGGACTCACAAGTACCTGACAGAGCCAGTTCATGCTGGAAGGTCAGGTTTGGCAGCACTGCTCAAACACAGGTATGTCAGGTGCCTTTGACCATCACCCTATCAGGGGAGGCTGCAGGACAAGAGGATACGGATTGGTCATGCTTCAGTTGGGCAGAAGGGAAGGGAAGGAAATCTGTCTAATGGTGATAAGAAGCAAGAATTAAAGGCCTCTGTGGAATCAGACATTGCCTTAGGAGGGAGAGGTTGTTTGGCACTCCCTTCTAACCCATCTTGATATACTCTGAGAGAAAAATCCTTACGCACTAGTAGAAATATGGATGCACACCAGGTAAATACTAGCAACAAGCTCAGGGTGCTATAAAGAGCTCAGAGGCTGTTACTCTTATAGTGATAATAAGCAATGAGTAAGAAACAATATGAAACAAAAAAAATTATGTCAGAACTGAAGTTCTGACTGGTCAACAGCTGAAGTAGAATGTGACTGGCTTAAAGTTATGAGAATAAAAAGTATCTTTGAGCCTTCCCATAGACACCAAAAAGCATAAGCTACCTAAGCCAGATCTTGGTTGAAAAATGGGAATGGCAATTCTTTTCCTCAGAAAGAACATTCCATGAAATCCCTAGGTGTCTGATTTATATTAAAGTAATTGAACATTCAGAAGCCAAAAACAATTTATAACCATTTAAACAAAAATTAATTTCCCTCTCCATTATCCAGGTTTTCCTAGAATAGTTTGAATGACTAAAAACCTTCTGTAATTTTTAGTGACCTTTAAATCATTCTGGGATAATGAAGATCATCAAACGTTCATGTAAAAACTACAGAAGAAGAAAAGATGTCCTCCTTTTTCTCCTTTTTATTTGGCTAAGTTCTATATCAAGCTGTCACTATACACTCTGCGGATTTTAAAAAGATGGGGCTGGATGTGATTCATTTTTTAAAATGTTCTGGGTCACCAATAATGAGTTTTCATTTTGCATATGGTATATAATATGTAGTAGAGAAATTATTTTAGAAAAAAAATAATTATTTTTCTATATGTATTCATGCGATGTTTGAAATGAACAGTTTTACTCTCAAAAGATACTGTCTTGGAAAAATGAAAGCATTGAAATCAGGGCATGAAAGTTCTTGTGCAACATAGAATCAACATAAATAAGCTCTATAAGCTTAGTCTATTTGTCTAATCACATGTTATTTATAACATTGAACATTTGTTTCCACACTGCGTTGCTCAAAGGGTTTTCTTTCCAACCAATTTCAGCACATACAGAGCATCTGAAAAAGACTACTTCTGTCTGATTAAGAGAAATCTGATACTGAAACTGGAACTGATTGAGACTGTGCCCAACTGTTCAAAGAACCAATTATCTTACATATTAACCTAAGCTCCCCTCAGCAGCACTGTAAGTGAAGAACATGTCAGAATCTAGTTTAAGATGAAGACAAAATACCACCGCTATTGAATTATCACAGGGTCCATCTGCGCTGAAACTTAAAATGGAATCCGAATAAAAATGTGTTTACTTTCACATTTCAGCATACGTATCTGACCTGCATCATTTTTGGATACCCCATAGTTCATTTTTTCATAGATCATAAGTAAGCTTGAGGTAGAGAAATTTTTCTTAGTGATCCAAATTTTTAGAAAGAATTCAGCTATCCAAATAAAAAAAATGTTACAATACAATAATCTGGTATTATTTTCTTGCTAAAAATTCTTTTGGGGGTTCCAATATTGGAGCTGAATTCAAAAAGCAAAAAGGAAAAGGATCTAATAGGTAAGTGAAACAGCAGCTACGCAAACTCTTCCTCAAAATCACTTAACTGCATTGACATTTCTAGCAGAAGACAGAAACTAATTGCATATTCTGATTACCAGTGTGACTACACTGTGTCTTAGGGCTAAATTCCTTCTTGTGATCTGCTCACTTAAGTGTGAAATCTTCAAGGATGTCTGTACAAGACCAACAAAATGCCCTTGTTATGCTGTTCCTGATTTTGGAGAATATATGCTAGTGGGTTTGCATCTGACTTCTATTTCATTAAACGTGCTTTTATATTTGCACAAAATACGCTCTATTTTTTTTCTCTCATTATTGTTCAGAGCTGCTACCTCCCTTGTTCCACAGTATTTCATTAGTTGAAATTATTTGGTGTACACATTGCATATGATATCTGTACTGTTCTGGGATTCCTTGAGCTGAAAGTCAAATACTTTTGCCCAGTGCTCCAAGGAAACAAGGTTTATATGATCATGTTCTGTGTTTGCCTTCCTCTTGCTCATCAGGAGCTTGAGAATAAAGGGGCTGATTTCAGCCATATTTGATGGGAGGCAGAGATTTTAGATATGATGTTTTTACAGTTTTCATCAAAACAGGTAGCTGCACAGAATAAAGTGACTTTAGTAGTGACTTCACAATCTATCAAGTAGCAAAAATATCCACGAGAGAGGGAATGCTAAATGATGGAAAGGCAAGGTTTGCCTGCAGCTTGCACCCCCTCTATCACAAAACTAAACAAGGTTAGGACACAAATGGGTAGAAAACCAGACTTCTTCCATTTCTCTGTCTACAAAACCACTTGTTCATTAACTGCAAGTGGGCTTCCTGTTACTTCATGACTTTCTTACTCTGAAAGACAATCTGATCTAATCAAATAGACTTTTTTCAGGTAGTAAAGGATGTACCTACCCAACAGCAGAACATAATGCAGAGATACTTAAGCTGGTGGCAACCAAACTTCAGTGTCAAAAGAAGCAAAAGCACAGCTGAGCCTGTATTATTAATAATATAGCATCATTTATTATTTGATGCAAGGTGCACACATATCTGCTCAGGCTGCACAATTTCCACCATACAATACAGATTCTGTTAGAATGATGACAGTGGATGAGAGAGACCTCCATCAGACATTTCTGACACAGTCTATTTACTGAATAATTCATGAGTATAAATAAGAAAATACCGAGTTAGGACTCACCAGCACTCTCTAAAAAATGAAGGATGAATAAATTAAAGAGTGTCATGCTTTGTAACTGTAAGCAACTAGCTGTCAGGAAAGAGTCAAGAGTCAGAAGGTAGCTTTGTGTCTGATAATAACTAGTTTAGAACCACTTGACACTTTAAATGTTTCCAGTTAACACAGAGGAGACTACTGGTGAAACTGTATGACTGACATCCAACATTTACTTTAAGGTCCAAGGAATGTACCTTTAAACAGCAAATTAAAAAAGACACTAAGAAAAGTGCATGACTGATTCAGAACTGAAGAGGCTATCTTGGAATTTTCATGGTTTAATCTTTGGAGGATTAATCTTTGGCAAAATAATTAGAACAAAGGAAGTCATACAGCCCATGAAATGTAAGGAGAATGAGTAATAATAATGACAGTGGTACAGTTGTAAGAGAAAAATCAGACTATACAGTACACACAAAAAATACCTAAGATAAGAAAAACACCTAGGCCTGAGTTACAGATAGCAAAAATGGTGCATGGACCTTAGATATGTTGTAGCAAACACAAGGCAAAACAAGATAACAAACCAGGATACAAGGCTCAGCAGATTACTTCACTTAGCAGGAGTTCGCAAGTGTCAGCAGAGCAGACAAGGCCCAGGCAATGATGGTAACAGTAATACCACTCTCTCAGAGGAATTCTTCATTCTTCATATTAGGTGCTGAAGACTGCCTGAAAGATGTGAGTAAGCCAGCACATCCATGGCTTATTAGTATTATCTAAGCAGCTTAAAAGAACATGCCTACTTCCACAACTGCTGACCAGCTGTGGGCCTCTTATAGGAGTAAGAGGAAAGAGTTCTGATGGTGTGATCACATTCTGGTTATGCTCTTTGTAAGCCAGCACTAACACCACTGCATCTCCATCTGTCTGAATTCTTCATGCAGCAGAATACTTACATGTGCATCTAACTTCAAGCATAACAGTAGTCCCATCAAAAGCAATGAAACTTCTGATGCACCATGTATCAGACATATACTATTTTGCTTTGTCAGCTCAGGGAAAAGAATTTTGTACAGGCCAGAATGCTAGTCTAGCAGAAAGAGTTATAAATGTGAGAAAAGAAGTAGAAAATGTACATGAAGGTGCTAATTCCTCACAGGATTTATAGATCTTCTAATAGTGGCAAATCCCCAGGATCTAATAAGGTAAGGGAACTTTCTAAAGGTCCACTTCAATTAACTCATGGTCATATCTCTCAAGGATAAACTTTTTGTTCTGTAGGACTCTACTTTTTACTTTTTTCTGGACTCCCTACACATTCTTGGATTTGTTCTTAATAGAAATGTATTTTTGGTCCTCAGTTATTCCTTCAAATGTCACCCATAAAATACATGTCCAGAAGATTTGATAGCATGAACATCTTTGTTATTTGTAAGTGACTATTCTTGGACAAATTGCATCCCTTTGTGAGTATCCTTTACAATACACATAGATAATACATGAAGAAGGAGACAGCAGAAACTTGTAAGATTGAAAGCTGATTTCTACCCCCGATATGAAGAAGCTGCAGTAGAAATGGGAGATTTATGGTACAATTTACTCCTTCATTAAGCAGCAGACACAGTAAGTGTCAGCCAGTGGCTACAGATATTTCAGTACTGGCTCTGCCTACTGTCTCATTAGAAACTGGTACAAGAAATGGCACTCTTTAACCTGCTACTTTTAAAAATGAAGTATGCCATCATACTTTCATGAATTAGAATAAAAATATATTTGGATGCATGTGCAACTAATGAATGTTTCACTAAAACTTTAGAAATATCACATAATAACAAACCTTGTAAGTCAATTGTGCATAATGTGCAGTGAAGCACAATGCATCCTCTCACTCTAGAGAAAAGTGTAATATTTGACACATCTTTCAGGATAAATTCAGTGGAGTATGCATTGTTCTCTGCAATAGCCTTATGGTTAACTCTTTCACAGTCCATATTCTGTCTAATTTCTGAGTCACAGATGACCTCACAGCCAATCTATTTTTATTATTTTCTGACAGATATCTGTACTGATGTATAACTCTATTTCTGTAAACAGGCTATTTCCTCAGCAGGTATCTGAATTTTATCAAATATATCATTTATCATATGAAGTTCTTCATATAAACATTGCTTTTCTTGTTTTAAAAGAGACGATCTTGACAAAAAAGACATGCTTGAAAGATGATCACTACTACAGGTTTTTTTCCTGAAAATAGTATGTTCTGTTGGATATAAACTCACATATAATGCCACATTTTCGTATGAACACACCCTAGTTTTATCTGTATTGCAAATGTATGCATGTAAAGCAGGCATTTGCACAAGCAAAATAGATAAAGGCCTGCACATATTCAAGCTTTTTTGGCATAACTTAGTTCGATTCTCCATATTTAAACGTCTAGCCTTACGCATCCTAAATATAATGCAGTGTATGCTGACTTTAAAATCTGGGACATTTGCTGTGAATATTTTGTGCAGCACAGGAGAAGAAAGAGATATGGAACCCTAGGAAGTTTACTTAGACTGTCAGGGTTCTGAAAAGTGATGCACGAGACAAATATCAGTAAGAATAGTATATACAGTAGCAAGCAACTTTATTCATGGAGATATGAGAGAAAGAGACTGTACAAAGATTTGCCAGTTACCTTGTTAAAAAAAAAAAAAAAAAAAAAAAAAGACTGAAATAGAAAATATATTCATTATAGTGGATCAACTGAAACCTTTACTAAGACGGAGTACTTCATAAATAAGGTAGTTTTATCTAGCAAAGAAGCCTGAGTCTGAATACAGTGTTTCAGTCAAATTAAATCTAAACCAAACTGAACAGCAGACATGCTTCTTGCTCTTGGAAACTTCCAATGGTAGATATGGTCTATCAGTTTGTCTCATACAGCTATACGTGCCTTTTAAGACATCTGCCTTTTGGTCCTGCAATCCATGTTGGGGATCCTTTAATCCCAACACAGGTCTGATTTAATTTAAGCTTTTCAGTGTCTTGGCCTATCCCCCAGGCAGCTTCTTGCCAGATTAGTGCTGAGGAACTGCCTGGGTCTCCCACCTTTGCTGGACTGCAGCTTCTCATCACAATATTAACAGCCAGTTGCTTGGCTGAAAGCAGAGATGTAGCTGGTTTTCAAGGCTTCTACATCCCAACCTCAACCTCTTCAAGTGTCTTGCTGTTATGACAGAGCAGATCTAACACAGAATTAGTAATAAAGTCGTGTTCAGTCTGTTGTTGCTCCTTGACATGGTGAAAATATATTATACATATGCAAAACTGATTCATGACAGATTGTATCTACAGGAGAGAAAACAGCTCTTACAAATCAAAGCTCTTCTCCTCAAAAATAAATAATAATTGAATCAGAATAACAGGTTTCACCATTAGTAAACCATTGGGGCCACATGCTGTGCTGTGTTGATTGCTGGATAAATAAACCTATCCCTCATTGTTTATTGGATGAATAAACCTTTTGGGACCTGTGACGGTGTGTAGCTAGCACATGATGACTCAGCATTTAGACATTTTTAATCAACACGCTGAAATTAAAATAATTAATTAATACTTGGCAACCATTAGCTAATTGAATCTTACAGTGCCCTCAAGTACCCAAGCACTACTATTTACATTTCACAGATACTGACCATCCATTTAAGTTGCACGGAGCCACCATGGAGTTGATACTAGAGCCATGATTTGTGCTCAGAAGTTCCTGATTCATGGTGCAGTTTCATGTTACAGTTAAACCAATCTAACAGCTCCCTGAAAAGAGAGGCCTACTCCCCATCTCTCCCACACTCCTGCTGCCTGCCTTGCCCTAGATTTGACAGTTATGCAATAGCCAAATCACATTATGCTCAGTGTAAAATGCTTTGAACCTAGTGCACACATACGAGGATCCCACATCTCAGAGAGACAGAATTCACTGTACATGCTGTGTGGGTATCTGAGTATATGCAGTGTGGCTACCTCTGCACCTGAGCAGAAAGTCCATATGTTAGATTTGTTTATGTAGGTGGAAGAAGGAATGTGCAGATGCTGTGTCTAGAGCCTCAGCACCCCTGAAGATGGCCCTGCAGGATGGCTCCTTGTGCAGAACACATGCTGCCTTGAAAGCAGTCACCTCATACATACGGTGTAAAATGCCAGTAAACTGACAGGATTTCTTTAATTCAGTGTTCTTAGCAAAAACTTTCCTGTCTGCTTTCTTTAAGATTTTTGAGTCATTAAAGAGATGCTACCATGGCTAACCTTCAGCTGCTATTTGTGCTGTTTCATAGTGAGAGTATTCAGCATTCAGATTTGTCAACAGTCTTTGTTACTGATGAAACATAGTGTTTTTTTCTTGCTTTCAGGAGGAATATTTTAAAACATATTCTATTCACTGAAGCATTGAATTATTTTTCAAGAGGAATAGTCTGCATTCCAAAATTTAGCTTCTAACTAAATGTTGATAATTGCATGTCTACTAGTAAGGTTGTAATCAGAGTCATCCCCTTAGCTCAGGTTATTCTTAGCTCTGAGGTCATAATCACCGTCAGTGACTCAGCCAGTCATCGTAATTCTTAACCATTTTGTTTTCCATGTTAGTTCTATTGCTTGAGATAAGTTTATTAAATATGTATATTTGGTCATCTGGATGCAAAAAAAGAATACCATCTCCTTGATCTTGTGTTACAGGCAACATGCTTTACTCTCTCTCCAACTATACTACTTCAACTATCAATTTTAGCTTTTCTCTGGCTGTAGATTTTCAGACCTTCCTATGGCTTTCTTTGGAGAAATTGCTTAATCTACAGAGCAATCACTATGACTGGGCTGCCAAGTATAACTCTCCTGGACTACTGGAAAGGCTGCAGCTCATGTTTTCCGCATATTCCTTATTTTCACATGTCTGTGACCCATCCCTACATCTCCATTATTTCAGAAAGCTGCTCTGCCTCTAAGGTCACATTTATTTCTGCTATTCATGGCAACTGCCCATCTCATCCTCTTTCTGTTTTCCCTACTCTATCTTGTCTACCACCCATGAGCTTGTCATACCACCTGCCTTTCTCTATTTCTCCTCCTTTTTCCTCTGTCTCATATGCCCTGACATATCTGAACAGCTCTAGGGCTTCTGACACCACCATCCTTCATATGGCCACCCCCCTCATAAGGTTTCACCTTACCTCTGCCATACATATATCTCTAGCATCTTAATTTCAGGCCTTCCCCTCTTACCTCCAGAGTTCTGGCTGGACATCTGATTGGACTCTTTTTCCATCCTGGCCTCAGAAGATACCATGAATAGTTCTGAAAGAAAAAAAAAAGTGATTGTACTAATGAACTTAAGAAAAATAAAAAATTCCTGGTAGAGATCATGAAAGACAAAGCATTATGTTCCATAGATACAACAGCTATGTAATCCTGCACCTTCAAGGATATTTTTTATTGCTATTAACTACAAAGTACCTTTGGGGGGAAAAAGAAAAAAAGGTTAATTTAGATACCATTCCAGTAAAGTAGACTTTATAACGATAATTTAAATAATTAAGATATTGGTAGCAATAGTCTCTGAACTTTGTTAATACCTCAGAAAAAGCCCTTGGTCAACACAATTTATACTGGAATGGCATGACTCTGCAAACTTTTTTTTTTTTTTTATGTACAGTGTTTTCTAGAACCTGACTATGTAAGCAGTAAACAAAAAATTGGAGCAAAATTAAGGTGATCTGAGCACTTCTATCGAGCAGTTGAAATCTTTTTAAGGCAGACTCAATTTTCAAGTTAACACTGAACTTCAGGGTTTCAGCTTTTGTTTTTTGACAGCTGTAGTATCTTACAGCTGTCACTGTAAGGTATGCAGGTATTTTTTGTAACCCTTATGCTAACAATATCTCCTGCCAACCTAAACTCCAGTTCAGATGCTGCACATGCTACATGGAAAATATTACCAGGAATTAATTACACTAACTTTTCATACTCTCCTGACACTCAATTACAGGTATTACTCAGCCACATAGCATGAAGTTGTTTGCACTGAGTAACAGAGAACCAAAGAGAAACCTTTGCTAGAACACCCAGCACATCAGACTGGTGAGCTGTCCAAAAGGATATTCTTCTAATATGAAAGTTTGGTATCTGGCATGCTTAGCGTTGATGATGGTTTCCATCTGAGGTTTCCTAACTTTTGTTCTTATCGAGTTCTCAAGAGACGATATTCACAGTCCTTTCAGACTGTAGAACTCTTGCTGCTAGAAATTTATTCCAGTATGAAAATCCAAGTTGTACTAACAAAATTTAAATGCTGACAACTGGATCAAAATGAACGATGAGCAGGCTGGAACTGGAATGGAAACACCTTCACAGCATGCATAAATTATGCTGATGAGATAAAAGAACAGTCTGTTGCTAACTTTAAACCATATAAAACAGGAAAGACATTTCTAAGGAAGTGGTCTTAACTGAAGTAGAAAAATGAAATGCTTAAAAGAGGGAATGAGTAATATACATAGAAATTTTTGACAGCACTTTTAAATGCAGCCCGAGGTCAAGAGGAACTTGTAGAAGTTGCAAAGGCTTAATGAAAGTTTAATGATAGTTCAACAGAGGATAGTTTTGGGTCTCTAGAAATAGCAGGGTTATGCTGGGAAATCAGGTTTTAAGGCTGCTCGGCTGGTCATCATATTATTATAAAGCTTAAGGAAAAGTCACAGTGTTTTAAACGTCAGGTTTGGAGAAGACAGCACGATGGCAACACACAAGAAAGCAGTCGTGGTACTCCATCTGCAGGCGCCCGGGAATACAGCAGACCCACGAGAATCCCCGGCAGCAATGAACTACGCTTGGAAAATATTTCATCGCAGAGAGACACATGCGTGAAAAACACGCGTAGTTACAAACCCGTGCGACCAGAGGGCAGCTGAGTTCTGAAATACGCGGGGGAGAGCAAACAGAACTTACACGGGCGAATTCAAAGGGTCATACCCCAGCTTTTACTCGGGCGGCTCGTGAGGGGCTGTGAGGCCGAGACCCGCGCGCCTAAGGGGGAAACGCGGCGAAGCGCAGCCGAGGCTGCCGGCAGCCGCGACGCTCCGCCGCCGCGCGCCGCCACCGACCCCACGGCCGGACCCGTCCTAACGGCCGCGACGGCCGCCCCGTCACGGCGCCGGGCCCCGCCCCCTCCCGCTCCCCATTGGCCGGCGCGGCGGCGGTCGCGCTGCGGCGGCGGGGGGGGGGGGGGGGGGTTGGCGCATGCGCGGTGGTCTCTCCTCCCCCCCCCCACCACCCTCACCGGCGGCCGGGCCGTCCGGTGTCGCGGCCCGGCTTCCTGTTTGCGGCGCTCCGCTTCCGGGTCGGCGCTCCACGGTTGCCGTGGGGGCCGCGGCGGTGCCGTAGCCGCGGCGCAGGGGCCGGGGCCGGGCCAGGGGGCGGCATAGAGCGCCGGGGCGGGGGCAGACGCGCGGGGAGGCGGCGGCGGCGGCCCCCGCCGCGGCCTGGGCCGCCCCCCGCCCGGCGGCGGCGGCGCGCGGCCGATGCGTCGGGCGCCATGGACAAGATCCTGGAGGGCCTGGTGAGCTCGTCGCACCCGCTGCCGCTGAAGCGGGTGATCGTGCGGCGGGTGGTGGAGTCGGCGGAGACGCCGCTGAGCCAGGCGCAGTGCCGCGCCATGTTCGCGCTGAGCACGCGGCTGGTGCTGCAGGGCCCCGACGCCTTCCAGCGGCAGGTGGGGCGGCAGGTGCTGGAGGCCTACGGCCGCCACCACCGCGCCGAGTTCGAGGCCTTCTTCAACCGCGGGCTCGTCCTGGGCCTGCTGCAGCGCGGCTACGGGCAGCTCAGCGGCCGCGACCCCGCCATCCTCGACTACATCCAGGCCGGGCTGCGCCTCATCATGAGCTGCCCCTCGGTGCTGGAGCTCTTCGAGCTGCTGCAGGTGGAGGCGCTGCGGCTGGTGTGCGAGCGCCCGGCGCCGCCGCTCTGCGCCCGCCTCTGCCAGCTCCTGGGCGACTTCCCGCAGTGCCTGCCCCGCGGCAGGAAGCTCTCGCTCGCCTTCTGCCAGCAGCTGGTGCGCAGCATCGCCCACTTCCAGAGCCAGGGCGCCCGCGAGGCCGAGCTGCGCCTCTACGTCTCGCAGGTGACGCAGGTGAGCGGGCTGCTGCGCAGCGTCTGGAAGGCCGAGCCCGACACGCTGCTGCCCTCCCTGCAGGAGCTCTTCGCCGTCATCTCTGCCGCCGGTGAGCAGGGGACGGGATGGCACGGGACTGGGCTGGTGAGCAGCGGCCTAGAAAACAACAGACGGCTGAGGCAGCCAGGTGTCCGCTTCACGCAGCCTAAAGCCGTTGGGAGCTCTCCCGAGTTGCGCTTCTCTGGTCGTCCAGCAAGCAAAGCAGTTGGTTGCTTTGAAGTGAAAAGGCAGCAGAGGGAATGGCATTTATTTATGATTTGCTGTATGTATCTGGCAGGTCTTCACATTGCAACCCTTTCAGTGATATTTAGGAACAGTATTTTTTGTGCTCCTCTAGGAGAGAGAAAAACTCTTTCAATGTCAAAATTTTTCTCACGTGTCATTTCTTCCAGAAATTAGCTTAGGCCTCAGCACTGTTCAGTCTGTGAAGCTGAGTATATGTAAAGCTCTATATAAAACTCATACATTGCAGGAACAATTAATCTCCCGAGTTATTCAGATGAGATTATAAATTGGTCCTTTCTGACTTTAAAAAAAATCCATTTATTACTGTAGTTGTTCACATTGGAAATTGCCTTTGCAATTGAAAGACCTAAAAAACTTAACATTAAAACACCGTATCTTGTCATAAATGATGCAGTTTGTGGATATTCTTGAGATAAGACACATGAAATGCCTGCTTCAGTGGATCCCTAGTCTTTAGCATAGAATACAACAAACAGTTGTTTAAAGATGTATTTTACTCATTGTTAGAATGAAAAACACTTCTCAATTCTTTTGGAGGTGGAGGAGGAAGTTGGCAGACTGTTACTTTCTCAGATGGTTATTAGACCAATAAAAAGAGCTTGTAATTCGGTGTTCTTCATATGCTTAATCCGTTCAAGCCTTTTTATTTTGTGATGTGTAGAATAGACTCATTGTATCAAAACTTCACAGCTACAGTGAAGTCTTAGGGTAGGAAACAATGCATTGCTCTTTCTGTGGGGGTTTCTTTTAGTTTCTTAAAGCATGTCTTGTTATTATAGATACTTCATTTGAACCTTCTGTTGCACTGGCAAGTCTTGTACAGCACATACCATTACAGATGATTACGGTGCTCATCAGGAGCCTTACTACAGATCCAAATGTGAAAGATGCAAGTATGACTCAAGCTCTGTGCAGGTACTGTTTTTCATTGTAAAGAGGAGAAGGTTTTTTTTGTTGGTTTTTTTTTTTTTGGTTTTTTTCTCCCTAATTCTTGCCTTCTGGGAAGTTATTTGTCACCTAAGTTCTGTTTAGAAGTGACAACAACATCCACCTTTTAAAATGGCATTCTAAACAATGGTGTTCGGCATGTTAGGCTAGCATATTTCTGATGTCATGGCTGTTACTGCCCAGGTTTCAGTTTAAGGTTGCTGCCTTCACTGCAAATGTGGTTTCTTTCTCATGCTTTCCAAGGGCAGAATGAAGAGGGTTGAATAGAGACTAAGAGGAAACTAGCTGGATTCATTTTAAATATCACATTATGTTTAGATCTTCCACTTTGTGGGAAACACCTTAAACTAGGAAACCTCACTGGATTTATGATTATGCTGAGACCCAGTGCCTTCCTCAAAAAATCAACTCTTTGCTTTTTCAAGAAGCAGAGTGGCTCACTCATATGCTTATCTCATCCATCATCATCATCTCCTCTGAAGAGAGAAAACAGTTAGAAATGGGCTTTACTGATTTCTACTTAGGTATCTTTGACTTTTCGGTACGATTCGCGGGGGACTGCTTCTCTTTCTGTCTTCACTCAAGCCTTCAAAAGTTTCTTGGATGTTTTCAGAATGATAGAAGAAAGAGGAATGATATAAAAGCTGCATATCATGCTTGCTGTCACTAATCTAAGCATCAGCAAACAGTAAGATTAGAATTATTTACAGACTGATTCAGGATTGCAAATTTGGTTAGTAGGTTTAGAAATGTGGATAATACCAGCCTTAGAAGAGTGATAACTGGAGAGAGGTTCAGACTTTCTTGAAGTTTTTTTGATGTTTTTTCCCCCTAAGATCTGCAGAAGAAGCTCTTAACACACAGTTAAATAGAAGGCTTTTAGAAATCTTTTGGTTTTTTAAGTGCATTTTTAACTGAAAAAAATAGTTTGCTGTATTATTTTCAAAGTAGTTTTTGAACTGCATTCATGTGAGCACAGTTAGACTGTATCTTAGTATAATGCTGAGTTTTTTCACACTGAAAACATTTACCTAATTTACATGAAATTGGAAAGTTGTTCCATTTGAGAATATAATATTAATATTTCTCTTTAATTGAAGCATATTGTTTGGAGCCTTTAAAAGAATCTGCTTGATTGAGCATATTTCAGCTAAGTTTGTGTGCCCAGTCTAAAATTAAAAGCTGGGAAGATCAGAAGGATTTTTCTGTACTTGCCAGTAATGTGTTAGTAGTTAAAATTTTATATTAGTATAATTTTAATACTTATGTTGTATTACCTGCTTCAGTGCAGTGTGGTAGTATATCTGCAGTTTTAGATTGGCTTGTTTGTATGCCTCTATTTAGGGGAGTAAGGCAGTGCTGAGCTTTGAGTATAACAGAAGCTGTTATTTTCAAATAAGAGCTGCCTCTTAATACTAGCTGTGTGGAGGATTTTTTTTCTCTTGTTTTGGAAAGGGTGGTGTGTAGTCCTACACATCTTATCTCATTCAGTCTTTGAACTGATACCTGATTCAATTCACGTATCAATTCTGTTCTTCTAGTTCTGTTCCATGGAACTAACCTGTTAGTTACCTCTCGTTGCTTTTGTTTTTAGATACTCTCTTGTCAACACTGTATCCAGTTTCTTTTCTGCTCTTTTCTAGCTCTGGCTCTCTTTGCAATAATTGCTCATTCTCTTCTGGCTTTATTCTTGTAGAGATGACAATGCCACTGGAATGTCTGGAGCACCAAATAACAATGTTGTCATTGGGTTTGCATCATCTCCACAAGATGCAAATTAGCACTGCATTACGATACCATATGTGTCTTAGAATTGCTTTGACTGACTTGATGGGTGCCTTAATTATCTGTTTAAGTTATCTGCTAATTCAGGATAGAAGGACTTTCTTTATACCTATTTCTGTTGTTCATCTTTATTTTTCAAAACTACACTTGTCTTCAGTAGTAACTTTTTGCTGGAAAACAGGTATGTGTTAGCTTAGTATCTGCAAAAACTGGGTTAACGTTCTTAAATGATAAGAATATCTGATATTTAATTATGTATGCTTACATATTTCAGTTTTTCTTTTCTATTTACTTTCAATGTATTAAATATATATTTATTAATTATGTAGCCAAGTGAGATGAGATATAACCAAATTTTCTTACTGCTTTCCTAACATCTTTGTATTACTACTTGTGAGTCTCTATGTAAATAGTTTAACTATTTTGGTAAGATGTATAGAATATTTTTTGTTGAGGTCAAGATAAATGGCATATTGTTTTATATATATATATATATATATATATATATATATATATATACATGTATATATTTATATTATATTATCTTTCAGAATGATTGACTGGTTGTCCTGGCCTCTGGCTCAGCATGTGGAAACATGGGTGATTGCACTGCTGAAAGGACTAGCTGCAGTCCAGAAATTTACCATCCTCATTGATGTCACTCTGCTTAAGATTGAATTGGTATGTCCAAAAAGAATATTTGACATGGGAAGAGAGGAAGAGGGATTTGCAGTAACTGTGCAATTGCATGGACTCTTTTGTACTACAATATATTTGCCTTACTATCCAGCACAGAAGCGTTAAAAATGTCATATAACTTTCAGTTTTAGATAATGATTCTGTCTGATTCAAATGTATCTGCATTTGGAATATGTTTACATTTTTATAGGAATTTCACATTCTAGATTTACTTATTTATTTATTTATATTCTTTTAAAGGTCTTTAATCGACTTTGGTTTCCTCTAGTGAGGCCTGGTGCTCTTGCTGTCCTTTCCCACATGTTACTTAGTTTCCAGCATTCTCCAGAGGCTTTTCATTTGGTAAGTTACTAACAAATCGTTTTCAGTTCTTTGAAGTGTAATTCATGTGTAAATTCTAAAGTGGGTCTAAAGAGAAATAAAGTTGATGCACTTAGATTTCATGTTTGTTTCAAGGTTCCAGAATTAGATTTTTCTGTTTCAGACCATTAGGCTTTCTAATGTCCAGGTCCAGCCACTTAACCTACAACTAGGAACAGTGCCTTGTTCCTCTTGGCATGTGCGTACTTATAGCTTATACTTGTTCTATACTTATAGAAAGTTGTCTGGGGACAACATTCTGTCTTGAACCATATACCTCTGGAAAGCCATTTTAGGTGGTGTGAAGTCTAAAACTGAAATTCATCTGTAGCTGGAATTTCAAGCAAAACTATTTGAGGAAAATGGATAAGCAGTTATACTATCTGTTATGTGCTACCTAGTCATCTGGATAGGTGCATGAGATAAAGAAGTACTTCACTTTAAGAAAGCTACACTGTCTATATTTTGATGTATGAATTGGCAAACTGAAGGGTGCTGGGTTTTTTTATGGCCACTCTTCAAAATGCAGTTCTAGATGCTAGATAGTTCTAGATTCAAAATGCAGTTAGCACATACTAGAGTGTGATGATGGTTTTTTAAATTCTTACGATGAGATGTGTATAATGCTTTTCCTGTTTTCAAACTCAGTGTTTAGCTTTAAGTTGCTGTTAGATGGAATACAGGTCTTTCAGCCTTCTCTATAAGAACAACCTGGCACACAGCTTCTCTAAGTTATCTCAAAGGCTCTTAAACTTGAAGAGATCTCAGATCATTTGCTTTGATTAATGTCAGAATAGCTGCCTTATGCCTGATTACAGTTTTGGGGTGTTGTGCTTTTTTTGGTTTTTTTTTTTGTTTGTTTGTTTGTTTGTTAATGACATAAGTCTTAAGGTTCTCTGTCCTTCCTTTGCTTCTCCAATCTTGGCCTAGGATAGAAAACTGAATCATAAAGGAAACAGCCAAGTAGCCTTGAATATGCTCAAAAAGTAAATATTTTTTGTATTTACTGTCTTGCTTTTCTTCCCTATTCCTAAAAGAGACAAAACATTCATGTGAAAAATGTCAAATATGAGACAGATAGAAAAGTTCGTCCAAAAATAGGCATTTGCTTTTGCAAGGAAGAAAATCTGCGATAGGCTGCATGCAGTGTTGCCTAAACATCTGTCTTCAAAGCTTCATCATGACTGTTTTCTCTCTGTTTTAAACAAACTTCTTCAGTATCATTTTGGGGAGTTACTGCTTTAATTTAGTTTCTTGTCTATCATATTCTCCTGCGCTTAAGCTACTTGTGTATTTTGTTTTCAGTTCTACATTTAAACCGTTTATTATGAATAGAGGTTTGGTAATATAACTGAATTTATTTTGCGATGTATCTGAGACAACTTCATTCCCTATTCTTGAGTGTTTTTACATGAGTGACTTTGTAACAAACACGAGACATTCTGTCTTGCTTTTATGATGTATAACTACCACAGTGTGATATGTTAGAGTTTTGTGAAATTCTAAACTCTATTGAAGTACGAAATTTTGATTCAACCTCAGCCAAAAGTGGTATTTCTGTATATAAACAAAGTGTAATTTTCTCTTTTATGCAGTACACTGTAAGTAAGAATTTGATTCTTAATTTGAGAGAGCTGACAACCTGTACTTTTTCTACTCTTCCTCTGTGCTGTCTCTGTGCAAAATTGTCACCTCTTACTTCTAGTTTATACAGATTTAATTCCTGGAACTCAATAGTTCAGGTGAAAATGAACTCATTGCTGTGTACCTACTTTTGTAAAGTGAGAGAAGAGAAATTTAAATTGCAGCTTTCGCTATTGGCTCTGTGACACATTGAGCTTAAGAATCTTGTATTTTAGTTTTTATAACAATGGATACTTCACTAACCAAAAGAACAGGGTTTGTTTCTCTGGGATACAAAATTATTCCTATACTTACAGGAAAAAATGATGTTTGAAAAAGCAGCAAGTGAGTATTTTGCACCTGGCCCTTATACTTTGGTGATTTGGAAGTGTATTAGTTCGTGTAATTGGCATATGTTTCTAACATGATAATATTCTTATTTCTGTTTTATAGTTCATGTCCTTACTACAGAATAATTTGTGAACTAACTTATGATGAGAAATGATTCTATCCATTTCTTCTGAAGTTAATCTATTTTAAACACCTAGAAACTGGAAAAGGTGTCTAAAATATTCTAATTCACGCTGAGAAGCCCCTACTTTTGTGGCTTGCATTGAAATAACTCTCCACTTGATATTTTTTAAGACTAATACAAATAAGTCTTAAAAAAAAATGCATCGTAAATAAGCGCTATGTTTAAACTGGAGCAGGGGAAGGATGTAGGGTCAACATTACTATTTAAAATGAGGCATAAAATAAATGAATTGAACTTATCCTGAGATGGATTAGCATTCCCATGTTTTTTGTTTTGTGTTTTTTTATTTTTTTATTTGGAGAAAATTACCATCTTGGATGGTAGTTCTCACTAGGTGGAGCTGTGAACCAGTTTCCAATAGGAAATAGGATGAATGTATTCATTTGCTTCAGATCCAAAGCATTAGATTCTGTTAAAATTGAGAGCTTTTGGTTTTAAAAGCTATATCCATGAAATTAAAGCTGGACACTGAGCTGGTATTGGTGGCACAAAAGCAAATGTTTTTGGTAATAACCCTAATAAGATGTGTTCCTCGGACATTTGACTGCTTAAAATTCTAACATTCCTTTTCTAAGTTCACAAAGTTCCAAAACTGTGGGCTGTTTGAAAAGTTGTCATGGGTAAAGAGTAATGCATACTTTTTCGCAGTCATGGTTTCTCAACCATTTCTATATAAGGATAAGAAGCTCCTTGTCATTTGACATAGGTAAAACAGTAAAGTTGTTTGTAGAAGAACAAGACTGGAGAAATGCAATTGTTGTGTAACTTTTTTTTCCTTCTTTTTTTTTTTTTCTTCTTTTCCCCTGTTTAGATTGTCCCACATGTGGTCAGTTTGGTTCACTCCTTCAAAAGAGATGGCTTGCCTTCCAGTACAGCTTTTCTGATGCAGCTGACTGAGTTGATACACTGTATGATGTATCATTATTCAGGATTTCCAGAGCTTTATGAACCCATTCTGGAAGCTATTAAGGTATAAAAGCAATGCAAGGGCAGTGGGATTTTTGTTTTGTTTTGCTTAAATATGAAAACTAGAATCCCATAAATTTGATGTCTTTAGAACTTCTACTAGCAGAATTAACCACACAATCTAATGTCAATTCTGTGTTTAAAATATTCCAGAAGAACTGTACTGAATGTATTTTATGAATCATTATATTTGCTACATGAGATGATTATAGCAGACTTTAAGAAAAGCCTGAAATGAGGTTGGTTCTTAAAAATGTAACCTAATTTCTTCTGCCTCATTTAACTATGAATATGTTTTTGCTAGTTTTCTTTTCTAGGCATTTCATTTCAACCAACACTGGAAACTGTGTAACTCTTAAAAGTTACAATCTGTCTTGTTTGATGTAGCAAAATGAAGCTGTGGTTATCCAGATCTTAAATGCTTTTTTCTTTTTCTGTTACCTTGCAGCTAATATATCTCCTCTTGAGTGTTTTTTTTTTTTAGCTCATTTCATATTCATATCTCTTAATGCTAGCAAACTTCTGAGTGACATAAATACTCTCAGCAATTCCTTATTCTGTGTCACTTGTTGTGATGCAGCTTCTTATGTAAGCTTGGAGCACTGATAGCATTGAAGAGATTTGCTAACGTTCTAAGTAGAATTCTGAATGATGTTAAAACAGAGAACGATATCTCTTAAATATACAGAAACGTGTTGAACTCTTAAGAAGGTCTCTAAGAGAGTATGGCAAGTATTAATGGAAAGAAAGTAGGTAGTGGGGGTAAAATAAGGAAGAGGGAATATGAAGTCCCTAAAAGGTAAGGATTTTCTTTGTATCTTTTGGAGCTAGTTGAAGGGCAAGAAGAGAATATGGTCTAGATTATGGTGTATTTGTTGAGCTCAAAAAAAAAGTGCTACATCTTAACACTGAAGTGAATATTGCTTGCATCTATGGGTAAAGCATACTGACCTGTGCAAAATTCTGCATTTTTTTCAGAGATTAACTTAAAAATGCCTAATGTACATATTTAAAAATAGATAATGCTGCCTGTTTTTATAGCAGTAATATTGCAGTCAGATGTTTTGAGACTTAAAAAAACCTATTCATTTCATCCTGAGTATTTTGAATTTTTATTCTTATTCTTGCATTTTCAGGGTCTATTAATGCATGAAATTTGAGAATCCTTTTTTGATGGCAAAAAGATTTCATGAATACACAACTCAGGTTGCCACCAACCCTTATTCCTGTAATATGAGAGTTGACAGAATCAGCCTTGAAGAAGAGGGTTTTTTGGCATAGTACATTGCATTAGCCTTTGACTGGCCAGACATTTGTGCTCTGGGTATTCTCAAAGGCTTTTGCAACATGTATCTTCTAGGCTAGAAGGGACAGCAAGAGCCTAAAGGAGAATGCAAGCTGTCAGAGCAAGAGAGGACATAAAAGACTGCTGGATGGAAGTACCTATTATAAAAACAAATACAAACACCTATTAAGTGTGTTAATGTTTCTCTTGTAGGAACTACCCAAACCCAATGAAGAGAAGATTAAGTTGATTCTCAGTCAAAGTGCCTGGACTTCTCAATCCAGTTCTTTGCCATCGTGTTTATCTAGACTTTCTGGAAAATCTGAAACTGGGAAGACTGGTCTAATTAATCTAGGAAATACTTGTTACATGAACAGTGTTATTCAGGCACTTTTTATGGCTACAGAGTAAGTCTTTTTTACCAACTGTTTTCATTGCAAATTAACTATTGCAGTAGTCTTGCTTGTCGCAGAATGTAAACGTGTCCTGGGTCACTCAGCTTCTTAGCAAAAATTCATAGGGTTTCTTGGCAGATAGTTACTGATTGCTTTGTTAAAATCGAGCTCTGTGGAATTGCGATTTGAGCCATAAAAAGTTGTGTTGATCCCTTCTGTCCAGTATAAGAAAATACATGCATCGCACTAATGATAGTTTTTTAATGCCGGTTCACTTCCAAGTTTGATTTCTTCAGTATCTAAAGTTTCAATAGTATGTCTTTCTTCTAGATGCCAGGCAAGTCTTTTTCTTTCCCTCTCCCCCTGTTTTTCCTTACTTGCTCCCTGTAAAAGTTAAGTGATGCTTTTCTTGTAATCTGGAAGCTGTTAAGGGAGGGGGGAAGAGGGAGAAAAAGTTTTGTCTGTCTTTAGTCCCTTCTTCTCCTTTTAAATGTTTAAAGAGACATGTTTTTGCAATAAGTTAGTTCTTGCTGTACAGTAGTTTTACACTTCTGCACTAGAGCAGAATCCAGACTTTGAAGGGAAGTGTTATATGTTTTGCTTACCATCAGATTGAAGTAGTTGTTGGAATGATACTACATTGTTTTTAGAAACCTATTGGTAAACTAATGTCCCTCTCTTTTCAGTTTCAGGAGACACGTTTTATCTCTGAATCTAAATGGATGCAATTCACTAATGAGAAAATTACAACATCTTTTTGCATTTTTGGCCCATACCCAGGTATGTCAGTTTATTGCATCTGCTGTTTTTAAATCTAAATCTGAATACCAAAACCTAGCCACAATCTTTGTAATGCCACAGGAGTACTTTGAATATATTAAAATGCTGATATGATAGATTTGGAGGACAATGAGTCTACCTCCAGATCATCAGATGATATTGACGGACTTGGAGAAACCTGTATTTCATAAGTAGAAGTAGCACGTTGGTGTTCTCTCATTTTTATAAAAAGGCTGCAGGGGTTTTCTTTGAGGAGCTAAAATGAAAAATCCAAATAAGACCTGACTCAATATGCAAGCTGATGTGTAACTTTCTAGGAAAAACTATGACACTCTGCAATGATTTTTACATTAAATTTCATTATAGTCCAAGTTCTAAAATAAACTTCATTAAATGAAATGCCAAAAACATTTTTTTAAGCTTGCCAGCAAGACCAATAACAGCTGCTAGGCATAACATATGCTTTATGCTCACTATGCATTTAATATTTGCCTGCAGGTTCAACTACTTTTATCTTTGTACTAGAAGTGATAACTACAAAATTAATAGCTAATACTTGTCTTTCTCCTTTTATTTATAAGCTGGAATTTACATGTTTACATGTACCTCATGTGCCATACAGTTCCTTTAGAATGATGTAGTTCAGCTGTCAATATCAACATAATACAACCAATTTTTAAAGTAAAGCTGATGTAATATTGTCTGTTTTATTTTCCCTCACCCTAACAGAGGGAGGCATATGCACCTAGAATTTTCTTTGAGGCTTCTAGACCGCCATGGTTTACTCCTCGGTCTCAGCAGGATTGCTCAGAATATCTCCGGTTCCTGCTAGACAGGTACAGTTATCATGATGTTACTGGAAATGAATTCACCATTTTACCATGTAAGGTCAAACTTTTAATTAGGAGCAGTCAACTATAATTCCACTGTGTGAGTGGGATTCAGTAATTCTAGGCCTGGTTTCTGGCCATGTCTTATTTTCTGTATGGTCCTGTGAATCACTTCTTTTTGTCCATTTTGTCTGTGGTACCTACTCGTCTTTATATAATCCAAGGCAGGTTATAATGGTAATTCTCCATTTTACAAACTTATACTTGGATGTTGGTTATGTTAGAGTCATGGTGTCACTGTGAAATTAATGTGGTTGCTGAAAACAGTTCAGTCAGGCATCTGGAATTTTATGTTGGTGTAGACACCTATATTTCATATAGATCAAGTAAGTCATGAAGAGACATGTATACATTTATAACTAGTTTAATACATAAATGAATTAACTGATTCAGTTAAGTGGCACAGATAAAATAACAGAAAATATTAGTAGACTTCTTAATTTCAGCTTGCTGAGTATTTTGCTGAGACTTGGCATAAGCAGTATTGCTTCATGAGACATTCTGCTTTTGGAGAAGTTTATCTCAATCATGAAATATGGTCTTTTTTATCTAGCCACCACCCCTTTTTTGTTTTGTTTTTTTCTTGACATAGTTTCAGTTTCTTGGCTATAAAATCCTGACCTTTTTGTTTCCTTGGAAATGGTCTGGCACAATATAAATAGTTGCTTGTTCTCTTACGAAATCTGACGTACAGAACCAGTCAATTGGAGAACTGATTATTAAGATAATGTAAAGATATATAATAGAAATGTTGTTTGTTAGATGTTTTAAGTACTTACTGTTGCTCATAGTATTTTCATTGTGTTCTGTTCCAGATAATGAAAGCCACATAGAACGCCTGTATGCTTCACCCATACTTTTTTTTGGATAGTACTAAACTATGCAGTTCAAATTGCTTTTATAAACAATAATAAATTCCCCTTTGTATATAAGAAACTTCTACCTGCTTAAACATCTATATACTTCAGTATAACTAGAAAAAGAGTCTTAAGTGGTTCAGCAGTATTTGTTTAGAATGTAGTACAGCTATTTGGGTTTCTTTCTCTTTGTCTTCAGGTTGCACGAAGAAGAGAGAACCTTGAGAGCGCTGTCATCAGCAAAGACTGCTGAAAGTATAATGAATGAAGAGTCCCAGTCACAAGAAACTATCCATAAAGCCCAGCTGTTTGCTGAAGCACCTTATACAGGAAGTGAAGAGAGAACTTTGATAGAGAAAATGTTTGGAGGAAAACTCAAGACTAGTATATGCTGTTTAAACTGCAAAAGTACTTCTCAAAAGGAAGAAGCTTTCACAGATCTCTCTCTAGCTTTCTGTCCTCCAGCTGCCTTGGAGAATCTTGGCCCCAAATGTATGGAACATTCTGAAGTGAGAGATGATTACGTGGTACAAAGTAGTACTTCAGCATCCAATGTGGCTGAAGAAACAACTCTCAATAATTTGGAAGTAAATGGTGGATGTGACACAATTATGAATGAAGGAACCATAAAAAAATTTTCTACTGAGCCAAACTCTGAGAATACTGCAAATTCTGAACTCAACAAAGTTCAAGATAATAGCGATATATCTCAGAGGCTAGTAGGTAAAAATACTCCATCAGTTACAGACTTACTGAATTATTTTCTGGCACCTGAGATCCTCAGTGGAGAAAACAAGTATTATTGTGAAAAGTGTGCCTCTCTACAGAATGCTGAGAAAACTATGCAAATCATTGAGGAACCTGAATACCTCATTCTCACTCTTTTGAGATTTTCGTATGATCCAAAGTGTCATATAAGGCGCAAAATCTTGGACAATGTGTCTCTGCCGCTTGTTTTGGAACTGCCAGTCAAAAGAGCAACATCTCCTCTAGCTGTAGTTTCAGGAGGTTGGTCTGTTGATGTTGAGATTTCTGATATTGGAGAAAATCTTGCTAAAAAACTGAAGCCCTCAGGTGCTGATGAAGTGACCTGCCCACAGCTGGTGCCCTACGTGTTAAGCTCTGTGGTGGTGCACTCTGGTGTATCCTCTGAAAGTGGACATTACTATTCTTATGCTAGAAATGTAACTGGTTCAGGGCCCTCAGGACTGTGCCACCAGTCTAAAGCTCTGTCTTTAGTTTCTTCCCAGAATAACTTGTTGGCAGAGGAGAGTTCTTGTACTGTTCTAGAAAATGAGCTAGACAGTGAGATGCCAAAAGAATGGTTTCTGTTCAATGACAGCAGAGTGACATTTACCTCATTTCAGTCAGTCCAGAAAATTACCAGTAGATTTCCAAAGGACACTGCTTATGTTCTGTTTTACAAAAAGCAGAATAACACCTGTGGCTTCAGTACCAGTTCAGCGAACGGACTCTGGATAAATGGAGACCCTCCCCTACAAAAAGACCTCATGGATGCAATTACAAAAGATAACAAACTATACTTACAGGTAAGATGGGAATAGTATGCGAAGAGCAGTCTCCTTAAGACTGGCAAGAGACAGTTTTAAAAAAAGAAGAATGTAGTTTTTAAGTGTTCTGGTATATTGATCTTGCAAATCACTAATCTTGCTTCCCTCTTGGTGTTGCTAGACAGGTTTCATAGAAAAGTTAATCACAGCTGTTATTGTTAGATGGGAAGCATAAGAGAAACATTTGAAACTTTGTTCTGTTTTAAAGAGACTTTTTAAAAGTGGAGATGCTCAAATGGGTCCTTTGATTATTGTAAAGCCTGTCTTGCACAGAATTACAAACTGCTAGTTTTCTCTTTCATTGCCATTCTTAAATTACACTAAAGTAGCTGAAGTGTATTAAATACTACTTAGCAGCATTCTTGTCAGCCCATTTTAACTTGTGAGTGACGTTTTATTTGTAAAACTAGGTTAGAATCAATAAAATGTTAAGACCAGATGCTAGAGTCAACTTTTTCTTCCCTGCTCGTGCTGGTTTCCTCCTTGGACCAGTGCTGCCAGCCTCGCATCCCCTGAGCTTTGTGAAAATACTGCTGTTTACTTATCTAGGTGTAGTCACCTCTTAGATTGTTGATACAAAGGACACGGCTCTCCACATTAAAACATGGTTTGTTTTGAGCCTTGCTGCTATGTTCAGACTGTGTAACAATAAAGTTGTTTTACTGAATGTTTTTTTGATGGGTTAAGCAGTTTCTATAAGAGTTTCACAGAGTTTAGCTGTACTTAAGTTAGAAAAGGTAGCGCTAAGTTCAGATTTGAAAAAAAAAGCTAAATCTCACTGTGAAAATGTGTTATGATAGCTGCAGGTACTTTACAAGCATAGAGAACTGTGCATTTAAATTGCGACTTGTTTTCTGCTATTTTCAGACTTTGTGTTTAAAGCACTTATGTCCTAACCATCTCTTTTTATATGCCAGCTCTCTCCTCTGTACTGTACAGGGTAGTATAAAACATGATGTCTTTAACAGCAGTCTCAAATAACTGTAATGTTTTCCAGTCAGAATTGCTGTGACTTCCATTAACATGTGAATGCTTTAATTGTCAAGTTACAAACTTAAAGCCAACATTTTGTTTTGAATTTTAGGTATATAATTACAACAGTATCTAGGCAATTGAATGATTAAATAAAAATAATTTTAAAAGTATGGAACAGAGAAAAGTTATACAACAACTTCTATGATATTCTAAACATTATTTTTTTATATAAAGCCAAACACTGAACAGAGGAGTAGTCATCCATTCAGAATATAAAACCCAGTAACCACTCCTGTTTGTGTATTTACCTGTTGAATCCAGTTCTTGTAGTCACATATGCACTTGTTATTAACAGATAGGTAGGTGAGTGCATAACAGACTTCTTTCCTATCTGAAGAAGTGTGCTAGCTTTATGAAGCATGCTACATTACTGGGATACTAAGAAAAATAATCAGCAGATAAGCAGAGTTATTCTGAAGTATGGTTTCCTGAATTAACTTTTTAAAGACCGTTTTGAGTCAATTCTTGGAATACAGTGGGAAGTTAATTATTCTAGGCCTTTTTGAATATTGCTGTACGCCTAGAACCAGTGAAAAGTCAGTGTGATCTAAAAAAAAATGGAACGTCTATATGTTGTATATATACAAAAAATCAATGGCAATTTGACAATCTCCCAAACAAAACTTTTCTCTGCGGGCCATTTAGCCTAAGTTATATGAAGTATATAAAATCACATTATTTTATAGTTTACAAGTGAAAGACAAGTTAGTAATTTTTATTACTAGTGATTACAAATTACTCTTGAAAACCTTTCCCTACAGTTTAAAAACAAACAAACAAAAAAAGCCAAGCAAACACAGTCTCCTTAAAAGGAAAAACACTACTTTCCAAGGAGATTTTTTTTCCTACAATATTTTTTTAAATTTTGGGAGATTCTTTGATACTATTCTTCTTTGTATTGCTCTACTGCTGAGATCCTGTCCTTATCTTAAATGAGACTGTTTAGAAATGCTCAATTATCACCTTTCTCCTATTAATTCCAATACAGTGATTCACTGAATTAGGTTTTTGTTCTTTGAAAGGTCACATTATTGTCTAAACTGGTATTTTCTCAGTTATGTTAAAAATATATGTCCTGAGAAAACCTTTACTTTTTAAAATAAATGTTTTTAAAAAAATCTAATTGCTTTTTACTACTGCATACCTGTTTACCACATGGTAAACTAAAATACTTTAATTGCAAAGAAGAAAACCTGTAATATGGGTAGCTTCTACTTCAGTTAAATTTAAAATCATATTTTGGGAACAAGTAGAAAGCAGGCAATAATGCTCTGCATTTTTTCTCAGTCCAGACTGTCAAGTTTTACTAATCTGATTTGCAGTATTTGTCAGAAGATAAGTATAAGCCACCTAAAAACATTCAATGTCTCTTTTGTATAAAAACATGAGTAATTGTAAAACAGTACTGTCACATGTTACACCAGAACAATTTAACATAGGTTAATATTAAGAGAATGTTTGCCTTGAGAGAAGAAGGGAATGTACTCTTTTTAGCAGAAACTACTGAACAGGAATAAAATATGGAAGATCAAAACTACTAAGTATTTACATCTTTAGCATTGAAGACAGTAGTAGAGTGCTTTTTAAAAACAATTGTGCTCTGTCAAGAGGCTTTGATAATTGATAATTTGATTGGTTTTTCTGTATTTCTTGTTTTGTGTACATGCATATATATATGTGTGTGTGTGTGTGTTTGCGTATATATGTATGTATGTATCTTCTATTTATTATAGCAAATGTTTTGTACACAGTAACAATGAAGCAAAGATCATGAATGAGGCTTCTCCTATTCTCAATACATTATGGCTGCTACTAAACTGTATCTTTTTAAATAGTTGCTCAGGCTGTATTTACAATTCATTTACATTCTGTACTAAATACAGTATGCTCCTTTGATGGCTCCAGAGCTCTAGGAGAGTCATCCCTTGAACATAAGTTTGCAAGATCGTATGTTGTTGCTGTTCAAAGTAGTGCTTCTCAGGAAACACACTTTGTATTTCCTCTGGGTAAGGAAGCCTAGTGATAACTGAATTACCTTACTGTTACTTACAGTATTGTTAAAGATACCAAATATAAAACATAAATGGATTAATTTAGCTGTATTACCTATGCCAAACACTTGTGCTTTTGAGTAACTACATCTGTGGGAAGACAAATTAAAATGTGTCAACGTTTCTAGCTGAATCAGGCAAAATATTCCTAGATGTAAGAATTTAGTGCTCTTTTTGGCTACAATTTGAAGACTATTTTATTTAATACAGAGTAATCTGCAAACTTATTCCTGACATTTACCTAACAAGCTGTATTACAAAATAATGAAAAAACTCAACTGCTGAGGATGAAAAGGCCTAAGGTTGCCAGAAAAGTTCTCTGCAGGAAAGGAATTGGGGGTGGGAGTAAGGAAGGCTCCATTCCTCATTTGTTTCTGTGCTGCATTAAAACAAATATTTTCTAAAATTACATAAATGCAGTGTAGTGATTAGTAGTGATTATTCCACTGTATTAGTTTTGAGAATAAATTGTGTTCTAAACTAAACAGCTTTGCGCCATAGTATTTCAGCTAAACAGTCTATTTACACAAAGCTTGTTATTTTATTCAAAAAATTATGCTGGATTCTGGTACTATAAGCAAGTTCTTTGCAATCCTTTGGTATCCCTAGTAAATTTAGTCTTGGACATGCCTTGTAGTTAACAGATAAATAAGAATTCACATGTTGCTGGAGATAGTATTATACTATCTTTCAGGGACATGGCCAGCATTCCTGCATAGGCAATATCCTCCAAACTTTTATATATGTGTGTGTGTGTGTGTGTGTATATAAATATATATATATATGTGTGTGTGTGTGTGTATATATATATATATATATATGTATGTATAATTTGGGAATCACATATGTAGTTCAGTGCTTAGTTATACAATTTCAAACCTTGGCTTTCTTCTGAGAAGACAGTAATTTGAACCCGTAAGCAATATTTATAGCTGCTTTGAAAGTACATGGACAGGACTAAGTCTAGTGATTTCACTGTAGTGTAACACAGTCAGTCTTCCAGTTTCTGTCTGTGTTCCTTGCTTTCATCAGGAGGTAGAGAAGAAACAATTCAAGGTGACCTGTGTAGTAGTTATCAAAACCCAGTTAAAATTTCTTTCCCTTGCCTTTAGGAAGTATGCAGTGACTAACAGTCATGTGAAGAAGAGCATCAGTATGATCCTTAGCACCTGAATGCTTTGATACTGTTTCCTAAAGAAACGAAGCTTGTGCAGTTCTGCTGCCTCTTGTTCTGTTTTTCCCTCCCTTAACTTTTGAACTTGTTGGCCAATTTGAGACAGGGGTGTTGGAGACAATGAATTACTGTAAGGTTTATGAAAGTGCTTAGCCAGAAAGAAAATAGTGTATGATATTCCCCATGAGGGAGGGGAAAGCCACCACTCTTCCCCTTATTAGACTTCTAAGAAGCTGCAGAGGAGCTCAGCTAGAAGAAAGAAACTAGAAGGCTGTGCTTCCTTGTTTCTGCTACTCAGAGGTACTTTTTCCTTGGCTTTTCTAGCAGGTGATTCTGATATTTATGGAGTATTTGAGACTTCCTGAGCCATACTAATGTTATTAACAGGGTTAGCATAGCAATAACACTTGCAAGTTAAAAGGCCATATTGAAGGTAAGCTAAATAGCTTGTTCACCTTTTTGCCTTTTATCCAGCTGCGTTGTTACCCTATGCAGTTGTTTCAATGGAATTAAAAAGTGGCTTTTAAATAACTAACATTGATACAATAGTCTTGCCTTTTGGTTTGCCTACAAAGAACAAGGGCATCGTAAAGATAGTAGGATGAAATTCCACGTGAAGCTTATATCAAAATTTAATGTTTCATTAGCTTTTGATCAGCAATTTAATCCTTTAGTAACATCACATGTTGCTATGAAATACAGTTTTAGCAAAAATTTATCAGATTTTAATTATGATTCACACATATACCTGTTGACTTTAGGTAAAGTTGTACATTTCAGATGGGCTGTGGATATCAAGTTCAACTTGTTCAACAAAGTAGCCTTTCTAATTTAAGAGTCTAGAAGTTAGTGATGTTGCTTTTAAAGCTGTTTTTTTTTTTTTTTTTTTAAATTTACTGCAAGCAAACTTTTTAGGACTAAGGATTTTTTTTTATTGTCTGCATTCTTTAATTTCAGGAGCAAGAGCTTAGTGCTCGAACACAGGCACTGCAAGCTGCTTCAGCCTCATGCTCTTTCCGACCCAATGGATTTGATGACAATGATCCCCCAGGAAGTTGTGGACCGACAGGTGGAGGGGGCGGCGGGGGGTTCAGTACTGTTGGTAGATTGGTCTTTTGACTCTGAAGACAACCTGGAGTACACTGGTTCCAAAGCAGCTTGTTACTGCTGAGGACAATTAAAATATTGAACTTTGTCAAATATTGTACCATGTTTTGAGACTTGATCCTTGTTGAATAACAAATGTTGGGGTTTGGGGTTTTTGTTTTGTTTTATTTGAAATAAATAAGCGCATCATGGAAAAAAAACTACCTCTTAAAAATTCAGTTGCTTTTATAGTAAGATACGCTTGCCCAAAAGAGAGAAATGAAGATTTTTAAGTAGTTTCTAATGACACTGCAGTAAACTAAACAAACGCACTTATCAGTTTGTATCATCCCTGTCCACTGAATGAAGAAAGTTCATTTTTCGCTCTGACAGTGTTGCTTTATGTGGAGATCCTTTCAGGTAGGCTGAAATGACATACATAGTCTCCTACTCCATTTAAAAATCTGGTACCTTTAAGGATTTCCAGAGATGATGCAATCTTATAATGAAGGCAATAATTTAAAAAGTGACATGAAATTACTTTCCAGAATAAAAAATATTCAAATTCAATATATTTCCAGTACAAATATAAAGAAGAAAAAATAATTTATAAATGTTTGCTAAGTCATTTTCCAAAAAATGCATGTTCTGTAGGAGCACTGTTTTTAAATAGAAATTGTTAACTTTGTAGCATTTTTAATTGTTTGAGGATTTTTAAAATGATTTCAGGGAGTACATCTGCTGTGTATTGAAGGAAGAGATTCTGTATGTGCCTTGCAGTACTGTAACTTAAACTTTTTGAGGCTGCAGAACGGGGAAAAAAATTGTTAGTGATCAATTTTGTGTTGTCAGTATTAGAAATCAATACATTTTTGGCAAGCTAGTGTATTTCCAGAAGTAAAATCTGGTAATTATAAATACAGTGAGTTTGTCCATTATTTTTAATTCAGATAAATATATCTAGTGAGCTACAGTTTCCCTGACCTATATTGCTAATAAAAAGCTGGTCATAAGTTCTGAGCTGTATTTGCAAAATGACAAATAAGCTACCTGTATTGATTCTAGCTGAGGATCTATGCTGTTAAGAGTTCTTTGAAGTTCTTGCATAAAAATCCTCATTGAAAACCAGTGAGTTAAGTATCATGTTGCTCATATGCCTTCTGATTTTGCTTATAGTGAGAAGCTTCTGGTGAGTTCAGCTTATAACTGTCTCTGGAAGATCAAAACAATCTTGTCTATGGAGCAATGTTTGCTTGTTTATTAGGCTGACAAAGGTTTTAGTCTTGGCAGAAATAGAAACTTGATGTTTTGGATGTGTAATGATGATAACAGAGGTAAAGGAGTTACACTGTTGAATCTGGTGATTAATTTTTAACTTGAATAATCTTCTAGTGAAGTGGAAATTTATTTAAAGTATTTTTACAAAGTTCTCTGCTGTTTTGCTGTGTTTTTATTTTTAATTCTGTTAAGTGGCAAAATGCATCCTTACAAAGCATGCAGACCTTGCAGGTGATAGCTTCACTGTGCAAAATAGAGATTTCTCAGAAAAATCCTTTAAAAAGCAGAAAACAAGTTGAGAAAATGTAACCGTGTTCATATGGTATCAAATACATGGATTGTGGTCTGAAAAGTAACTTAGTTTTAGAACTGTTTTTGTATTAATACTTAAACTATGTTATTTGTTTTGCTGTATGTTCAGACCTTCTTACTGCTCAAGAAAATCAGAACATGATTTTTTTTATATTTTTTATTCTTTTTAATTGCTCCCTATCTTTGTTTTGGCAGTTCATAGTACCTTGACTTTGGCCTATGCTTTCGTTGCCTTTTCAGTTTTAGGTCTCTGAAGCAGATGTTCAGCTGTGGAAATTTGGAATGTTATGAGACTAGCATGAAGAACAATCTCATTTCATTTGTTGGGTGAGGTCTTTTTGAAAGCTCACTTTGCCTTGAGATTCTGTAAAACATTTTTTTAATTTATTTATTTCCTCTTGGGCTTCTCTGCCAGTTAGCTCTGGTTTTAAAATGTTTTTATGGCAAGTTTTATTTGGCTTTTTTTTTCCAAGTTATAGGAAGGACCCATCAAAAAGCCTTCTAGTTTTTGTATTATAATGAGAGTATTTTATTTCTCTTTATCATTTTAGTGTTCATTTTAAAACACCAGTATGTAGAAGCAGGAGAAACTAGTTTTACTCTATATGAAATAACAGTTTTGTAAAGGTCAGTTTTGTTTTTCTGTTTTCATAGTAAAAATACAAATTACGTAGCCTTCCTAAAAATAACTTGTGGCATGAGTTTGTATACCTCTTATACTATATCTATTTTGTGAGCTTTTAGAAAGCTTTCTACACCTTTGTTTGTTTGTTCTAAATTAGGTGTTAAATATGGAAATTTTATATCAGAGTAATGCCAGTAGGGTTGGATCAGGTAAAGTGTAAAGTGAAGGTATGTCTCAGCCTGAAAATATCTTCTTGTTTTGTTTTGTTTTGTTTTTTTCCTGGCTGACTTCTATTGACCCAGTTATTTTGGGTCTTACAAGTAGATTTTAAAGGTCAAAATAAATATTTGCAAGTCTGCCAGCTGACTTAAACCATCGTAAACAGATTCGTGCTTGAGGTGGAAGTGTTCACGAAAGCCAGAGAAAGCAGAGAAGTAGTCATACTCAAAATGTACACTTTTGTCATCATTTCGCATGAAATAATAGTAATGGTACTGCAGGCTTCTGTCATCTGGACCTAGTTAGTATCAATGGGGGAATCAACGTACATGTGGTACTTCAGTTTCTGCCACCTGTGAATGTATGCTGGATGGTTGGTTTGTTTGACCTTTCTGGCTCCATTCTGAATTTGTTTTCCATCTAACTTGATCCAGTAGAAAGATACAAAATACATGATGCTGTTTCTGAAGCTTAACTTTTTTTGCTGCATTGTTTCATGAAGATATACAATTGTACCAAACTCAAGGATGATACATGTGTTCTTTAAAATGGTATTTCCTTTTAACAAGGCATGCTCTGTTCTGGTCTTTGTTTTAATGGTCTGTGAAGTTCTATTAACTTTTTTCCGTACGGTTGATTTTGTACAATTTTCATGTGGAGTATTGCAGCAGATTGCTATGAATGTCACGTGCATAACAAATGATTACAGTAACTACAAGCCCCATTTATTGAACATAATGAGAGAAAAGGCTTCTTTGGATAACCAAAATAACCCCAATGTAATTACAACTTCTGGCTGGCTCTTATTTCTTCCTTTTTTTTCTGCCCTACCCTGTAAAGTTAAATATTCAATCTTCCATATTATCAGAAAGTTTAATTTCATAATTAAGCCTTTTTTTTCTCTCTGGCAGTGCAATTATTTATAGAATACTATTTCTGTTCACAAACGATAGATGAAAGACAAAAGCACACTGTGAGCTAAAAGCAGTGTTGGAACAAAAGCAAGTGGGTATAAACATTCTGTGAGTAGGACTTGTATCAGAAATAATGTTTTTAAGTACTACAATTGTCTAACTCTGGAACAGCCTTCCAGACAGAGAGCTGCTTTGAAGGAAGAGCCAAGTATATCTGTGAAAGTAAATGCAAAGTGGTGTCTGAATAGACACCAACTAGACTTGATAAACCAGAGATCCCTTCCAGTCCCTTCCTAGAGCTTTGCTCCTTTGTTAGACTTCCCATCCTGACAGATAAGCAGTTTTGTTTTTAAGGCCCAAAGATTTGCATTCCCTTCATGTATGCTTTTCTAAAGCATGGCATAACAACAGCAACAACAACAACAACAAAAAAGTAGACTACTAAATGGTGGATGTTCTTGGTCTCCAGTTTAGTGGAGTGAGGCATAAAAAAGATCGAGCAATGGAAAGCGGAAACTAGGCAAACTTGCGATCAAAAGAATTGTGCTCGGTTTCTAACATGACAGCGATTACCCTGGTAACAAACTGCTATGGGGTGTAATGGATTGCAGCACATGATATCCTCTGTAGGCTGCAATCAAATGTAAATTATTGGACTTTTCACTGGGTGAAACAAACGATCCATCATAAATGAGGTCAGAGTAGACAATTTTAAAAGCTTTCATGTTCTTTACAGCCAGTCATCATAGGTCCACCTAAATCTGAATTCATAGCTAGAGTAATACAATCTAAAATCACACAAGTGTCAAATCCAATATAATAGTCAAGGACCTAAAAACATAAACATGCGAACTGCTTGTGGATTTTGTATAGCACCAAATTTGATGTGAATTTCAAAAACACTAAGTACGCCTGTTCCAGCAGGCAATTTAAAGAGACTTGGCCCTTGAGTCTGAGCTCTGGCTATGATCAGAATTCTATCTGCAATGTGTAGTGTGGTATTATTATTACATGTGGTTTGTATTTATTTATCTATTTTAATGCACACACATACTTGCATTCACTAAGAGTTCTGCTTTCGCTTGAATGGAAGTATCAAGATAAAAGGGAAAACAAACAAACAAAACTAACCAGAGTGAAGCAGGGGTGATAAAGGAAATCTTTTAAATACATTCTGTGTCTGTCTTATTCTAATGCAGAAGTATTTTTTGAAGTCTGTTGGTTTCTAGGCAAGTATGTGGATTCAAGATATGCATTTCTTGTTCCTCTTTTTTCCAGTGTGAGTAATATGACCTAGTCAATTTTTAGGAATCAGTTGTAACAGTGTTGGAACAGGCATGTCAAAACACATAGCCTGCAGCTGCCTTTTTAGCAGATGGCACACTGTCACATGCGCTGAAATGGTGGCCTAGTTGCTGGGTGTTTGCCTTAGGGAGTGGAAAGAGCACCTGCCTCCCGTGAACTGTGCCCTGCGGGGTGGCCATTTGGGACCCTCGGCAGCGGCCAGAGGCGGCTGGCGTCGGGGCAGTGCGTCGGCTGCGTTTCAGAGGCCGTCGTGCGTGGCCTGGGCAGCGCTAGCTGTGGGGATGGCTGCAGGAGGTGTCTGAGGTGGAGCAGCGCCTGCCGTGTTGTAGCTGTAGCCCCCACTGCTCAGGCCTAGCTCAAGCGGGGCTGTACCACGTCCCGTTGCGTGCCCCCTCAGTGATACCCTGAGGCGCACAGCAGGTAATTCGGGGCCCCTCAGCACTGGCAGAGACCAGCACTTGTGGCAAGCAGCACGTGGTGTTAGTGGGGCAGCACAGGAGCTGGTGTGGGGGAAGTGGGAGCAGTGAAGGAGAAGTGTCAGTGCAAGATGGGGCAAGACTACCACACTAAAAAGGAAAGGATGATTCCAATCAAATTTAGCAGGTGTATATGTTTTTTTTATATATATAATTTCATGCATTTCTACCACAAAACTGTAACGTCGGTGTAATTACACTCACCAAAGCATAGATACTCTGTCAGCAATGCTTTGTTATCAAACTGTCGTCGTCCTAACATTCCACTGTGTATCAGCTTGCTTAGGAAAAGGTCTCAATGGGCATTTCAAAAATATGCTGCTGAGGACAGTACTTCAGATTTTGAGGTTAAAAGTTTATTTTGGCAAACAGGATACATGACTTGGCTAGCAGCTAGAGTATCATAGAGCATCTGCTAGGCTGTAGTCTTAAACCATTTTAACTTGATATGGAAAGCATCTTAATTGACCTGTTCATAGCAGTTGTTTCTTATATTCGGTGAACATAGACTTTTGCCGTTAAGACACTGTACTGCTTGGCCATGTTTTGGATCTGTTTTTATTCTGAAATCTTATAAAATTTAGTGACGGAAGTGCTGTTAACTTTGCTACACCATGTTTTCCTAAAATGTGCATTAAATGATGTTAAAAGAGTTGTCAGCCTTGTGATTTGCAGAGAAGCAAAGCCATTCCAGTTTTGAGGGGAGGACATATCCCTCGCCAGACACAAGACTGTGTTAGTACTTGGCTTTAAAGGTTAATATCATTTTTCAACTGACCCGTCCCTTCTCGAATGTTCTCTAATGAATTAAAATATTTAGTGCTCAACTCCTTAGAAGAATGTTATTTAACTTTCATGATGTGTTTTTCATGATGTTTGTTCTACTGAACTACAGGCTATAAAATCTTAAGTTCATTTTTGCCATATACCTTTTCTTAAAATTCACTGTTATATATTGGCACAAATATTTAATATCAGTTAATAAAAGAAAAAAAAGACTGGGGCAAATGAGTGGTTTACTATAGATGTGTTAGGCTGCATAAAGAAGAAGAAATATTTCTTAATGCCTTAAAATATCCAGAAGTACTTAAGTTTTTATGTCCATCATTTGAGTTGAAAGATGGTTATTTAGCAAAATATAGTGGTATCATTTCTTTCAGTAGTTTTTCCTCTAGCTCTAGAAGAGATATCTGTATATCTCAATTTTGAAGAGCACACACAAAAACATGGAAAATGTGACAACTATCAAGCCAAATAGGCCTGGAGAATCAAGTGCTGATAGTAGCTGGATTTCATTTCTATCATTGTAATATATTTCATTTGAGTTAACTTCTCAATTCCCTTCTATGGTGCGAAGGTATAAAAAATTTTTGAAGTTTTTTTTTTTAATTGAATCAAAATTTAATGCAAATCATTATTTTGAAATGTTCATCAAATTCAGATTGAAACAGCTTCACTCATAGCTAAACCCCAAATAAGAACATAGTACTCATGAACAGTAGAGCATATTGATTTGCATTCTTAGTGGAAAGGCAGAACAGTCTGTAAGTCTAGGGGGTGGGAAGGTTATGGTTGGTGGATTTTTTTTTTTTGATTAAGTCTCTGCCACAGTGGTTCATTGTGTCAAGAATGTTACTTAAATCTGCAAAGAAGATCAAATCATCTTCAACTTGTGAAGTTACTAGAGAATGTCATCACTGGTTAGAATGCAGCAGTCCATGATCAAAATGGGATTACGTTAGCATAAATATTACAGCACAGAAACGTTCAGGACTCCTGTAAGAAAAGACAAGGTTCTTGGAGACTGTTTTCAACTTTTTTCCAAGCTTCCTCAGACTGCAAGTTGAGGAAAGCCTTTTTCTGAGGAGGGAGAGGGGTGGAAAGTACAAGAATACTTAGGAAACTCAAGCAATTAACAGGCCAGCTGATAAACTGTAAATTAGTCCTAAGTGGTGAATTGTGTAGAAGAGAAGGGAAAGGTTTGGGCTGCCTTTAGAATTTTTATTATGAAGTTGAATCTCTTCTACTTGGCTGCCCACACCTCCCTCTGGCATTAGTAACAGATGTCTTTATGTCCTCTCGGGCCTAACCTTGGTATTGTGTGTGAGGATAAAATTGTGGGAACCTCCCTTCATCCAAGACCTACTCAGGCTAATTGAAGGATTATTTCTGACCAGAGTTCTCTCAGTTTCACGTTAACTAACTCAAACTATACATATATATTTATTTATATATAAATGCTTTGGCTTCAGTAGAAGCTGCTAGATGGTTGCTGTGCTGCAAAATCCCAGGTGTTTCCTATTGATGAGACCATGAAAGAAGCAGCCACACAGAATGAATTAGGAAAAGGAATTGGCTTCAGTATAAACAGCAACTATGTGGATAGTTTCACTGGGCGTGTTAGAGTTTGTCCGCTGTATTTTGCAGTTGGGGATTGATGTGAATAAAGACGTGTGAGGATAAAAAGCAATGTGAATCTAAGGAAGTAGTAGGATGAGTGTAAGACACAAGTTCAGATAAATAAAGTAAGTTTGTAACTGCTTATGAGATGAGGCTGCTTTGAAATGTGAAGTCAGCTCACCTGCAGCTAAGGTCCCGTTTGGGTGCTAAGGACACGTTGAGCTGAGAGACTGGGATGAGCTATAGAGTAGCAGTTATTTCATATCCCCCAGCTCCCATTCTGGACAAGAATGCTCAGGTATGGAGAGGAGTTGATAAAAGGAAAACAACCTTTAAAAAAGGGAAGGGAGAAGCTGGAAATAAATGTGAGCAAGAGCTTTGGAGCATGTGGGTATGCAAAGCTGTGGATTATTGCTTTTGAGAGTAAAGAGAAGACGGTTAAGCAAAACCTCAGTAACTACAGATGTCATGTATATATAAAGAAAACGTGGGAAAAGAAGTGAATCATTATTTTGGTCAAGGTAATTGTGACCTATTTGTGTTTTCATTATTGCTTGGGCTACACTAATGCCCAACCTTCTGTTGGTGAGCTCCACACTGAAGCAAATTTGTGTTTGGATGGAAGTAAATATTTTGGGGTTGTTGGTTTCATGGCAACAATCACTGTTGGATTATTTTTTTCCAAATATCTTACTTCTCTAGCTGAGGATTTTGCTTGCCTTATTTTAAGGGTGAAATGTAGGCTGGTGTGCTCTTGCATTCTCTTGCTCTCTCTCTCTCTCTCTCTCTCTCTCTAAATGTGAGTGTGTATATGTACATGAAATAAAAAATAGTCCAATCTGGTGCAATAGGTACCCTGTTAAGAAGAAAGCTGATGCATGGTGAATGAAACAGTGGAGGGAAGAGGTTAAAATGAGGCCAGAATGGTAGATACTGTCTCCCTTGAAACTTCTTGGCCCCAGAATTCTTCAGGAGAAATTATGTTTGCCTTGAGATCACCAGGACCCAGCAAGATTATTCTCTTCACTCCCCTCCTGCTTTAAATGGCTTCCAGGAAGAATTGAGAAGGTACAGCCACAGACTCACTGGGTAAGAGAAACTGCAATATCGCCAAGCAGGGAAAATAGTGACTTTGACAACTTTCTTAGCAATTCTGTGTTTAGTAGTGGTTTTCACCAATTTGTCCCTTCCCAGCTATCCATGGTCTCTTCTGCCCTGTTCATCTGGCAGCTCTTTCTTTTATTTTATTCCCTCCCACACACAAATCCAGTGAATTAAATAATCATGATGCTCATGAAGTGTTTTCTGTTACAGCTTCACTAGTTTGTGGTATCTTCCTTCTTCCCACTATATGTCTTGCAGCTGCCTTGTTTACCATGTTCTGAAGACTTTAGTGTTGGACTATCTCCTGCTCTATATGTGTGTTAGTGCAGGGCCATATATAATAGTATTTCATTCTTGGTTAGCTTTTGAATGCTACTGCAATAAACTTAACTAATTCATGAATCCAACTGAAACATGGGATAACAAAAATAAAATTAAAAACTAAAAGTGAGTCATTGCACCAATGTAATCTTGACATGGTTTGCTATAAAGCCTCTGTTTTGCTTGCAAACATTCAGGCAAGTAGTTACAGTACTAACAGGTTTTTGCTTAACCTCTCCTTAAGAGCCCCTGCTAAGATTTCTTAGCAGTGTGCCCACTTGTGGAAGGAAGTAGTGTAGGGGTAGGTGTGCACTTCAGATATTGTAAGGAATTGCACTACTATTGCACTACTATGAGGTTCTTGCAAAGGCCAATCACTACTCCTTTTTTTTTTTTTTTTTTTTTTTTATGCAAAGGGTTGTGGTTGCAGGTGTGCTTGCACCATCAGCACTCCAATAGCCAAACACAGAATACTTACTTTGGCATAGGAAATACTGAACCACAGGGTAGTGCAGTCATTCTGCTTGCTGGTGGTGGAGCTTTGGTGACTCCAGGCTGCCTGGAGGGAGAGCCAAGCTGTGGCGTTCCTCAGATGGAACCATAGGACGCTGGAGTGGGAGGTGACAACAAAGTCAATCCACTTTTCTCCAGCTGAAAGTCATAGTGAACTAAGTGGCACCCTGTAGCATACTGGTCTGACTGTCAAGTAGAAGCTCGCTCTGTATTTGTAGGGTATAAGAAAGGTGATAAGGAAGAAAACAATTATTTTATGACTTTCAAATTCACCAGTATTTTTCAGGACACGTTTTGTCCCAAATGCAAAAGAAATTTCTGCAACTGAATTTCACAGTCATTAGTCATGAATTAGTCTGCCAAAGTAGCATATTGAGGGGTGTGTGTGTGAAGAATGGGAAGGAATACTTCTGATTCAAACTACCCTGATTCAAATACTACTTTCATCTTGAATGTTTCTTCTCTTAATCAACCTATTCTAGGCCTCAGAGTTGCAACTTCAGCTGTTTTGTTTTCAAGGAGTTCTGTATATTATTTGTTTTATCTCAAAGTAAGCTTTAAGTTGCACTGAGTAGCACAAGCTTTTATAAATGTAGTCCAAGTCCTATAATATAAATACATTATTTCTTATGCCACCAGGTCCCTGATATGTGTATCCATTTTGAAGTAATTATGTGTTTATCCAGTAGAGAGCACTAATGACACTGCTATCTTTCAAATCACATTCTCATCAAACTTTTCAGTGTTGTCTTATAATTCTATGCTGTGGAACACTGGGTTGGATTTTGGAATGTAGTTTTTCTGTAAGTCAGTGCATGGCTGAAGTAGGGTGGCAACAGGAAGGAGAACGTAAAGCAAGAGTCTACAAGAACTGCTAAACTAATATGTACCCACAGTTTGGAGGGGCAGCAGTGCCTAAGTTTCTCCTTCACCTAAGTGAGGGAGCTAAGCGAAGGCCTTTAATTTCTAAGTTGATCGGCATCCCTGTTTGAGTGGCTGAAGACAGCACTGGGACAGGATAAAAGATTGGCTGTGATAAAACATGTATCTTAAAAAATCTTGGGGAGGTCATTGGTATAATCAAGATTTTTCTTGCCTCTTGGTATGTAGGCAGAATCTGATGTGTTTATGTTCCAGTGAGGCATTTTAGTAATAGTTTTTTGGTGTCTGACTTTGTTTCAAAACCAGGAGAGCTGATCCAGACATGAGATAATTTACTGAATTTGAAATTTAGAATCTTTGTGGATGATGTGACATGAGTAAGAGACCATAACTTACCTTTGAGATGTCAAAGGGAGTTTGTGGCCAGCAGTTTAAAAATAATCATCTTTTTACTCAGTTTTTTAGAAAATTAAATGGAGCCACTAAGAACATATAAACACAGACCCATAATAACAGTTTCAAAATAACTTTTGAAGAGTACTGTAAATTCACATCTTGAGTGAAACACTTCTTACCATGCTGTCCAGTGGTCCAACTGTATTGGCTGGTAATACCTCAGTGAATGGTTACCTTGCTTCTGGAGGATGTAGATGGTACCTGTAGGAGGAAAAAAGTGTTTTAATTCTCCATTAGCTTTATGGAAGAATTGTAGTAATGTGACCAGTGCAAATTAATCTTCCGAAATGCACAGGCTATCTGAAAAAATAATACTGAGAAGTATGAATTACAGCAATTCATCTCAGTCTTGGATGACTGCAAGACTAATAATTGTCTAGAGGCAACATCTTCAACTATTACATTATTTGTAAGGACTTAAATGAAAAAGTAACAGCCACACTGTGAAGCTCAGCATAAACACATAGTGTTACCTCTAGGTTTGTCATATCAGAGGATGTTTAATTTGAACTTGGCTTATGGGATCACGGTATTATCTCTGCAACTCCCAATTTTTATCCTTGCTAGTTAACTCATAATAGAAAGGATTCTGTTCAACATGTAAGAGGAAAAAGATCCAAGTGCTCGTGAAATACTGTACTCTCAAAATCAGAACAAATGTTTTATTGCTCAGTATTGATTGGAAAAATACTTGGTTAAAAGGATCTTAATTCATTTGAAGTCTTTAACAATAAACCATTTCTAGCTAAAATTGGCATATTGCTCTCAAAGTGATCAGCCAGGATGTTCCATTCTGGCACACTGTTCAAACTAAACCTTAGTTACCTCGTTAAACTGTGACTTGTATCACTAAAAATCTCATCTTTCCATATTTAAAAGGCAATTTGGTATGGAAAATCTGCTTGCACAGGCAAGAATCTTTTTATGGCTTAGAAGAATTTCATTTTTTTCTAAGCAAAATGGACTACTTTTAAAATAAGAGTAGTGATAGTTATTGCTGGGAGATGCATTTGTTTTTGATAATATGAATGCAATTAATTTCTACAGTTATCACACCAGTTAATTCTTTTTTTCTTTTAAACTGCATTTGTCAGTTGGGTTCTAAAATCTTCCATCTGGTAACAATCTTCACTGAAATACTGGTCAGCCTGAAATTAAAGGGAGTCTTGCCATTTACTTCAATAAGGCCACGATTTTACCCACCTTCATCTTGCATGGCTGCTGCTATTCAGGGTGTGGCAGACATAGTATATTCTGAATGCTGATTTATGTGACCATTTGTTCAGCAGATGTTAGGGAGCTAAACTTGTTCATTTCAATCCATCTCTCCTATAGCAAGTGAAAAAGTGAGGCCAAATCAGTCTCAGGTGTTATTCTATTCACTTGGGATGTAATAGCTTATGGCTATTACAGTTTCTGATGAGTCAGAAATACTGGGCTGTATTTATAAAGCATAGCTGTACACTAAAAAAAGGATTTATCCCTCCTATTGCGGGTTAGCTGACCAAGCCAATAATACCATTGCTTTGCAAATGGCTAGGGAAGGGATGAGTGGAGACATGGCTGAAAGAGTAGGAGCTAGGCTTGTGTTGTTCTGCTGCTGCTGTGTTGGTCTTCTTGTCCAAGTCTTCACCTGCCCTTCACCAACAAACTACCTCTGACAAGGGACCATGCCTTACATGTATAAAGCACTTACTGTTTCTAAAGGTGAGTGTTCATCTAAAGATACAAACTAAGGTTAGCCCTTGCTGATCAGCTTAAAAGAACAGTATCAGACCCACCCAACATACACACACCTCCACACCTTACTGTCTTTCTGCCTTTATCAGTTGCAAAATACCTTTTGCACTTCATTAGTTCAATAACCTTGTATGGGGGAAAAAATCAAGACTACAATTTACAATGAAGATAAAATAAGAACACATAACTAGCATATCTTAGCCAGAACTCACTGTAGAGTAACACTCTCAGTTATGTCTAATGCTAGCCAACTCCAACTGAGCCTGGTATTTTCCCACCGCATGTTTTTAACTGATAGCTTTCATTAAATAATAACAGAAATCTTTGCAAGGGAGAAAGAGATTAGCACTCTTAATAACTGAGTTAAGAAGTGTTAAGTGATTTCCACAGCCACTGAAGAATGTGTAGTCTACGCGATAAAGGAACCAGGCTATATGATAATGAACCTCATAATTTTATCTTTATTGTTTTCTAAAACAGTGGATGAGCAAGCATATTTTATCCCATGTTCAGATATAAGATCTTTTCTATTTTAAATCTTTTCTGAGGAGAAGTAGCAAAGGAGGGAGGAAGACTACTAGTGATAATTACTAAAATGCCCAGTTCACTTATGTAGTCAAAAACTAAGCTATACAGGGAATCGTCACTAGCCGTAACAGTAATGAAACAAAGTGGTCATAATTGAATTACAGAATATCCTTTCTTCCTCATGCTTCACCAAAGACCACCAGTGTGTGACGAAAATTACTTAAATATCATTGCTGTGGGCAAAAGCTGATCTAGATTTCTGGTCCAAAGAGTGTGCTTGGGAGAACTTGCCTCCTATGTAACATCCCCCACTGTCAAGAGATGCTGTCAGCCTGTGGTATTCAGACCCCCACAGTTCTGTGAGCACTAAAGAGCCACAATAATAAATGTTACCATCTGCTTCTGGTTAGGAGTTTGTCTCATTCTATCCTCCACAGTGATGGATGCACTTGAGACAGCCAGGTCTGCACCAAGATCACACCCTAAAAGCCTCATCTGGTCCAAACCTGCTCTAGATTGCCTGCATAGCAACCTAGGTCACTGTAAGATCATTGCACTGATGTCCCATATGCTGACTGGGTCCCCTTTGCATGCATTGACTCTGTCCTGCTATTTCATGCCCTCTGCAGGCTTAGCCCCAGCAGTCTGAGGTGATGTTTGTCCTTCAAGACTATGACTTTCTGCAGCAATTGCATCGCACTGTGGCCAAAGAGCTGTGCAATAAGCACAAAAGACTTGCCTATAGGAGCCAGAATATATGCAGGAATCGAATTTTCACTTTGGAACTTTGTACCCCAAAAGGGAAGAGTGACTACTTGTCTCTGAACATTTGGCATTTTTTGTTAAATTCTTCCAGTGAGCTTTCCTCAGTTGCCCTACTCCTGTTTCCCTCCTCTCCAGCCCAATCATAAGTAATTTACATCTACTCACTGGAAGGAAGGAAGGAAGGAAGGAAGGAAAGGTGATTGATGGTGTTGTTTTTAGCTTTTGCAAGGTGCTCAGAGGCTATGGTGGTGATTGCCAAGTAGGAAGCTAAGCATATAAACACCTGCAGAACTTGGTCATGCCTCAATCATTTTGTGAATTCTCTGGGAAGATTAAACACGTGGGACTAAAGCTTCATACCATATCATCTCATTCTTTAGTTCATATTTGATTAATGCGGAGATAGGAAGTTGGTAAGTATTCAGTCTGATGAGCAGTTTTAGATTTGTGTCTGAAATATGCAATTTACATGGAAGGTTGTTCAGTTTTTTTAGGAATGTCTCATGATCTCTTTGTTTCCTCTCTTTGTAAACTCTGCAGAGTGGGGACCACGTGTACTGCAGTGCCTGTCCAATACAGCTTTATGCATAGTTTTTAGTAGATCTTAGTTATCTGCATATAAATTCAGTTGTAATGGCAAAATCAATACCAAATAATAGTTCATAACTGTGTAGAAACTTACGAAATTGAAACTTCTGCATATTTTTTTCAAACAGAAACAGCCACTCAGGCTAGCATGCCAGTACTTAAGTATTAAGTTTTCTAAATTCCACGGTGTATCTTTCAGTATATTTTTCAGTCCTCTTTCTCCTTGAAATTATCTTGAGTCTGTAGAAGCCATTTGTACTTGGACTTTATCTGTACTCTCTATCTCAGTCACATACTCTCAGAAATAAGGCTTATCATTATTTCATGAAAAACATACTAGCTAATTGATTTAGCTCAGTTGGTTAGAGCATGGTGCTGCTAATGCCGTGGTCATGGGTTCAATCCCCATATGGGCTACACTGAGGGCTGGACTAGATGATCTCCAGAGGTCCTTTCCAACCTTACCAATCTATGATTCTATGATTTAATTCTTGTGTCACCTTCAAGATGCTTTTTATTACAAGTAGTACTTAAATGTTTTTAAAATGTCTCATAGGTGTTAAAAGTAATACAACACGCAGATCTTTCTGCAGATCAGTGTTGACTGGCACAGAGAAGTCGTGGAGAATAACTTGTGTGTTGGAACCACAGTAATTGAAATTACGAGTCAGTTTAATTGATATCATTAATGGTTCTAAAGACCACAAATGTGTTCTGGAGACTTAAGATAATGTTTCAGATACAGCATGAGCCAAACTTGCATTTATCAGAAGGGAGAGATACCATCCTCCCCGCTTACCTTCAGCTGGCTTTTGCATTCATCTGACTACATGCAGAGTCGATTTAAAGCACTAAAATAAGAGTGCCTTTCTATTCTGGCTGAATATTCCCACAGATATCCTGGCTTTTTGTCAAAACAAGTGCGTTTTTTTTTCTTTTGTTCTGTGTGAGATGGTGTGCGTCTCGTTTCCTTCTCCCCCCCCCCCATTTCTGCTGGGATAGTAAATTGAATCAACCTACTCTTCAACTGGGTAAGTACTGGTGTCAGCACAAGGGAAGGAGGTGACCTACACACCCAGGAGTGAAGGGAACAGGGGTTGAGAAGAGGCTATTGCAGAAGGGGAGAGAGAAGCCATCTGTTTCTAGAAGGGCTGGCATTTTAATTTGGCTCAGTTTTATCATGAGGTTATACGCTTGCTTTTCCATGTATTATACACATTCCATTCAGAAGGCTAAAGAAGGGGGTTAAAGAGAGTGGGGAAGTGTCCTGCCTCTTAGATGAAGGATGCAAAACTCCGCTAATTAATTCACTAAGGAGATAGATGTATCTTTGTCTCACAGTAATGTGTGAAGAAGATGTTAAAACTTGCATTAGCAGACAGAAGGCATTATAATAACAGCATTAAAAATGGAATTGGCCTGCTCCTGATTTATTTATGTCACTAGAGGAATTTGAACTGATTTATCAAGATGAGACTTTATCATGCTTAGTACTTTTACACAAATAGCCCATAAATCATTCATCAGTTACATCTTATTGAAAGTTATGTTTTTATTTTTTTTCTCAAACCCCTTTAGGCATAGAAAATTGTTTTGATCTATGTTCACATGTAATAAAGCTCCTGCCTCCTCTTACCATTTTTTTTTTATTATTTATTTTAAGTTTAAGGCTCTACCAGAGTTGTGCTTCCAGCAGTGTTTGTCTGAAAAGAAAGACGGTTATGATGCTCCAACAAGTATTAGGAGACTGCGTGCAGATAGTCTGAGGTCTTCTGGGAAAGCTTGGCACCCTGGGTGTATTACCGTTCTGAATGATGGTCAATTAAGGTTTTACCAGGTGTTTTTGGAGTAAGGGAGCATTGCATCTTAAAGATTAAAACTGGTGTCTCTACATTACTCTGTTGTCATTTTACACTTGCTGCCCCAGCTGTTATATTTATCTCAGGATTTTAAGTTCAGCAGTCCTCTTTCTGCTCAACACCACTAGAGCTGAGGGTTATTTTAGCTCAGCTACTCCTGGCTAGTGCACGCTGCTTGCTATACCTATATGTTCCCATAAAAATCTCCAAAGCTACAGCCCTTGTCATTGTCTGATTTGAGAAACTTTCACCCATCCATCCAGATCTAACATAAAGTGTGTTTCTCAGGATTTGCTCTAATGAAAGAATAAATGCTAGGCATGATGATGGAGTAACTCCTCTTTGCAAAAAGTATCATAGGGCCTCATCTAGTGTCCTCAGCCTCCCAGGTTTCCTCCACTAGCAATAACTGTGATAGGTTGATCCCCAAACCCAGTGCAGGATTTTTCTCTGGAGTAGAAGTGAGAGGGCTGCCTATTACCAGACATACAATAAAGTGTTGTTCATGGCTGTCAGCAGAAGCAGGGAAAGTCAGAGATCTGTGCGGCTACAGGAGGGAGAGGAGTGAGGACAAAGGGTGGGCTTGGGTTTGTTATTTTCTGAAAACAGGAAGCAGCATTTTTTTCTCTGGACAGTACTTCAGGGAAACAAACAAAAGAGGAAGCGCCCAGTTAGAAGTGACTGGCACAGGGACAGGATATTTTTGCACTTTTTTTTTTTTTTGGGGGGGGGGTGGGGGGAGTGACTAAAAGAACTAGAATAGCCTGTTCTGAAGGGCTACAAGAGGAAAACTGCAGATTCAGAAAAAGCTATAGCCCAGGAACAATATGGCAAAGTGAACTAGTCAAAAGCAAAACTCTGCAACATTGTGTGGTAAGTGATAGGGGACGTCACAGGAGACTAAAATTAGTAAAAATACAAGCAAGCACTACCACGAGGGAAATATTGCCCTTTGATAGCATAACTTTTAATACCTCAAAGTGAGCCAGTGAGAAAACTGTTCATATGAAGGTTGGATTGGCAGCGCTCTCTCCAAAATATTATTCTTGGGTTGCTCATCTCTAGTGCCTGGTGACGTGGCTTCAGGGAAGGAAACTCTGCACATTTGTATACATGCAAGTTTCTGAAACCATACTGAGCCCTAGAGAATTCTTTATACAGTAAATAAAAAATGAGCTAAGCCTGCTAGTAAAACAGCGTTGTCCTGGCAGTACTTGTTGTTCAGCAAAAATCCTCGAGTATTTCAGACTATTTAAGGTGCTTCCTTTCCGTGGACACTTCGGTCTGCCTGGCTGTCAGCTATGTAGGTGTTAGAAATGCTTGGTTTGCTTGCTTGTAGTGGGATAAACTGCTTTGTTACATTTTGAATAACCTGGGAATGCCTGGTTACTTTTTTTAGGCTCTCAGTCCCTTATCCTAGGATACACTTGGATGATTGTGTGCATCCTTCAGCACAGTAGACTTTTATTGCACACACATGCACCCTGCCCCTATCCAAGTAGTTCACAGCATTGATAGAAACTGTGTGCTGAGGATTGTACGTATCCAGGTTTGTCATTTCCCTTTATCTGCACATTTTAGGAGATGATGAGAATAAAAACCTCAGTATGATATTTTTGAAGCATAAAACTGTAGCAAAGCAGCAGTACCTGTGAGAGGTATAAAGCTAATGTAGGGAAGATCCTAATGTTGAAAACCAGGTGTATGGATTGAGTTAACATGCACTCTCAGGAAGAGGAAGAAGAAGACTCAGCATGGATTAGATTAGGGAATGAAGAAATTATTTGTTGAGAAGGAAGACAGCTAGATACACAGATGAACCTCCTAGAATAGAAGCCAAAATCACCTTGCAACTTTGGGAAAGCTGCCCTTGCTAATTGTGCAGCCATAGATATACATACCAAAGGCACAAAAAAATTATACAGTAAACATAAAAGAAAGCCACAATACATTTATAAAATATGCATATTTTATAACATCTTTATAGATGATAATTTGGGAGATCAGTTGATACAGAGGGGAAAAAACTTTCGTCAATGGAACGTAATTGACTATTTCATATCAACTATTTACAGCAACTGGTTGGCTTCATATACATGTTTTAAATTACTCTAACTGTAAAGCAGAAATTTGGACTCTGAAAGGAATAAAAGGATGTACTTTGCCTAATTTAGATCACTGATACAGGAGGTCAGACTCCCTAAGCTTCCTCTGTCAATGGAGGGACTACAGGAGGGAAGGACAGACTGATTCCTTTCTAGGAAAATGTAAAGCTCATAGAATTGAAATGGCTACAGAAAGTTTCCATGCCTGACCCTAAAGAGGAATCTAGGTGAACTATTTTTAGTGCCCATATCAGTGCAATTACATGTCAGTGAATAATGTTGACCTAATGAGTTGACTATAAAGTAAACTCTCTTCTTACCTGTTAGTGAATAATTTCAATCAGTTGATTTTTGGTGGCTAGATTATGTATTTCCAAACTAAAATACATTTTGGAGTAAATTGTACTGAAGTGAAAAGCAAGCCACATATCAGACTGATAATTCATGGAAAGGTGACCACTGATCTTTAAAAATTTCTCATTATATAAGAAAATTCTCTTGGATTATCTCAAGATAGAGTGGTTTACTGAGTGTGCCAGTAAACATTCACTTTTTGATAATCTTATTATTATAATCCTTCTGTTATTGTCTTTTAGATGAGTTTAATTATAAGCAGCTGATGGTTTTCTTAGGCTCTATATTTTTTTTTATTATTTCCTTCTTAGTGAAAAAACATTTTAAAGTACCAGAAATATAAAACCTGCATTATCTTTCAGAAGTCTCTTCCTGTCTGGATCAATTATATTTGAGGATGTGGCACCCATAATATTTAATTCAAAATCACTTCACAATGAAATGCAAGTAGGTGGGGGAAGGTTAGGACTGTGCAGACCCCTCCCTTGGCAGCCGCCGTAGAAACAGACGTGCTGCTAAGGACAAGAAGAACGGAGACTCCAGCAGAGTAGAAATACAACCACAAAAAGCTGACTTTGGTTTTAAGGCACTCACACAAACAAACATACAGGCACTTGTGTCTACAGTTCTTACTGGGAAGCAAGAAGTAATACATAAGCAAACATTCAAGTTGAGCTGTAGCATTTTTGCTAGTGGTCATAGAGTTTCCATATAAAATCTCTGCTTTCTGGAATTGTAGCATTGGCAAAAATATCGATAAAACTATCTGTGATCAGCATAAGCATGGAATAGTTACTTGGCAGGAATTGCTGAGTTAGACCCTACATTGAGCATAGTAAAAGTTACTTATCTAACCTTTGCAGTGCCATGAAGCAGGAGAGAGGTTACTATATAGACCCAACACGCCTGGGACACTCAAATGAAGTGACCTGACCAAAACTGTGTATCTGTCAGTTAAGCTGGTAGTTGTACTCTCAGTACTGTGCCAACTCTCCCATGAAGAATAAAGGGGAAACTGTAAATTGCTCATGTAAGCTTAGTAGACAATTAGGTATTTAGAAAACAATTGCAGTAAAAAAGACCCTGCTGTGGGTGTAAAGGATAGCTCTTTGAAGCCGGACTGTGATTATAAGCTATGCATACGTGTGGTCTGTGGAGTCTTTCTATGTAACATGTTTCCAAATATTCGATTTTTCAAAAAATCACATTCAATTTAATTTTAGAAGGAAGTTATTCTGAATGTCTAAGCACATGTATCACTCTCGTTATTCAAAACTGGATATTAGAAAAGATTCAGTGCAGGTGAGCCAAGCTGGGCTGCTGAACCTTTCACAGAATCACAGAATCACTAAGGTTGGAAGGGACCTCTGGAGATCATCTAGTCCAACCTCCCTGCTCAGCAGGGTCACCTAGAGCATGTTAGACAGGGTCGCAGCCAGGCGGGCCTTGATCTCCAGAGAAGGAGACTCCACAACTTCTCTGGGCAACCTGTGCCAGTGCTCCGTCACTCTCACAGGGAAGAAATTCCCCCTCACGGTCAGGCGGAACTTCCTGTGCTTCAACTTCTGCCTGTTGCCTCTTGTCCTGTCACATGGGGCAACTGAAAAGAGTTTGGCCCCGTCCCCTTGACACCCTCCCTTCAGGTACTTGTACACATTGACAAGATCCCCCCTCAGTCTTCTCTTCCCCAGGCTGAAGAGGCCCAGCTCTCGCAGCCGTTCCTCCTAAGGCAGGTGCTCCAGCCCTCTGATCATCTTCATAGCTGTCCGCTGGACTCTGCCCAGTAGCTCCATGTCTCTCTTGTACTGGGGAGCCCAGAACTGGACACAGTACTCGAGTACTTGAGATGAGGCCTCCCCAGGGCTGAGTAGAGGGGCAGGATCATCTCCCTCCACCTGCTGGCAACACTCTTCCTAATGCACCCCAGGAGGCCATTGGCCTTCCTGGCCACAAGGGCACATTGCTGGCTCATGGTCAACTTGTCATCTACCAGCACTCCCAGGTCCTCCTCTGTGGAGCTGCTCTCGAGCAGGTCAGCCCCCAGCCTGTACTGGTGCCTAGGGTTATTTCTCCCTAGGTGCACAACTTGCCCTTGTTGAACCTCATGAGGTTCCTCTCTGCCCAGCTCTCCAGCCTGTCCAGGTCTCTCTGAATGGCAGCACAGCCCTCGGGTTTCTCAACCGCTCCTCCCAGCTTGGTATCATCAGCCATCTTGCTGAGGAGGCACTCTGTCCCCTCATCCAGGTCACTGATGAGTAAGTTGAACAGGATGGGACCCAGTACTGAGCCCTGGGGGATACCACTAGCCACAGGTCTCCAATTGGACTTCATGCCACTGATGACGACCCTCTGAGCTCTGCCTTTCAACCAGTTCTCAATCCACCAATTTGGGTCCAGCCTTTATGAACTTGAAACAAGGGGAAGCAAGCCAGACAGGTAGGATTCCAACTGAATTTCTGAGTGAGACAGCTACCTTTATGTAAGCTCTCTTTCCTTCTCTTCAGTCTAGAAAAATTGATTTAAATTTGTTACTGTATGAATTTTAAGTGCTGACAGATATGCAGACAGAACTTTGTGTCTAATCAAATGGGTATATTTACAGAAGTTGAGACTTGTGTTTTTGAAAAACTTGACCAAGAAGTGTTGTAGTAAAATGTTGCCATTAAATTTAATAGGACTGAGATTTCTTTCATCCCCCTGAAAAATAGTCTGAGGGCTAAACTTCTGTTGAAAGCTTTGGGACTTGATGGTACTTAGGTACAGCACAAACTCCAGTGTTTCTTTTTATTCCTTTCTTCTCCTTCTCTCTCCCCAAGTTAATGAAAGTGTCAGAAGTTACTAGTGATGAAAAGTTCTGGACTTCTCTGTCTTTCTTAGCAAAAGCAGATGACAAGGTACTCAATCAGTGGAAGACCAAGAAGCAGCTTAGTGGGGAAAAGGGAAAATCTGTGTATTTTCTTCCTCTAAAAACAGAAGAAAAAACAGAATGGACAACTACAAGAGAAAATCACAGTCTCAGAGCCTTCACAAAGGGAAATACAAATTATTAAGAACCACCTATCAGTTAAAAATAGCATCTGACATAACTTTTTTTTTTTTTTTTTCTGGCAAGTAAAGATACATTAATTTTAAGGGGGAAAAAAATCTATCTTAGTTGGCAATTGGGAAAAGTCCTAGAAAGTCCCCTAAGATTTTTCTAGTAAGATATATGCCACATGCACCAGAGAGGGAAAATAGGATACACAGTATGCTGAGTGACAGGATGGGGGAATGAAATGTACTCCTTGAGGGAAGCGTGGCGCTCACTTGCTTATCATGATCAGCGACTGGATCTGACCCATAAAGCTTACATTGCCCAAGTCAGAGGAAATTTAATCTTGTTTGAACTGGGATGGATACAGTATTTGGGGGTTCATATGTTAGCCCTTCTAAGTATGCTCTCTGTAATGTTCTCTGTAGCTCATTATCTCCAGCTACAAAATAATAAAGATAATAATACTTTATTTCAGGGGAGTCTGTAAATCTATAAAAAATTGAAATATTCTAGTAATGGTGGATATATGGGAAAAAAAGCAAGGAAATGCATTACCATAAATCTTTATTTACTGTATTACTACGCTCACAGAAACTTATTTGGCTAAAAAAAAGTTCTGTTGAATTCAAACTGCAATCCTTCTCATTATCAATGTTCATTAGTTTGCAACATGACAGGTTACAGGTTTTTCCTCTGTAGAAAAAATCTGATATTTTGAAAATGTATGTTACCTTAGTTTATGTTCTATTGTATATCATTACTGAGGAAATCATTTGCAAAATTGTATTTAGAAGATAAAGATCCCATCTGTTGAGGTAAAATACAGTGACAATAAAGGGTATGCATCCTATAGGCACACTTTGAATTGTGTTCCTCCTGTCTTCAGGAGAATCCATAAATAGAAAGGGAATTCAAGAAATGAGTATTTCTTACTGATGCTGAATTTAAAGACAGCATATTCTCTTATATAAGCAACATGTTTTCAATAAATTATTTCAAGCTGTACAAATGTGTTTGCCAATCCTCAAAGCAATCATTTGCAGCTAGCTTTTTGGATGATAATAAGATTAATGATAAAATAACACTGAAAACCATTTTAAAATAATCTTAGGGTTTAACATAAATCCATAAAAATAAGGAAATTCTGAGCTAAGGCAGCCAGAGTGTATTTAACTTAGTCTTGTTTTGCTTCTCAGCTACAACACATACAATCATTCGTTAGGAGAAAAGGGTCTCAGAACACTTCATAAAAGTACAAACCATATGTGCTATTTGAAAGAGCTGAAAGCACAGCAATGCTAAAAGGATGTTGTGTTTATCTTAATTACAAGTGGCTTTGTGTGTTTGTTAGAATGGCTAAATAGTTTTAAAGAAAATATTATATTTTATTTCCTCTGCTTATTTTTTAAAACTGTGTGACTAACATTACATCTAGTTGTCATTATTTTTTTCCAGTGCTTCAGTTCACAATGTAATAGTAATTACTATAGTTAGATCTCAGTTTTCTTGAAATAACAACTATTTATTGTTGTATAATACATCATAATGACAGGCTTAATCTTATCTTGAAAGCAGTATGATCTCTGTATCTATGTATCATCTTTGCCATAAAAGCATTTACAATAATTACTGTGTAAACAGGGGTTATACTTTTTCAATACAAAATCTACTAATAATTTCTTATTATCTTTGTTGATATCAGCGATCAAAAGAGAAAACCCACAAAAAGACTAAACTGATATTGAAATAATTCTTTCACTGACCAAATACTTTTCTGGAGTATGAGTATATCTGTTTACATCACATAAAATGTAATCTTGGTGGGTCACTTTACAGAAACACTGTGCTGAAAGAATATTAATATAAGTCAGTCCTCAGTCTGGAAGTCCCTTTGCCATCTTAGCTTTACTCCCCCACATATACAAATTAAGATATGGACAGTAAGAGATCATTTTTTCCCTTTCTTCTTTTCACAGGTTGTCTGTATTTTGTACATTGCTCATTCTTTGACCGCCTGACTTTGAGACCTGATTTGCAGGAGTTTGAGAACACATAGCTACAGCTGTGTTACGCCATGTGCTCAGAAAATTTAAATTCTAGTTGTCTCCACTGGATATCCAAAATCAGTAGGTACATTTGGATTTAAACTTCCTGTGCCTCAAATGCAAATCTGTAAAAGAATAATACTAATATTCACTTTGCATGTTTTTTTTTTTCCTTTTTTTTTTTGGTACTGGATTTTTTCTAAAGCAGCGCTTTTATGCCAAATTTCTTAAGCTTATTAAAGATGCAAACAAGGAAAATTCAACCATGTCATTGCACTGACAGTAACAGGATATATTAACAGGCTAGGTACTTTAAATTTGCTGCGCAGACCTGCAACTTGCTGAAAGAACAAATATTAGCAATATTAGGTTGTAACTTTCCTGCTATAGGAAAGCCTTAAGAAGCGTAGCGGGCTCAGAGCAGAATCTCTGAAGACTTACGTGATGAAATTCTGGCAAGTCTCTACCTAATGTGTGCAACTACAGTTTTTCAGACATTTATTAAATAGCTGAATTTGGTCTGATTTTCAAAGGACAAGGATGAGATGCATCCCTTAAACAAAACCCCTCCCCCTGAATTTCTAGTCTCTAGTCAAAAATACATTTAAGCTAGAGTTTTCATATGGAAGATCTAGCAAAAGGAAAATAAAATCTTTCTTTTGAGATGTATTCTTGGAAATTAATATGTTCTTTGGCAGAAATTTTTATTTAAAAAAAGGCTGAGGAAGCCTCATGGGATGAAAGAAATCAGGTCAAAGAGTTAAAACCGCAGAATTACAGGCAATGCAAAAAAGGAGTCTGATAACAAGAAATTTTGGGCAGCTATCATAATAATGATCCTACTATATTAGCCTGTAATTAGATCATTTCCTTCTGAGCCGGCCAAGAAATAAATCCCTATAAATGCAAGCTTATGTGACACTAGTGACAAGATAATATAATGTCTTGTACAAGTCACTGCCTGAAATCCTCAGATGTAAATATATAAAAATATAAAATAACACCATGAGTATGAATGAAGCATAATACAACCTTTTGATAAATGATAAAGGCAGATAAATGAGGCAAAGTAAAGAATATGCCCCAGATCTCCCATCAGTGGAACTATCAAAAGAGAATCCAAAAATGGTTTCTGTCAGGTCCTAATCTAATCACTAGGTACCCACCAGAGACTGCATGTTTAAACACCTGAGTCATAGAAATGCCAGACATATTCATCCTTCTCATACTCAGAGTCAGGGATATAGAAATCTGGAAACTGTGAGCTGTAACATGCTATTTCAGAAGACAGTACTTCCTGAAATGATATTACACATTGATGTCTCAGACAGCATTGACTGAATTTGTGACATTACTTTGCCAATACAGAATCATCAGTTTAACTAGGTGCCATAAACCTTGTGGAAACCAAAGACTTTGCAGAACTTAGTGCTGTACTGAAAGAGGCTGAACATAACAGTCTGTGCAAAAATATTACAGGAACAGCAGGGAGTAACCCTGTATTTAGACTGCCAAATGCTCTGCACTGTATAAGTGTCTTTTGGCCTTTCTGGAAAAAGCTGTAGTTCTTCCTTTGTTTATGGGAAGCCTCTGAAATTCAGGCAAAGAAAGCAATGTGGAGCTGAAGAAGTGCCTTTTCTTTGTCTCACAGAGTTCTGCTCATGTGTGGCTGAGGCATAAAATGTTTTAACCCCACCATTTCCCATCGCCTGCATTCTTTCTATAGTGGCAGAATCAGAGGCTCCAATTCAACCAGAAAGGATGGGCAGGCCAAACAGCTCATGACTGAGAAAGAGCAATGGCATTTACCTTCTCCTCCTTTCTTTCCACTCCTAGCTGTTCTCCTCTGCCAGTTCACTTTGTGCCAACACTGCCATCTCTGTGATGTGCCTGAATTCACTGATCTGGCAGAAAACTAATTTCACAATGAGAATTTTGACAGTGAACAAACTGATTCAATTCAAGGAAAGATCCAGTGAGAGGGACAGGCAGCACAGGGCAAAAAGTAGCATCATGTAGCCAGGAGGATGGTGGAGCAGGAATGAGGAAGGAAGGTACAGCAAACTCTCCTTTTCAGCAGCAGTGAACCTTCGGTTAGCCATTTGTAAAGCTGTGGTCTAAGACTAGGCCAAAACAACAGCTTCTATTCCACTAGGAGCTATGGGAACAGACATTTGAGGGAGACAGGTAGAGAGATTTAGACTGAACACATTTGAGAATTTCTACTCTATCACTTTGACCCAGGATATATGTTTGGGGACAGAATAACCGCTATCATGAATCTCTTGTTACTGTTTTAGTCCCTTCATTCAATTATACTGCAGTAGTGGCATATCAGAATTGGCTGCTTCTGATAGTGAAGTTTAATCTTCAAAGACTAAAAAAACCCCAAGAAATATTCAGAAATCAGATCATCAGATGAAATACATTTAGGAAGTGCTGAAATGCTTGAAAATGAAACGCTTAATGTTGTTGCGAGCAACCCTAAGTCCTCTTGTGTTGGGTGCATTCAATGGCATGGTTATCTTTCCTGCAGTTTTCCTGCAGCTTCATCTCTCAGCGAACAGAACTGACAGAAACTCTTACAATGAATGCCCTAGGAAAAAACCACGAAAAAAATAAACATTCTATGTGGACTTCACATGCTGGCCAATAAGTAGGTCACTAGTTGAATGATGAAGACTAAATATTGTCCAGCTACCTCATTCTCTGAACATAGTCAATTCCGTAGTTAGACTCCGGGGGAAAAATGGTTTTTAACTATAGGACTAAAGACATTGTTGCAGTGCTTGCATAGAATGGGGCTGAATGACAATTGTATAGGCAACCTCAATTTTGGCAATAGCTGGCTTTAGGAAGCTTGATTTTGCATTCTTAATTGTGTGGGTGGGACCTGTACAATTGCTTATATGTCACTAACATCATGGAAGTGAATAACCATTCAAGCCTTATACGTATTGTGTTCTTTAGGCAAAGCTTCAAAAGAGAAAAATATGTGCTATTAAAACAACTTGTCTTAGAACTTCATATCTTCACTTAGATCTTAATCAAGCTATTATTGTTATTAAAATATTCTGAACTGAATTTAGATTTCATAAATAGAAGTTTTTTTTCTAAGCTGCATTTGTATGTAAAGCAAGCTAGAAATGTACAGCCTAGTGGGACTTACTAGTTTCCATAATATTTGCTTATAGTTTCTTCAATGACTCAGCTGGAGACCCTAGTGATCTCAGAGCTGTTCGCTCTATTTGTTTCTCTGACATTTCATGAAATCCCAGTTGCAAGAGAGCCTCCTGCTAAGTCTGCTATATACAACTTTTCAAGATTGTAAGAAGGCACATTAGAATCTCAATTGAATGGGCAAAACTAAATGAAGTAGCTCAGGATAAAGGTCCTATTGCATGCTTAAGTCCTGTTTCTCATGGCTAGGTATTGCAATGTTCTCATAATAACGATGTAAGATTTTTGACATCCTTGTTTTTCATTTCTGTTAACTTAAATTCCATTGTTCATATCTACCTAAAATAGCTAGCTTTTTTTTTTAATTGAGCTTTGTAACAATTGCCACCCGTATCCTTATAAACTAAGAAATAATACAATTTCTATCTTCTGCTTTGTGTTTGTGTCTTTTCAGTATCTATGTAATGGTAAGTTTTGAAAGCACAAACATACAGCAATCTTTAACTTAAGCTAAAATAGAAACAATTCTCTCCTCTTTTCTGCATCCCCTTATGCCAAACCTTCCTTCCAGGATTAATTTTGCTCCTGACCTGTATTACCATTAAAGCGCATTTGTAATGAATTATCCTATAATATATTACTATAATATAGTAATATAGCCTATAATATATATAATATATTCAGGACATTATACACCATAATAAGCCACAGGAGGAGGCTGACAATCTATAGATTTCTCTCCTCGGAGTGTTCCAGTTGCTTTCATCTACACAAGTCTTCAGTGCTATATACAATAGCTAATATTCTATCACGTTTCTTATGTTTGTTTTTCTCTCAGTTCATTCCTGGCTCAAGCTCAATTGCCTTTTCTCTGCTCTCCACTCAATGCCTTCTAATTTTTGTCTCTTTTTTAACAATACTTATGCCTCATACATTTAGCATAATGATGTGAAAAATGCATCACAGTTTTCTCTTTGCAGGACCTCTGTGATTTTGTAAGGTTGTAATGGCTTTAAAAAGATGCAGATGATGTGGCTTCGAAATATCTGATAGCTCCTGGCTGCCCACAGTACATGCCTGGTATCATTATATTGTACGAATGCCTAAGGCCAGTTTCATTTCTCACTTATACCTTTTGAATCTAGAATATCTGACTTCTGATTTATAGGGATGGGAACAAGAATGGAAATTAGCCAATAGCTAATAGTTCCTCTTGTTGGTACTATTATTCATTATGCCACTCAATCATGGGTTCTTTTTGCAATTACTATACAACTACAGAGTAGTTGAATACATCTGAGGCATCAAAATATATTATTAAAAAATTACAGAATTAGCTTGTTGGTATTGCTGTTTAAACAAAGTTTTGCTTAGAAGTGCCAGTGAAAAGAATAACAATGTCTATAAAATACTGGGTTTTTTTGTGACAGAATGCAAAATGACCACCTGAGATAGTTGTGAAAAAAAGCACTATATTAATAGAAAGAACAAAGTATAAAGGAAATAAAGTCCTAGATTGATGCAATCCTAAAACACTCAAGAGTCCCAGGAAATGATGTTCTCCAAATAATGCTTAAAATAGGGAAGGATATAGTCACAGAATCACATCACAGAATGGCTGCGGCTAGAAGGCAGCCCTGCAGGTCGTCTAGTCCAAGCCCTTGCCTGTTCAAAGCAGGGGCAGCCAGAGTAGGGTGCTCAGCACCAGGTCTGACTGGGTTTTGAGTATCAACAAGGATGGAGACTCCGCAGCTTCTTTGCTTCTTCTCATTACAATTTTGTTTTGGAATAGCTCATGACAACAGCTAAATAGAAAACTCTCAAAAATATTGTTTTCCCAAGAATTTTAGGAAACATTCATTGATGTTTTTCTAAACAAAATCCCAACCTTCAATTGCCTGAAGTAGGCTAAACCTGATAACCAGTTATAGCTGACACTGTAAGGGTGTATTACATGGGAAATAGATGGTAAAGTTGCTTCCTTATTTGCTTGCTCCAGCAGAGCTGCTCTAGAATACTTGTTCCCATTTTCTTTATTTGCTGTCTCTAGTGACCTTGAAAGTTTAGCGGGCCAAACTCTGTGCTGACATATATGGGACTGCTGCCACTAATATTAATGTCTCCTTTTACAGTGATCTTAACAAAGACTTTGATCCAGTGTTTCCCAGCAGTGCTACAGAAGTCATGCACCTGCTTCTGCCTTCATTCAGCGCATCACAAACACAGACTTAAATCTTCCGTGGAATGCAGCAGTATAACATTTTGGGGGAAAAAAAAAAGCAGATAAAGATTTTCTTCTCTTTGACAGATAAATGGCTAAGCATATTAAAATGTAGCTAAAAAGATTTTGCTCGTAAAACTGGTAATAAGATTGTAGAGCATTTTGCCTATGAGTAATGGACTGCAATCCATAACTATTGCCTAGAAAGTTGTTTTTGTTAATCTGCATCACTGAAGCACTTCAAAACCCCCCCATCATGTTGAGGGTCCTGTTATGCCATCACCTGAGGAAGACATCCATTCCCCCCCTTCATAAAAACCTCTTACAATCTATAAACAAGAGATGCACAGGGAGGCATCTGGAGATATAAAATAAAGATTTTTAAAAGGAGATAGGGTTTGCCAGAAAGATTTGAATTCAGATCTTCCAAAATTCAGAATTGTTTTAGCATAACTTGAGCACTTACTTCAGAGCCACATCTAATTTGAAAATTAATTTCCTGTTTTTCTCAAGGCCTTGCTGAATATCTTCAACAAATAAAACTAAGTATTGCCAGCCCTACCAACAACTTTACCTCTAGTGATATTCCATGAATAAGTTTACTGAACAAAGTAAAGAAGTAATAAATTCAACTTTTCTTCTTTCTCCCACTGTGCAGTCCACTCCCTTGCATGGAGTTCAGCTCTCGGTCCAGACCACCCACATTATGAATGAATGCTCTGATGTTGCCCTCCAACCACCTGGAACTGGATAGCTGCCTTTTAAAATAGACTACACCCTCTTTTACTTCCTAATGACTCAGGTATATATTTCAATACTTAAACACTTCACAGACAGGAGTGATACTCAGTCTACTGCTGCAATTATTGCTAAAAAGTTTATAATCTGAGGAAAAAGAAAAATATAGAAAACAGTATCAGCACACCAAATTTTCAATAAACTAGTATCATATCTCATTATCCATTTCAGCCCAGCTAGAAAGTCAAGCTTAATACTGAACCTGAGGAATCAGACTTGCACACCTATAATTCCTGTGATCATGGAGCCTGCAGAATTTTGAGAGTATACAACCTCTTGGTTCAAAAGCCTGCCTGCTACCTGTTTCTGTTTAAAGAGAAATTCTGGTTTCTTGAATCTGTAACAATGCGCTGGTGATTTAGGCCTCCCTCACACATCTGCCCACAAATCTGAAAACAAATGTTCTTGAGAATTTACATATTTTTGGTCACTGCTGTCAGTCACACCACTCTTAGACTTGGGAGAAGAAACCTAAGGGGCAGTAGGCAGACCCTAAGGCTAGGAGTATCATTCTTATAACTGCTATTGGATAGAGATAATATTGAAGGAAATGTCCAAGGTTGATAAGGACTGGACAAGAGACCTGAGACGATGTGCCATGATTTTTGAAGAGAGGGATCAGTGAGGTATCTCTGTCTCAGATCTATAGGTAACTGTAGTTTCCCAATTCCTTGGCTCACTGAGAACAAAAAACAGGATATAGTGATATAATTATGATGTAATTGTCAAAGATACTTAGATGGTCCTTTCCCATCTGCCTAATAACTTCAGAGATCAGTTCTGGGAGGAAAGTTACAATCTGTGTCCTGGAAAAGAAAGAACTTTAATTTTATATGAGCTGAAAGTGTATCTGGCTGCTAGAAGGGCCAGAGAGAAGTGGCCTGCTTAAGGAAGCATGGAGACAAATTAGTGAAAAATAGCAATTATCTCTGGGAGTACCATAAGCCTGTATGAGATTCTACCTAAGAGTCTCAATTTATAGATAGTGCCCCAGGATCAGCAAACAAATAATCGTTTCACCATTCTCTACTCCCAGCCTTTGTTTTAACCATAGAAAATATCGGAATTTTTAAAGGAGAATTTCTTCTAGTGATAAGCAGTGCAAAAGGGAGAGAATTAAGGAAAGCAAGAAACTGTTGATCAAGACCTCATCAAAAATGAAATACTGATAAACATCTAAATACATATATAAAGGATTATTTACTGTAAACGATGTACTTTGATCTTTGAGTCAAATTCAACCCTGGTGTAACCGCATTAATAGACCCTAAGGATTTATTTGGCTTTTATTTTTTAAATGTTCTCATCCTGTTTCTGGAAAAAAGTATGTGATAATAGATTTGCAATGTGCTTGATTTACATTCCTAAGTTTATTATGGCCTAACCTAGCCCACATTCACGTTCCAGTGTCTCCTCCTGAATAAACTGAAGCACCTTCCAAATGTGGTTGATATACTGAATATACTTCTGCACTGAAGAAGTAGTATCAAAATTTGTTAATCACAAGCATAAGTTTTTACTTAATTTAGGTTTTTGCTTTCCAGTAAACTCATTTTTTCATAGTGACAAAGCCAGTTTTACAAGGTTTAAACTGGAAGCTCTTTGAGGTTACTCTCCTGCCCATATGTGAGGATCCACTTCCCACTCTGTTAGCATCAGTAGGACACTGGGTTTGAGAGAACTGCAGACCACCATCAAGCAAATTTCACATGAGTTGAAAGAAAGGGAGGTGCGAGAAATTCAAGCAAACTTGCAATTTTCTGAATTAATCCTTCATTCTGCCTTATCTGTTTTTTTTTTCCTTTTAGATGAAAAACTCCATGGAATAAAGAAATGTCTACATTTTTGGATATGTGTACTATCAAGTACACTGTTATCAAAAGAATTCAGTAGTGATGAAACAATGCCAGCTATGAAGGATTTACCTAGTGACAGAAAGAAAAATACCTAAAAATATATCAGCACCTTTTCTAATGTGGCTTTAGGTAAAACTAAGTTCCCTTTACAGATAGTGCTTTAGAAAATGTTAGCTATTCATAGGCCTAATATTTAAAAATTTTCCCTTTCATTGTTCATGCTGGATGCTCAAAAATAATTTTAAAATGTGTTAATTAATCAAATATTTTCAAGTATGTCTAAAAAGCATAACCTGTTTTCCTGGACTATAAAGAGTCTTATTGCAACACTGGCTTTTAAGTAGCTTTCCACTGCGTTCCATTTAATTCTTTGGAAAAGATCCCTAAGTGAGAAATTCAAAAATGCTGGCCTCATCAATTTTTAAAGCCAGTATGTTTCTCTTTACTTCATGGTTGCCAAGAGCTTTTAGACACTAAGAACATAACATACACACTTACATATGCTCAGTTTACTTCCACAAATATATACAGTTTAAGATAGCCAGTAGTTACCAGAACCTAGCATAACTATTACACAAAATATCAATAAGGTGGCCTCTCAGACCCTAAAAGACCACCCATATAAGTAGTTTAATTATACAGGCTAGCTAACATATTGTTAGGCAAATTTTATTAGGTTAACCACCTTCTGAAGGAAAAGAAGATTAAAAAAATCTTTCTAAAAATACAAAAGTCAATTTAATACACAATGTAAATTTGACTGACCAAAATTCCTATGCACTTCTCTTTATGGAATGATACTTGCCCCCATGCCAACCTGAGATGAGTCTGCTGATAACAATATTGTGACAATGTATGTTTATTTACAGTACCTGGAAATTCACTGCATTCTTTATGTTCACTTTCAAATCTATTTTTCATAATGGATTATTTTTCCTTTTGTATTACTCAGACTTTTTTTTGCTCTTTCTGTAGTATATTGCTATGTGAGCTGCAAAAATATTTCCAATAATAACCTTTACTAAATGTACTGCTTTCACTTCTCTACTGGTTGTCTTCTCGCACCTGGCTATGATAAGCTCTCCATAGTTATTTCAATTGCTATGTTTGATATAATCAAAGTATATGTCTGTATCTGCTCACTTCTGGAAAAAGTCTGTCTTTTTCTAGTAGGGTTGCTAACAGCAACATTCTTCTACTTCTCTATCCAGAAGTCATAGAAGGATACTTGCCAGCACCACATTTCAGATTATTCAATTTTCTTCTTTGTCAGTAACATTAACTTCTCATAATCCACACTCCCAAGGTCCTGTGGGAAAAGCAAACATTTTGGTCAGATGCTTTTGAGGTTTTTTTTTTAATTCTATTTTTTTGTAATACAAACTAGTTGAACATGCTGTTCTGAGTTTTTTCCCAGTTTCTTTGGAGTGTCATCTTTGGCTGATTATACATGACTCCAGACTAGCTGAATCTGCTATTAGTAGTGATTTGTTACTTGCCTTCTATTTTATTTAGAGTAATTCATTTGAAGTTTGTTTTTGCCACATTTAGTGATGGTTCCTTGATATCTGTTTTTATTGACTTCAGTATTTGTTGTATTATATCAGTGATTGACCAAAAGGATACTATGCAGTTGGTATAACTTAGGTTAAGAAAGAAGTGTCATAAAATGCTGGGCTCCTCAACTTTGTCAAATTCTCCCATGGCTTTTTCCAAGTTAAATTCTGAATGTCTGTTGGAAAGGCCTGGAGGAAGCATAAATCTTAATTTCAAAACTTACCCCCTTGCTATCACCAGCTGTTGCACAAACTACAGTCAGCTGGTGATAGTGAAGGCCTGCAATGAGTTCAGTGAGATACACACTTTGAAATTGTGTCTGCCAGTGTTCTCCACAGACAATATTGAATACAGATTACTTCAGAGCTGTCAGCGAAACTTCCCATCAAAAGAACTTCCCACACTTTTTGATGACACAGTGAACATTTGTGATTTCATAGCCTGCACTTGATCATCTGTAGTGATGATAGTCTGGGTTCTGCTGTTCACCTCACTACATCCTGCATGCAGTTCACTCTCCTGAATAGAAATTATTTACATGCAGTATTAGGGAAACCACAGGATTACTGCAACTCTTCTCTTCTGTTGTATCTTCTCATGGAGAGCATTTCCTTTCATCCAGCTGGTTAGTCAGTTCCCAGACAGCTACACAGCTAGCTAAAGAGGACCAGAAGAGATCAACATTTTGTCAGCCAATAGCTTTTAACAACAATCTTTCGGGTGTGTTCTCTATGCCTGGTGCTTTCTCAGGCTTCCTTTCAGGACAGAATATAGCACTTCCTCCTGTCAAGTTGCTGGCTCACAAGTTTGGATCCAGCTGTGCTCTTGATGAGGACTGAGCAGCCACAAGCAGGTCATGTGACCAGAAGTGTGCATTCTGCATCGGGCAGTGCTACAGCCCCGTAACATCCCTCCTCCTTCAAGAAATGTGTCAGACCTTTAGATCCAAACTTTCTTTTCTGACCTCCTATATTATGAATAGTTCTGTTGAGACAGTCAAAACAATATCTCTGCAGTATCTCTGTATCTCCAATAGAAATCTCCAAAATATTCTTGCAGTATTTTGAAAATGTTCAGTTACGAGCAGATTGTTCGGTAAGAAATCAGACCTCTGTAGCTTTTGCATAATTCCTTGCTTTCGGTCTCTGAAGACGTATGCCCTTTCCTCTTAATGTGTTTCCTGTTCTCTTGTCTTTGGACCTGTGTTCTCTGTTCTTTGAAACTCCTCTACGTTCTTCAGTTTCCAAACCATTCTCTTTTTGTTTCTTTGCCGTTTTCTGCCAGCACCAGCACATTCACATTTAACCACGGCATGGTCCAGTGCTGAGTTAATGGAATGTGTGTGTTGGCAGTTTTGAATACAATAACTTTTACTTTGTTCAAAAGTTTATCATGATTGCTCTCTATGCTTCACCTCTGACAATGCCTCATGTCTGTTTTGCATGCAGTCATATAGAATCTTGTTGATTCTAAAATACCAAAGCTAACATCCTCAACATCTTATCTTCTCAACTTTTAAGTTGACCCAGAGCCTACACTGTTCATTGAATATTTGATCTCTGAAGATTCTATATCATTATATAAATAATTCAAGTCTTTGCTGTGCTTTCTTGCAAATTCCATATGCTGTGTAGTCTGGCAAACTCAGATACTGAATGAAAAGGTAGTACAGCTGCATGAATTCAACTACATACACAGTTGCAGGATTCAACTACCTACACTTTTCTCTAATTTTGCAAATATTATTTTCCATTATTTTGTTATCAGAATGTATTTCTAACCTTTCCACTCAAGACTTTTTAATATTTTCCCACATTTTAACTAATGTGTCTTGGAGGAATTTATGATACTTACTGATTATTCATTTTGTAATCAGGCACTCTTGGACCACACACCTAACTTATTGATTAGCACTGCTCAACAGTGAATTCTAAAGGTTTTAACACCCACCTGATTCTTACCAGAAGTACACTACAATTTCAAGTTGGGTATGACAAATATAAGTTCTTTTTTTCTTTTTTTGTTTTGATCTTGGGGTTGGTCCTTTGCATAACTACTTATTTAAATGAAGAAACTCCTACTACTTCATACAGCTCTTCTTTTCTACATCTGTACATACTAAATTTTTAAAATAATGAAAGTGAGAGTATGCAATATGAAGTGTCGGTGTGAGGGAAGCTTACTCCTGTGATCACTCTCACTTTCATTATTTGTTTGTGCAAGTTTGGAACACTTCAAATGTTGGTGCAGATGTCACTATACTTCCTTTCCCCATGTGTTTGCTTCAGCACTGTCTTAACACAGCCAGCAGCCTTACTCTGCCCCTTCCATTGCATAATTTTTCATGCTTTTTCTCTTGTGGGGGAAAGGTCTTATTGTCCAATGAATTGTTTTGGTTTTGAGAGCTTGTTACCTTTGTTCTGTCCTAGTGGAAAAAAAGCAGTGTGAGGATGCCGTTGTGTAGATCATCTTTCTTTCTGCAACATTTACTTCATCAGGGGAGAGAAGGAATGATTCTTTTAGGCATTCTTCTGCTGGATGCTATGTGAGATATGCCCATGCTCTCTTAATGTGGTAATAGGTTCATCTGACCATTCTCTTGGGAACTTTTAACAGAACAAAAACATATTTGTTCATTTTTGGGGGGAAAATGATTTTAAAATAGTCACAAACACTCCCACACACCAATGCAGAATGCAGAATGCCAGCCTCTAACAGCTTTAGTACATATGCATTATATTAAGGTTTTCTATTTAAGCATATACCTCACCTGGAATGCTCTATACATTGAATCATGTTCATCTGAAATGTTGACTGTTACCCAATGTCATCAGAAATTTGGCTTTTTGGTTAACTTCATGGTGTTTCAGTAGAAGGTGCTGAGCGACTACGGTGAGTTCCAGAGAGTCCATGATTCCCAGCACCTTCAGTGAGACTAGAAGGTTCTACAAGCATTGCAGGATTTATGCCTACCTTCTTCAAACCCTTCTCCCATTGAGAGTTCAATGTTATGCACAGCAGCAATGGGGCATATGAAACCACAATACACCTTTTGGCTAGCTCCATTCAGTCATATTTACACAAGGTTTGCTAAACAGAGTCTAACGTTGTTTTGCTGGCCTTGTGGAAGAAACTTGAAGGGCTTTTGAAACTAAAAACGCATGGGAGTCTCACAGGCCATTACGTAAGGAGATTAGTAATGAAATAAATAAGGACATACTGTGTACTAGCAATGTCATACTTTATCATGCAAAGAGATTCACTGAAATTCCTGAGTTGCCAATAAATCCCCAAATAAGGACATTTAAAACATTTTTCATGAAAAGGACAGATTAAAATGTTTTAGAGAAGAAGCATCAAAATAAGTTGTGAGTCCAAAGTTCTTGCTTTAAAAGCCCATTAAGGAGGACGGGGAATGTGATATTTTTCTCCACTAGAATTCATACTTGCACTATTTGGATTGATCCAATTACAGAAAATTTCCTTCCTTTAGAGGAAACATGCTTTGCAATAAAATGTTTCTGTAAGCAGCATTCAGAGCATATTTTCAGGTCTAAAAACTACAGATCTACAAGGCAACCCTATGACTGAAATTTAGAAGCATGATCTGTTAAGAGTCTACATTCACATCAAAAAGATTTATTGCAGGAAAACATTAGATTCTAGCTCCTATGAAAGGGAAACCAGAATCAAGTAAAACGTCCATCAAGGGAATGAAAAAATCCATTAAATTTTAGCCTAGAGGAATCAGGTTTGTTTATACATCCCGGATTGTGACTCTGGAGAAAGTCAGTATGTTCAGTAATTTTGAATCTTTTTCTTACAGTCTGTAACAGACTTTCTTGATATAATTATTGTATTTTTAGACAACAGCAACCCAGAGTGTAAGGCTGTATGATGGCATATCTGAAATAAAAACATCGTAGAAATTCTTACAGCTTTTAGAGGGAATTTAAGACTATTTAATAGAGAATTGAATCCTTGAAATGGCATGTATATTCATCAGAGAAGTGTTTTGTGGGAAACTTCTAACCTGTGATGTTGTATCTGCTGATCTGATACACACAAATGATGACAGGATCAGAATCAAAAAACTTTCCTTTACTGAGAGCCACACAGGACTTTCAAATACTTTTGGCAGGTCACATTTTAACATACAATAACCTAGCAAAAATATATAGTGCTCACCTTTGGCATACCAATGTTGCACCTGAACCTGACAGATAAAAAATACCTTCTAAAATAGCAAGTTAGCACTACTGAGTAGGGTGATGTTCATGAAGGGAATGAGGTGGTACATTCTTGTGTACTAGAAACTGATCTCCGTTTCTCTTAGCTCAGAAGCTGAGCTAAAACCTTTGCTATGGTGGGATGACAGCCCCGGAAACACCCTATCACTGGAGTGATAACTTATACATTGGAAGGGCCCTCATGCTTCCTTAGATGATCTTGAAGTTGGCCATGCTTTGGACGGTGGGCTGAACTAGCTGACCTCCAGAGCTCCCTTTAAACCTACCTTATTCTGTGATTCCACTTTATTCTGATGGAGAAGAGAGAATGAGAATGCATGGCTAAGGCCTCTATCCTCATCTGAGAGGTACGTGAAATGTTTGCCTATGCAAGCACAGTCAGAGGAGAAGGGTAAGGAGCCTGAATTTCCACTATTACGCCAGCTTAGGCTCCTAAGACCTCTGAATACCCTGTTTGAGAGATGAGTATCTATGAGAATTTCTATGGCTTTGGAGTATCTGTCCATTACAGCCTCTTGAAGGAGCTTACAAGGAAGCTCTACCTCACAATTTACCCTAATCCCAATTTCAAGTGCTGGAAATTTTTCACCTCGAGGCAAGGGACCAAGAAACCTCTTTTGACCCAGTTTAAGGTGCACCAAGAAACATCTCTCTGTCTCTACAAGCTCTGTGTATACCCACATATTTCAGAGGAGAGTTAAAGATGTGAAATTTTCTTGCCATTCTCTCATGGGTTAGCCTAGGAAGCCATCTTTACCCTGATGCAAGGAAAAGGTAGAAGAGTACTGAATTTGCCCATCTCCATTCTGTGAAGAAGAGGCTAGAGTTTCTCTGCCCTCAACATCAGCGGGATCAGAAACTCATTCTGCTAGGAACAAAAATCACATAAAAAGCTGTAGAGGACTAACAGTCAGCTTGGACCAGTGGCTGTGGACCTTCACGAGGCTGTAGAGCCAGCAGATTCAGTTCACTGTTGTCCCTGCTTCCCCTCCTCCTGATATAAAGACTTTGAAGCCCACTCTAATTAACCATAGATAAGTAATGTAACTTAATTTGGGTTTGATTAGAATATTTCCAACTAAATTTATTATGTTGGTCATCCTTTCTCAGGGCAAAAAAAACCCCACAAAAATAGCCTCTCTTCAGAATATACCATGCTTCCAGATGGTATCATGGAATAGTTGAGCCTGGGACCTCTGGAGATCATCTTGTCTAACCTACTCCACTCAAGAAGTCAGCTAGAGCAGGTTACTCAGGACCGTATCAAGGTGGGTTTTGAATATCTCCAAACACGGAGACTCCACAGCCTCTCCAGGCAACCTGTTCCAGTATTCAACATAAAGAAATGTTTCCTTCTGTTCAGATAGAATTTCCTCTTTCTGTTTGCCTCTCATCCTGTTACTATGCATCACTGAGAAGAGTCTGGCTCTGTCTTTTTCACATCTTCCCATTAGACATCTAGTATTAATAAGATCCCCCAGGAGCCTTCTCTTTTCCAGGCTAAACAGTTCCAATTCTCTCAGTCTGCTCCTGTATGGCAGATGCTCCAGTACCATAATCACTTTAGTGGCTCTTCATTGGACTCAGACTCGCTCCAGTAGGTAAATGTCTTTCTGGTACTGGGGACCCCAGAACTGAACACAGCACTCCAGATGTAGTCTCACCACACTGCTGAGTAGAGGGGAAGGATCATCTCCCTCGACAAGCTGGCAGCACTTTGCCCAATGCAGCTTAGGATACTATTGGCCTTCTTTGCCACGAGGGTGCATTGCTGGCCCATATTCAACTTCCTGTCCATCAAGATCACCAGGTCCTTCTCTGCAAAGCTGCTCTCCATCTGGTTGGCTCCAGCCTGTACTGCTCCATGACCAACCCATTGAAAAATACCATTGAATATCTTTTGGAAAATAGGAAGTGATCATTTTTCTTTGTATAGTACAAATCTCAGATGGTGGAAATTAAAATATTTCCTACATTCCTAAATGAGTCTAAAAGAACATTTAACATTTGATGTCATAAAGCAAACATTTGCCTTTCATCCCAAGAAGAAATCGGATCTTGATTTGATTAGATCTTCTATCATTTATTAGCACAATCTTTCTGGGCAGAAGATAGGAGAATAGAGAAAGATAGGTGACTCTAGCATTATACCACACTGTTCTGGAATGAGATTCTCCCCTCAGTCCCAGCAGTGCTGGGTGTGTCCAGCCCTCTCTGGCATCCAGACAAAGCGTCAGTGCTCTGTGCTCAGTGTAGCCGCAAACGGAATTCTATAAGTTGTAAACCTTCCTTGTAAGCTTCTCCAAGAGGCTGGCATGGACAGATACTCCAAAGCCATAGAAATTCTCATAGATACTCATCTCTCAAACAGGGTATTCAGAGGTCTTAGGAGCCTAAGCTGGCATAATAAAGGAAATTCAGGCTCCTCACCCTTGTCCTCTGACTGCTTGCACAGAATTGCAGACTTGCACACAGAATTCTCTACGAAGCATGGCCAAGAGTGATATATAATGCAGAGGCAGAAAGTTAGGCACCAGCTGATCACGCGGGTAAACACTAGAGAGTGAAGATTAAATAAAATATGTAATAGGGCAGATAGATGAACAAGTGAGTGGTTAACATGCAAAATTGGTGAAAAGAACAGGAAGAAAAAGTGAAGTGTAAAAAAAAGACTGTACTAGAAGGAAATTTATCACACAGAGAATAAAAAGAGAAAGCTGGACCTCTGGATCCAGAAATTCTTTCCATGGCCCTACGAAAATTAGGAGAGTCAATATGAATATAAGAGCAGTGAACTGAGGCTGGACAAGGAAAGATAAAGATAGTCCGATAGGTATTTTAGGGAACCTTCTGAATCTCTGAAATGCTGATAATGACTGATGATACATTAAGTGATAACCAATCCAAATACACAGACAGAAATTTTTATTTTGGATAACAGTCTCATCATATTGATGCTCATTCCTTGGAAGACATCAGAGAACAGAAAGACTTTTCTAGTAAGAGTTTCTTATAATTCATAGATATGTCTTCATTTAAGAAGGAATTGATATTTTGAAACTAATCTTGTTTTAAGACGAGTTTTAAGTTTTGAAGGGTTGGTTGTTTTTGAATTGAGTTAAAGAAACCAGAGAAATCAAAGTTCAACCCAAATATCACATAGTCACACTTCAGCCCCAAAGCAAGAGGAAAAATATGCTTATTTTACTCTGCCATTTTACAAAAGGGACAACATGACACTTCTGATCTTTCTCTTTGAGGTAAAGGGTTTATTTTGTGGCCAAAGGAGACAGCTACCGGAAAAGAATCTTATTTAATAATGAAACAAGCAATTGGTTTGGCAGAGCAGACAAAAAGTCCTAACAAAGGAGCAATAATAGCGTTAACCTCAGGCTTTGTGTGTGGTCCACAGATGAAGTGTTTTGAAAACCATGTCCTCTTTGACTGAAGAGAGGAAAAAAAAGTATCATCGCTGTCAGTGAATTTTTTGTCTTGCTCCAGGAAAAGCAAAGGAAACCAGGAGGCCAGCTTATTCTCTTCTTGTGATTGAGTATCCTATTCTTGTGGTCATGGCAAAACTAAGCAGTGGTTTAGACTTCAAATAGCCCCCAACCCAAGTTCTAGATTTCATCAAAAATACCCACAGTTTAACAAACCACTTTGTACCTTATATCATTATTTTTTGAGGGAAATTTAATTTAAAAGATGTATTTATAACAAAGTGAAAGCCTATGTTATGCAAACAAAAAGCTTATTCTTTGAAATAATTCTTGTCTTTTTGGGACTATATCCAGAACTCATATTTTGAGCCAAACTGAAATGTAAAACGTAAGTTCTATTCCAAATCTAGTAATCCATGATTTGAAAGGCCAAATCCTGCTTTCAGTTCCAGCAGTGTAAAACTAAAGTTACTCTACTGACTTCACATTTGGCCCTACATTTTGGAAAACAAGATTTTACCTCTGCATCACGATTTGCTCAGTTACATCTTGGATTTCTCTTTTGTCATTTTGCTCTCAGATTTAAAAACAAAAAATGTAATCCAGCCATTAGATTAACTCAAGCAAGAAACAGACCATGTAAAGTGGGCCAAAAAAGAAGTAGGATCGGAATGTACTGGTGCCTGAAACTGAGGACTGATGGCAGAAAGTATCTTTTACTCTGGCTGACGGGAAGTTGCTTCCTATTAATTTTTTGTATTTTTGAGGAAGAGAGAGATTCTAGTTCATGCTGTTGCATGAATTAAAGTACATTGTTTTATTAATTCTGAAAAACAGTTACTGTCAACTTTAAAAATCTCATTTCATTACTTTTTCCAGTAAACTGCTACTACCATTAGTTCTGCCTTATGAGCCAAACTAAACCTAGCCCTTATGTGTGTCAGGGTAATGATGAGGAAGGAGTCTAAGTAACCAGCCCTTCTTCTTTCACAGCTCACACAGAAGTAAAACAAAATTCCAGTCTGTGCCTTACTCCCTTCCTCCTTTCTATACTACTGCCTTACAAATGAAGAATAAAAAAGGGGTGGGGGAAGCAAAGAAATGGGTGGGAAAATGGTTTTGCTAACTTGAAGTATACCAGCATCATGAGATCAACTGAATGATAAACTGTGGATCCATATAGGCTTTAGAATGCATCACTCTAAGTCTTTCTCTACAACCAGGAAATCACAGGCCTTTTGAGGGAAAAACAGAAGATGGGAATCTGAAATATTCTCATGTTCACACATCTCTGAAAGTAAGGGCTGTGTGAAGTATGAGATTAGGCAACAAACACTGATTTCGGCTCCACAATAATTACTGGAATCAGCCAGACTTGCATATGCAGAGAAAGAAATAGAGAGTAATCTTGTCCCAGAAAGTCATTCCTTCCCCACACATGTCAGTTCAGACCTAGTCAGAAGCCTATGGCATGAGGTAATCTTTCCTTAAAGTAAATCAAAACTATCAAATAACTTATTACAAACATTTTTTACAGGCAGTAAAATTACAAGCATAGAAGCAACTGCAAAGCATATTTACCTAAGAATTACCTAAGGAAAATGTGGGTTTTTTTTTATAAATACATTGCCTCAAGGTTCACACTCCAGTTTTGGTTTCTATGGGAAGTACAGATATGTTTGATCAAAATTTTATCAAGGCTGCCTACTAATATCAAAAAAAAAATACTCTCTCCATTAACTACATTCGCATCTGCTTTTTATTCTTCCCTGGTTTTGTTCTGTCCTGTAAAGTTTTGGTTTGCTTTATATAATTTGACGGGCGTATGTGTGAACAAGTTTCTATTCATTGGTATTGTTACTATTAATTTCATTATTAAGTACATCTGGTTAGGGTTAAATAGTCCTAGAAAATCTGTCACTGCGAGGGAACTCAATTTACTTAAAACCTGTAGACCACCCACATTTCTAGATAGAAAAAAAAGGCTAAAATTTACTTGCTGGCTGATGGCTTCATTTTTAATTTGAGTTGCATTCCCTTGCATTCCACCTAGCTCTTTTCACAGGGAATTTAGCTGGTGAAAAGAAGGAAGGGGAGAGAGCAAATGACAAAGTAGTTTGGTCCTTGTCAACTGTTTCTACTGCAGAATGTATACTGTCTCTTTTTCTTTTTATCAAGAAACATCAATCAAAACCTTCATCATACCCCAAGGAGCCATCATGTGTGACGCATTATTTTAAGCTACTGCTCTAGGTTTTGTCTAATGCACAGGTCACTTAGTATCATCTTTTCCCCATGACTTCTTACAGCAAAGCATTTTAATACAAATTGTTGACTAGGGAAGTGGGAAAAGTTTGGGAAAACAGTGGCAGACACTGTTTTATAATCATTCTGCATTATCTCAGATTGTTTGACTAAAATATTACTACTACTAAAGGATTTTCTGCTGAGATTTGCTTTGCAACGTAACTGTTTGTCACTGCTATTACTTGCTGTAGCACACAGAAGGGTCAAGGGTCCAACATTTTCCATTTTTCCGTGATCTGCGATAAGCCTTTTTGTTCATTAGAACATGCAGTAATGTAGTGCAGAGTGATGCATGGAGTAGGCCTGGGACAATGCTGCATAAATGCACTGGGCTTCAAGATAGCCTTTCCATCCAGAAGCTCCTACAGTTCCCAACTTGTTAAATACTACCTTGAAAGCACTGTGAAAACTCTTTAGCCTTCATCAGTTTCATTCACAAAGTGCAAAACAACTCCGAACAAACACTGTCTGAAAATCAGCTGCTCTACTCACAAAATAAGGATAAATAACCTATACCCATGCCTGCATATAAGAGTTTTAAGCTTTGTACGTGAAAAATGAAACAGAACAGTTCCTCGCTTCCTAACTGAAGTTCAGATAATGAGTAACACAATCATAGGAAATGAGTCTGTACTATCATGCATTGCTGGGAGACAAGACCAGGGTTTCAAAAGCTTAGGGATGCACAGAACAGGAAAAGACCTGACCAAGAGCAGACACACTTTTCTAATCAGAGACATGGGTACAAATCTATAGGTCTTTGTGAAAGCAATGTACTGTGATATGAAACAGATCAAGACAGTACAAATGCTTGGGAGCAGACTGATCTTTTCTTTTTCTCCAAGTTAAATGGAGAGACAGTCCATTGTATTTCAGTAAATTTATGTGAGGAGAATAAGCCTAAAAAGGCTCAGATTCACAGAGCTTACTACTGTGCAACTATTGAAATAAGAGAAGTGAATAACATGAGTAGCAGAGGAATGTTAGGTACGGTTCATAGAAGGTTTTGGAAGGGATTGTTGCTTCTTTAATTGTGGGTTTAAAATACGTATCATTAACGAAATTCCTAAATGTATGGCTGCTAGTAAGGTTTCTAGTACAGACAGTCTGGGATACTCTCTATCTTCCACCAGGAACACTTGCTAATTACATTACATCATAGGACTAAGCAGCAATGCCCTTGTCAGAGGGGCCTAAAAAAGCCCCTCCCTCTTGAAGCAATAAGCTCTTATAATACAGTCCCTAGACTATAATTGAAGAAGAACTGGAAAGCCTTGAAATACTGCCCAGCACATTTCAGGAAGAAACAAGACAGCATTATTTGTTCTTTCCAATACTGGTTTAAAATAAAAATTCAGGATAGAAAATTACACTAAACACATACAATGAGAAGTCTATTCAAGCTAAGTTTTCATTCAATTTAGGGGCCCATGCCAAAAATTGTTATCGTGCTTGTCAAAAGAAATAGTTATTTATGATCATTTAGACAAAATAATTGCCTTTGACCTTTCCTTTTCTAGTATATGGTCTTTTGTCTGAAAAAAAAAAAGCAGATTTCTTAATACTGGCAGTTGTCCAAAATGGTACAGAGGTACTTATTCATTAATTTTGTGAAGTCATTATCATTGGAAAATTCATATTAGGTTAGATTTTGCTATTTTAAAAAAGCCTGATTCTGATCACTTTCACATAAAAAGAGATACTAACTTGAACGAGAAAAAAGAACAGTTCCCTCTTAGCAGAGTGAAATGTGTCCATTTCATGGATACAGCTCTCTGTGGCTGTATCTACATTTAAGGAAGGTACATTTTCTGGTATATCCCAACACCTTGGTCTCCCAATCAGCCTGCTTCATCTATGCAGCATCACCCCAGGCCTATCCAGTGCATCACTCCGCACTACACTATTGCATGTTCTAATGAACAAGAAGGCTCACAGTAGATCATGGAAAATGGAAATTGTTGGGCCGTTGACTCTTCTGTGTGCTAGAGCAAATGGTAGCAGTGACAAAGACTAGTACTTAATCATTTCAGTATCATTTGGCATCATGCATACTTCTGTAGTATCAGTATACTACCACCACTGAGGAAACCTCATTGCAAGGATGTATACCTCCCCTCCCACAAGTTGCACTGCCTCATCAGCAGGAGCAGCTCTTGATGTCTGTAACGATATGCCCACAAAGACTTTGCAAACCTTTATTAATTGTTTCAGTGTACGAGAAAAACAGAGAGTATTGATTATTTCAGTCTTCTAAGCTCATTATATCTGTGGATACTGAAAATGCTTTTAAGCACAAGAGATTATGTGAGGTGGAGCTCCTTCTGTAATGCATTAGAAGGTTACAGTAATATTGTTATCGATATACTCGCGCACATACTTCAGTGGTGTTCCCTACAACTGTGATGACCTATAAATCATAGTGACATTGTCTTTATCACTCAGAAAGTTGCTGACATTCTAAATCATTCTGTTTTGCTAAAAGTTGTTTTACTGATTCCCATGACATATGAGCCTTCCTGATCTGTAAGGTTGCTTTTGCTGCTGATGATGTGTGAAAATTCACATTAGAATTTTCGAAGTCATTAGAAGTTGCACTGTAATTATACCATATGTATGCATATGCCCTCATCCTGCAGGATGGAATGTCAGACTACTTAAGTGTTTATCAGTTCCCTACCTATGGATAAGCTAGTAGAGCTGCTCTTCTTATCTTACCATGTCCATGTTTCTGGAGCTAAAGGTCACAAATTCCAAAAAGTTAGATCATAACTTGGTCTGAGCCTATGTTTACATCTACAGGCTCTTACCAATGACATATCATGTTTAAACTGAGTTCCTGTCAGCATATATATGCTGCCTTGAAGTAAAAAACAGCTTCATTTCACATAGAAAAAATACATACAATGAATGAATATGGCTATTAGCTGCTTCACAGTTATTGTGTTTTCTACCTTTTACATGCCAGTTACATTGCAGTAAATGAGAAATGTTTGTTTAACAACTGCCATATACTACATTTATTATGGATTGCAGCTGCCTACAGTTATGCAACCAGGATGAAATACATCCCCATGAAAAGCACTAGTATGAGGCCTGTGTTATCCTCAGAAATTCTGTCTAAATACTCAGAACTCAGGTAGACCAAGCAGCAACTAGGAATCTAAATGGACTACTGAACTTTGAGACACTTTGACTGCATTTTTAAATATTTTTAATGCATAATCCATCCGCCCCTAGCAATTTCACTTCCCTATCTCCGGTGCTGTCTTGGCATTTTGACTAGAAAAATGCAAAGACAGCATGTTTCTCATTTTGCTGTTTTCCCTCAGAGAAACTTAGGAAATCCTATTTTTAAATGCTGATTTATAGCTTGTTAACATCAAATACTAGCTTTGCACCAGGAGACAGTCTCTTATTTAAATCTACACTTCTGTTTTTAAACAACTTTGAAGAACATGTCACACACTTTCTTCACACAGTGTAGTGTAGTGCAAAATCACTTTAATTCCTACTCACTTCAGCAACTTCTAGGATAATTTTTTTTTTACTGTGAATTTGGCAAGGAAACAGGAGTAGAGATATATGGTCATGTAAGGGCAGATTTATAGTTGCACACCATCTATTTAGTCTTTGAACTACATAATCATAATGTTCCCTTAGTTTTGGGCTTTTCACAGTGTGTTGTGTAAATAAATAGGAATACTTGCAAGCATATCTCTTTCAGTTGCATATGCAAACAAATACCAAGCTGGCACATGTTAACAACTGCCACTGTAACTAACAGACCTGTGTGCATGCTGTTTATTATGCACATTTTCAGCGCCCTAATCCTGTAAGACACACTGTGTGCTCCCAAAAGCCATTCAGCTTATACCAGTAGACATCTACTCATCCAGATAAGTGTGAAGGAGCACTATATACTGCAGTGAATCTTTAATTAGGTTTTGAAAAGTCAAATACACAACTCAACCACATTCTTAAAGTCAACGAATGGGTATGCAGAGCCCATGCATACCACCAGCTCTTATTTTTTACACATTGGCTGAGGTTTTTTTGGGGGGAAAAAAAAGACTATTCTAAGCATTTCAAAATCAGAGGCCACACTGTTACTGACTAGTGTTTGTATAATCGTAGCAACAAGAACCAAGATTTTACTGAGCTGGACAAACATAAGCAATATGAAAGCAGGCATGTGAAAACCTGGCAGTTGCTTTCAACAGGAGGCTGATCTGGAGACAAAACAGACACAGTATTTTGTCTCTATCAGATCTCTGTAATATCACAATGAACACTGCTGTCATTCTGAGTTTCTGCTGTCAGTCAGAAAGGGTTGGAGTAGAAGAGTCTCCATCACTGTCCTCCAATTCTGCATTTGCCAGGAGGTGCAGCCAGTACAGTCCTTCAGCTTTTTATCTAACCTCCCTTCTGTCCCCTTGGGAGGAATAGAACTGGCTTTAATGCCCGAACTCAGATCTGAACTCAGGGTAGAAAGACAATCTCTGCTCCAAAGAATTTAAAATCTAAGAAAAAAAACATGGGGGATACACTACACTCTCCTTTAGTCAATATCTCTGTTTACTTCCTCCCTTATCAAAATACTTCTTTTACTCTTGTCTTTGCTTGACTAATAATGCTATTTCCCAGCGTTACAGTAGATGCATCTTCCTTACTTGCCAGCAATGTGGTTTTGTGAATTATTTATCTAGATTGCTATGGAATAAAGCAAAATTATTGTTGCCCATTAATATCAATACTATTGAACCTAAGCTGGTTTCTTTCATTCACATTTTGAGTCTGTCTATTTTTATCAGATATTTAAGTCGCTATCTTCTTATTAAGATTACAGTATGTTGCAACCAATGGAAATAAGCCATTGCAACAACTCTGACATTACTAGTCAGGAACAGTACATGTTTCACAAACAGGTTTTATGGGAGCCTGTAACTACACATTCGTAAGAAAATATGAGCTACATAGTGGAAACTACAGTATTTTCAAAGGGGAGAGTACCATGTGCTATGTTGCATCAAGATACTGTGTTACACCGAAAGATACTATCTGTATACTCAGAACAGTACAATTTATTCTTGCAAGTGAAACATTTATTGAATTAAATGTGGGGGGCCTAATTTTGCATTTTTGCTGCAAAGAGCCTGATTGGAGATGCCATGGAGAACCATGGTAACAGAGATGTGTCATCACTGACGGACATAAAACTGATCAAGGTCATAAAACACAGTTATGATATTTCTCCTGACCTTATCATATGAGGGGATTTCAATTTTAACTTGTTGTTAGATCCCAGATAGGCCTTTATCTTCAAATCTGTACATGAATGTAACTAATTAGACTCTAGCTTATTATCATTATTACTATCTCTGGATTTGCTTAATTAGGTGTGTTGGGAACTTTTCAAATTGGATTAATTTATTTTTCTATAGCAAGTTCACAAATAAGTGTCTGAGGAAGAGAGAAAATATACTATTGAATGCCACTTGGCTCCCACATTGCACTTTGTCCCACTGTGCACAGAGAGAAAACATTGTGAATACTGGGAAAGGCATACCTGAACAGCTTGTTTTATGGAAGAGTCTTGGTACTGTGGAGCAAAAGTTGTCAGCTCACCTCCCCACCCAGAAAACGAAGGATTCTCTCAAAGTCTGTAGCTATCTAAAAGCTTGCAGGATTCTCCTGTGGTTCTTACATTCTCATGCTATTAAAACAAATATATCTGATATCCTGCCTTTTTTATGACAACACTTTATTATTTTTACTTTGCTGTACATGGAAGGCCAAGGACTAGCACAGAATTAGTGTTGTGAACTCAGATCTTCCTGCTATATGACTAGTACTGCATATACTACATCTAGACCTTCAGGTGTTATATTTGAACAATCATGTTATTCTCAGAGAAAGGCTCACACACAATGTTTATACAACAGGGTGAAATATGAGGGGCAAAACACCTTACAGAGACAGAGCTGGCTTCAGACACAAGCAGTTGCCTCGAAAAATAGGATAGCAGTAGATGAGTCATCTGCCTTCAATTCTGTATGTCTAGCTTAAACCCCACTCTTTCTTTCAGTTAGTGGCTAGTCCTACCTGCTTGATCCCTCCATGCTCCTGCTTTTTTCCTGCAGCTCATGACATCCTTCTGCGGCTGCAACAGAGAGTTTAGGTGACTTTAGGTGCCACATTCATTTCACTCCCTTGGCAAAGCATGGCCTTCTAATAGCCTTGGGCGCACCCTGTCATGCACTGTTGCCAACACTGCATGCACTGCAATCTCTACCTGGCACCTCAGCCCCTCAGTGAGATTGGAAAGGGACTTATCCAAAGCAGAGAGACAGTGTTCCAACCTGTCCACAGTAGGTTTTAATGCTTCCCAACCTCCTGGAACTTCTCACTGAAGCCTTCCCAATCTCTATCCATATTCTGTGATCCCATTCTGCCTTTACTGCTATACCGAATGTTGCCACTCCTGAGGAAGAAAGCAGGGTAATTTATTTTTGTCCTTAACTGTGGAAAGGCAAAATTCAAGTTTGCCTACACTATTGAAAAGCTTTGTGCTGTCTCTATACAGAAAAATCACCTTTAGAAATTAACACACTAGAAATATTAAGAAGCAACAAGCATAATAAAATAATGAGATTCTCTTCAGCACTGCACTCTCTGAAGAGAAAAAAAAAAGACAGCTATGCAAGACAAAAGATACACTGCCTGTTGATTTCACTGTGACGCTACCCACTGTGTAGTGTGCAATACTACATACTGCATGTGAGGTTGTGGTTGAACCATTCCCTTCTGTGGGTCAAAAAGAAGCATTTCTACCTTTCCCAAGATGGCAGTTTCTTAAAGTGTTCAGTAGCAGCATACTACAGGAAATATGTTGTATTTAAACCAAAGAAGTATTTTGATTTCTGGACACTTTATCTGCTCATATTTACTGGTCATCTAAAACAGCAATGTAGAAACTGGCACAGGAAGTGTTTTGTTTGCTGCAAGTCTGGTTAAAAACACTAATTATCTGCAGGCAAGTTTTGAGTTGCTGATTTGCATCGTTTAAATGTTATCACAGAAGCCCAATTTCCTGTATTGCACAGGTAGGACCTCATCATTAAGATGTAGTTCATCAGATAGTTCTCCAAGACATATTTTTCCTCATAAAATATTAATTCATATTACATTGATTTCTTAATCCTAAAATAGAACTTCTGAATAAAATAAGAGAATAAGAAAGACTAAAAATACCCAGAAAAAATAGCTAGTAGTTAGGGTACTCACCTGGAAAGCAGAGGCAGATTCAAACTCTACTCAGTGTCAGATAAGCAGAGATCAAAACTCAGTGTTCCCACACTCTGAGGAAGTGAGTTAATGATAGGCTACCACAGATTTCTGTGTTTGTACCTTTCATTCTATTTTTCTTGAGGATTCTGTTTGGATCACTGATTTCTTCCATATTCAAAGGAAATGCTGTCAACACATCCAGCTTCTAGAGGAGCAGAAATATTCAGAAGAAAGTTTCCAGCAGTTAAAAACAATGGGAAGAGGAAGCATTAGAAAAAGTTAACATTAAAGTCATTTAAGAGAATACTAGCTGGCATTACCCTTTAGAAAGCCGTTATTCTCCACCTAACAAAATTCCATTTTAATTGCTTTTTTAACATTCAAACCCTAAAAGTTGTATTTTCTCAGGAAATAAAATACTGGGACACTTGGTGAAATATTCAGTGCATGAGACATAACAGCTTAATGTTATCTGAGGCCTACAGCAACGGCCATAGAATGAATCTCAGCCTTTTTCCTATAGTATTTGTGTAACAGATAACGAATGACAGGAATGTCTGTGACTGACTGTCTGGAACAGTTATTGTTCTGGAACAGATTTCAGCACTTAGCAAATGAAGCAACTAGTTCAAAATTATGCCGTAATAGCTATACTATGAAATAAATCTATAAAAATTTCAGTTCCTGAAATAGTAAATCCTTTACTAAGGACTTAAGAGTCTAAAAACCACAAAGAACTATATGTGAAAGCCCACAGTAAATATGAAGAGCTTTCCGATAAGCACAAAATTTCCACCCCAAATGGTTAAATTAAATCTTTTAAAATAGAAGGTAATCATCTCCAGTAGAGGCAGATGAATCAATAAATGGAAAGGATTTATTTTAGGGTCAAATGCAGCTCTTTCACCTATCATAAGTTTTCTGTGAACAGTTTAATCCATACTTTGTGCAAACTGTGGCTTGCTAGTGAATGCTCATTGTGACTCATACTATCAATACTCAATATTGGAGTTGTGTGACAAAAATTTAATTTCTTACCATGCTGGATAGCCTAGACTTTGTGGACAAGGTTAAGTCCTAATTAGTGAACTAGTATTTTGTTTCTCTCAAGGAAACAGCAGCAGGTATATGGCTAAAGATATGAGAAAATGTTGGGGGATTGTTAGGAAATTTAAACTTTTGTTTTTAACTACAAGTGGAACATTATATTATATCCACCTGTAATTTAGAGATATCTTTCTCTTTCTTTGATTTTTTTTTTAATCAGAAAATATGTTTGTGCCTGGAAAAAAGCAAGGAGAATGTGGCATTTCTGTTGGGCTCCTGAGGAGCTGCAGAAGGGACAAAGCCTTTCAACACTAGTGCCACTGTGAAAAGGCTAAAGACCATTTCGGGGTGAGGGGGAAAAGGAAAAAGATTTTACCTCAGTGAATTTTACTGAGCTTTTCAGATATAATCTGAACTTTGCACCGCCAACAAAAACGCATCCATGCCTGTCTTGAATTCTTTCTCTCTACTATCCCTCAAATTCTCATCTCATTTTTTGATTACAGAGAACTCTGTTCTCCAGAACTACTGGAAATAATGTAAGAGAAATGGAATAACCTCTCTGAATTGTGACCCTGATCATTAATATTACCTGTAAAATTAGATCAGCGTATCCAAGATCTTTTAGAACTGTGAGATGCTGAGCAGATAAAACCTTTCTTCGTGACGTTCTCTTTCACTGATATAATCGTCCTTCCCTCTCCTTTTTCTAGACTCGGCCTGAGACACCACAAAAAAACAGTTGTGACTCTGCTGTTCTCTTGTGGAACTGTTTCTCTTACATTCTTTTAATTTGTCCCTGACACACTGTAGCCTCTGGGCTAGCCATTCCCCCAACACACCCTCCCGGCCAGTGGCACTCCACCTTCTATAACCTGTCAGTTTTAACGTGATTTTTCCTTTCTGTTTTGAGGAGTACAGAAACATTTGGAAGCTGTAATATAAACTCGGGCAAAATGTTATGTTCCACTCACTTAGCTGACAATATCTGCTTTGCTCCACTACCATCCTTTCATGACAAGATAATTCTTGCCAGAAAAGATCAGACTGAGCCTGAAACAGTTCAAACCTATGACAGAGAAAAAGATTTTTCTAATGATGCCTGAATCCAGTGTGGAAACTCTTAAAATGAAATAAAATAATGAAAACCCTGCAAAGGAAAATTCTATATTCCTCCGTTTGGAAAGGTAGAGAGAGAAGTACACCTTCCTTTGGCCTCTGGGAGAGCCCCTTTCCAAACTTTGGGGGCTTTTAAATGTTCTATAGATCTTAGATACTATGATAGAGATTTCCAAAATAATAATTTTAACAGTAGAAACACATCTAAATCACCTTAGGTTTAGGCTCTGGAAGTCTCAAGACAAAGTACTGAAGTTTTCATAAGCATCTACAAAAAGGATCTCTCTCTCATGTTTGTTCTGTCTGGGCAGGACTGTCATTGCTCCAGGGCCAAGTGTTTGACTATTGCTCTCAGATCTTTTCATCTAATTTGTAAATTCATTAGATCTCCTATCGCTGCTACCAATAAAGACTGAAATTTTCAAAATTCTAAAAAACTCAACAGATACTAAAAAATATATCTCAAATAAGGACCGGCACTTACTTCGGAGAATATGATCGCTTTTCTCACTCACATGCTAAGGGGTAGGTTTCATCTTACTTAATTTAACATGTCACAAGTATAGCTGTCCACCTTTGAGCTAGCTGTCTAGAATCCTCTTCTAGGCAATAGAGATAAACAAGCATTTCAAGGACACAATTCGTCTTACCAGTTTAGACATTTGTCTTAAGAAGAGACGAAACGTCCTAGTCACCTATATCTCGTCACTGGCTATAAGTGAAGTGTAGATGACTAGCTCACACGCAAACAACTACACTGTAGATGACTACATTTACATGAGATGGATCTCAGCCTAGATGACCTGCATTGCTAGCTGGTTTAATATAACAGGGCTCCCCTATGGCAGAGGCTGTAGGCAACTGCTAGGATTACCCCTGAAACTGCCTCTGTCAATACTCAAGTAGAAAGCGTTAACGTTGTGAGAGGCTTACATTTCTTACTCTTCCAGTGAGATAAGAGATGTAAATGTGGCAGTCTGAAGAGAAACTACCTAAAGGGCTAGGCATTTCTAAAAGAGGCATTCTTATTTCTGCAGAGAAGATATTTCACAGAGGCACTATTTTAATGCGTAGTACCAGGACCCAGACAATAAGAGTGTGGGCCTGAAGTGTGACCTTCCAGTCTGAGAATATGTTAGAAAGGCTCCTTCTTGCTGCTCTCTCTGTCTTGTGATAGCAGGCCCTTTATGCAACGTTTGAAGTCATTTGTGCATTCATTTCACAGAATCACAGAATGGTTGAGGTTGGAAGGGACCTCTGGAGATCATCTATTCTAACCTCCCTGCTCACACAGGGTTACCTAGAGCATGTTAGACAAGGTTGCACCCAGGCAGGCCTTGAAAATCTCCAGAGAAGGAGACTCCACAACCTCTCTGGGCAACCTGTGCCAGTGCTCCGTCACTCTCACAGGGAAGAAATTCCCCCTCACCTTCAGGTGGAACTTCCTGTGCTTCAATTTCTGCCCATTGCCTCTTGTCCTGTCCCACGGGACAACTGAAAAGAGTTTGTCCCCATCCCCTTGACACCCTCCCTTCAGGTACTTGTACACATTGACAAGATCCCCTCTCAGTCTTCTCTTCCCCAGGCTGAAGAGGCCCAGCTCTCGCAGCTGTTCCTCCTAGGGCAGATGCTCCAGCCCTCTGATCATCTTCACAGCCCTCCACTGGACTCTGTCCAGTAGCTCCATGTCTCTCTTGTACTGGGGAGCCCAGAACTGGACACGGGACTCGAGATGGGGCCTCAACAGGGCTGAGGAGAGGGGCAGGATTGCCTCCATTGACCTGCTGGAACGCAGGTCTGCGGAGAAGGACCTGGGAGTTCTGGTGGACAAAAAGTTAACCAGGAGCCAGCAATGTGCTCTTGTAGCCAAGGAGGCCAATGGTATCCTGGGGTGCATTAGGAAGAGCGTTGCCAGCCCCCAGCTTGTACTGGTGCCTGGGGTTATTGTTCCCTAGGTGCAGCACTCTGCACTTGCCCTTGTTGAACCTCAGGAGCTTCAGCTCCGCCCAGCTCTCCAGCCTGTCCAGGTCTCCCTGAATGGCAGCACAGCCCTCAGGTGTATCAGCCACTCCTCCCAGCTTGGTATCACCAGCAAAATTGGCTGAGGAGGCACTCTGTCCCCTCATCCAGGTCATTGATGAAAAAGCTGAATAAGACTGGCCCCAGGACTGAGCCCCTAGGCACAGTTAGCTACAGGCCTTCCAACTGGTCTGCACTGCTGATTGCAACCCTCTCGGTTCTGCCTTTCAGCCAGTTCTCAATTCACCTCACTGTCCACTAGTCTAACCCACACTTCCTGAGCTTATCCAGGAGGATGTTATGAGAGACAGTGTCTAAAGCCTTGCAGAAATCAAGGTACACAACGTCCAGTGCTCTCCCCTCATCCACCCAGCCAGTCATTCCATCATAGGAGGCTATCAGATTGGTCAAGCAGGATTTCCCCATGGTGAATCCATGCTGGCTACTCCTGATCACCTTCTTCTCCTCCTTATGTCTGGAGATGACATCCAGGATGAGCTGTTCCATCACCTTTCCAGGGATGGAGGTGAGGCTGACTGGCCTGTAGTTTTGTGGGTCTTCCTTCTTGCCCTTTTTTAAGATTGGGGTGACACTGGCTTTCTTCCAGTCCTTAGGCACCTCTCCAGTTCTTCATGACCTTTCAAAGATGATGGAGAGTGGCCTAGCAATAACATCCACCAGCTCCCTCAGCACTCTGGGGTGCATCCCATCAGGGCCCATGGATTTGTGGGTGTCAGGTTTGCCTAAAGATCTCTAACTCAATCCTCCGCAACCAAGGGAAAGTCTTCCCTTCTCCAGACCTTCTCTCTCGTCTCCAGGCTCTGGGATTCCTGAGGGCCGGCCTTAGGAGTAAAGACTGAAGCAAAGAAGGCATTCAGTAATTCTGCCTTCTCTGTATCCTTCATCATCAGGGCCCCCGCCCCATTTAGCAGAGAGCCCACGTTTTCCCTAGTCTTCGTTTTGCTACTGATATATTGTCCTTCTTGTTGTCCTTGACATCCCTTGCCAGGTTTAATTCCAAATGGGGCTTAGCCTTCCTTATTGCATCCCAGCATACTCAGACAATGTTCTTACATTCCTCCCAAGTGGTCTGTCCCTTTTTCCACATTCTGTGTACTTTCTTCTTCTGTTTGAATTTTGCCAGGAGCTCCTTGCTCATCCATGCAGGTCTCCTGCTCCCTTTGCTGGACTTCTTACTCATAGGGATGCACTGCTCTTGAGCTTCAAGGAAGTGATGCTTGAATATTAATCAGCTCTGTTGGACCTCCCTTCCTTCCAAGGCCCTAACCCATGGGATTCCTCCAATAGGAGGAGCATCATTTGAGGGATATCTCTCCTCCAGCACCTTCTTTAACTGACTAGTTTATTTAATTTTCACTGCATGTTCCTAATGCAGTGTCAAAAATATTCCAAGACATTCAATGACTTTAATTCTCTAATTAAATGATTTCCTTGGAGTACTGCAGCATAGATGTTGGATTAATCTGCTATAGAGAGACAGGAGTTTCAGCTAAACGGATTTTATCCCAGCCTGGCATTCAAATACCTTCCTCTTTTCTTCAAACACTTCTAGTTAATCTTTCTATTTCTGTATTTTATTTTCAAAATATCAGTTACATGGAACTGCTTAACCATGGAGATTACAACAAAGGAAAAAAAAATGCAGGCTTTGTAGCTGACAGAACATATCATTACACTTGCATTGTAAGCTCAATTATTTCAACTGTTTTATTATATGAAAACAACCTCCAAACAACATATTCTCTGGTGTTCTTGCTTTTTCATGCTGTAACAGAAAGCATCAGCCTGCAACGTCTTCATATGCGCTGTTTCTTAGCCTTTAACTCCTCCCTCAGTGCTCTATCTTATAATAGATTCTCTTCTGGGAGGAGTTCAATACAACCTCCTTGTGTTTTTGGAGGACAAATCATGTTCAGTTAAAGAGTCTGGCTGCTTAATATGCTTTCTTGACTATGCATAGCAGTGGAGAATGAAACATTGGCCTCTTCCATGACCACGAATTAGAATTTTTCCTGAAAACAAGGTCATTTCTATAGTAATTTGTATTTCTATTACAGGATTATATCAGACTTCCCAGATAAAGCTTGTCTGAAGTATTAAGTTTCCATTGTGCTAAACTTGGAAAATGCTTCCCATGATACATAAAGCCTGCCTGCTTTCACACCAGCAGGATATATGCAAAGGCATCATCCTTAAGGAGGGAAAATCCCCTTGATTTATTTTTGAGCAGAATAGACCTGAGGAAGTTTCTGTATGGTTGGCCAACCAGCTTGCTTGCTCCTTCTTCCTTGCTTAGTCTAAAAAGAAAACGAAAACTCCCTTGCATGGAATACGGCAATCAAGCGATCCTTTGGCAAAAAGGAGAGAACAAATATTTACCAGTGAATTTCCATTCTAGTGGGAAGGAGAGTTTTCTACAAAGAAGGAAATCTCAACATATTTCAGCAACATAGAAATTTAAACTGTTCCTTTTTGGTATGTGTTTTGCAGTACACCCTTTCGTTTATTTTCCTGTATTCACATAAGAGGAAGAATACCAAAAGATAAAAGGTGGATTAACAATCAATGAACAATTCCAAACATGAAGTTATCTCATTTAAAAGTCTGTTTTATGTTAGTCTTTCCTCAATATCTTTGCCAAATAATCTAAATAACTAGAATCTGAAAGTAATAGTAGATAAAGTCATCCACAAACTGACCAAAATAATTTTGTGAATTAAATTTATCTAGGAAGATTTCTAAGCTCAAAGGGAAAATACCTGCGATGAAAACAGATGTCCATATAGTTTTTTTCAAGCTTAGAAGAATCTTTTTGCACTGATTCATTGTTGTATAAATACCTAAACATGTTTTGGGATATAGCTTGACATGCAAAATATGATTTTTTTATTAGGGTTTTAAACCTATGTCATAATTAAATACAAATTTCCTTAAAATATAACAGAAGGCATGGATGAGATTAAGAATCATTACCAAGAGCCACTGTAGAATATAACTGCAATGTGAAACTACAGATAAATGTATAGTTTTTCAGATTATAAAGTATAACATTAAAGTCAAGAGCTGTGGTCTTATTATGCAATTCCAGCATTTCTAAGCTATTTTCATGAGTAATTAGCATCATTCATATTTCTAAAAACAAATCCAGACGAATTTAATCTCCTCTTCTATCAGCTCCTGCTTCCTTTGTCAAGAAGCCTTGGCAGACAAACCAAAGGTGATGGATTTACACATGACCTACTTTATATGGTAAAATACATAAATATTCTACTCCAAAAAATTGGAAAACTCATTTAAAACAGTTTGGAATGCACTCATAAAAGAACACAAAGTCAATGGAGGGATCAAGGCTTCTTTCACATGCTCTTGTAAGTAAGATAACAACTGAGATGAAAAAATGCCAGAGTAGCCTAAAGTCCAAAAATAACATGGTTAATTAGATGAAAGGTGGCAAAAGCACCATGACTGTGAGTGGTAGTCACATACCAGGGCACAGTGTTGCCTGGCCAGCTGAAGTGCATTTCAGTTGTAGTTTTGTACTACCTACTTCACCACAGTATCTGATCACAAAAATGATATTGTTTCAGAGGACAACAACTATACAGAGTTCATAAATAGTAACACAGGCAACTGTGCAGTGGCTAGGCCTGAAATGATTTTGGCATCATAGTAAGAATTCTACCTCAGCTCCATTCTCTAGCTACTTTGTTGGGCACATTGTTTTCTTGGCTACATACAGCTACCAACTGTAAATCTATTTTTAAAAATGGAAAAAAATCAGCAATCCAATCAACTGCAAAACAGCTAATTGCAGTTGATTGTTTGTTTATGGCTATTACAAAAATAGACAATCTACAGTAAAGGAACCTCACCTGAAAAATAGAGTGGCAAATCCTCAGAAATCCTGACTATTTGCAAAATAAAAGAGCAAGATTGTCTTAGCATTGTAGTGAAACCTCTTCAGGCTTTTAGGCTGTCACTTATACATTGGTAAGGAATGAAAATCCTTTCTTCTTCAAAGTACCTTTGCACACAAACACGAAAGATTCCATAGCGCAATTAATTGAGCTCAGAGGATCTTTATTCTCTGAGCTTCCTGAATCACAGCACACTTGTTCAGAAATAATCCACAGGGACAAAGTGAGGGGAGAGGGTGGTTGTGTCCTTATGTGCAGTAACAGTAGTCCATCAAGCCAAACGGCAGTGTGATCCAATGGCTCCAATGTGAGTTTGCCAGAACACTCTATGACCTTAGTGAGTCTGTACTTCCAAGCACAAGCTGTATTTCAGGAGAATTTCAAAATGGACCATGCTTATGCTGTTTAAAGTTTCAAGGCAAAATCACAGTAAGAAAACTAGTTGAAACATTCAATTTTGATAGAAATTTCTGCAATTTTCAATCCTAATTTAAGGAAATTATGCCCTACCTTACCTTACTGTAGTTGTGCCCACTAATTTCACTACATAGACAGTTATATAGAGAGTTATACAGCAATAATTATGCAGATGTTAAAAGTTAAACCTAATTATTGTGCTGTTTATGCATTTCATTAGTGTTCTTAATTGCTTTGGTTTGCTCTAACACAGGATGGCTCAATTGTGAACTATGGAACATTGCTGGTTATGCATGGAAACTCACTGTACTAATATTCTCAGTTTTGCTAGTTGTTAACTTACTTTAAAGGAGAAGTATAGCTACATATAGCTCTTTCTTAAGATTATTGGTCAAAGTGCCAGTAGAATTGTAAACTGAACGGGTAGGAATGAAACACTGAATGGGTAGTTCAAATAATGATTTGAGAGAAGAAAGAGAAATACATGGTCATCAAGGAGCAGTCCATCAGACAACATCCTAAAAAAAGATTATATATATATATATAAACAAGTCATTTTGAAGTATTTCTTTGCTGAATTACATTTTCTTAAATTTAACAACACAATAAAGCATTTTTAAGACAGTGTTTGGCCCTGTAATTGTACATTACAATAAAGTTCTAAATGTTCTAAAAGGAAGGTTTTATTACATTCTCATTATTTATTGGTATTCATGACATCCATTCCTTTTTCCTAACCTATGATCTATGGCAAGCATGAAAGCTACACACAAAGTGTATCTCTGGGTAGCTATTTTCAAGAAAATTAGCTGTTACTGCAGTTACAGGACGAACTAATGCTGGACTCTGGGCTAACACTGCATATTCCAGCACATTTGAAAATACAAATGTAATGTCAAAATATCAGACAACTACATCAGTGGTTTAAACAAAACAGCTATAATGAAGCCCACTTGGAAGTCATATTACAATTTGAGTTCATGCTTATTAACTATGCATCTAATTGCTTTCTCATTTACTCTTTCCACTAGCCCCACTGAAAGAGATGAAATGATAATTTGTCAAAATATAAGTGAGGATGGTTTGGATGTTAGGATTTGTGCACATTTAATATTGGTATAAAGCACAAAATTCAGTGATTGTCTTTTTCTAAATGTTTCTGGGAAAATCTTAGTGATCTTTCTTTTAATATTTAATAGTGCTTTACTGTTCATAAAACTTCAAGCATTAGTAAAAGTAACTATGTGTAAAGATTTACAGTGAAATCGATGCACTGTTTTCAACATCTCCTGGCTTTAACCTTTCATTTTCCTGTTCATTTTCCTGCAAATGACCTTGTCAAAATACTACAGATGCTGTTTCGTGACTTTTTAACATGATAACCTGATAAACTTTGATGAATCACAGCAACTATCACCCTGCCTTCAACAAAGGCACACTAGGGGGAATATTTCTCTGCAGTGGAAGAGCACTGCTGTTAAACAAACATCATGTCCCATTCCAGAACCCTGCAAATAAGTAATCTGCAAAAAAAAAAAAAAAAAAAAAAATCCTTATTTAGAGCTCCTTTTTGTGGGAGTGGAAAAGACAGAGCACTGTCTGCAGAGATTAACTGTTGAATGAGTTTGGTTTTACCCTTTTAACTGAATACTGCTTAGGACTGCCTTACATACCATTGTGCTTTCCCCCCCCCAATTTTATTTATATGTTTGACCGTGGCAAAGAAGAGCCTTGGTTGTGAACAGACTCTCCCTCTGGGAGGTACCGTGCAAATACAAACCAGAACGCCCTGTCCCAAAGAGCTCACAGACTTACTATCAGACTCTTGTCTGAGGCAACGCACAGGAAAGGAGAAAGGTGAGCAAACACATTAGCCGCTGTTTACATCACCAGACTTTAGACCCCAAACGCCATGTAATTTGCCGACCAATCTCGGGAGCTGATTGCAATCTCCAGAGGCTGGTTGAGAGCAGGAATTAATGTCGGTTGCTCTGACTCGCCCTCTGGAGGCGCCTTCCCCGCCGCCGATTGCACGGGCAGTTGGTTACGTTTTTACCAACAAGCTGGGCGCTGTGATTACAGGAGGCAGCATTACAGCCAACGGATACACCCCTTAAAAACGGTATTATAAACACCACATAGTTATATAAGTAGGCACAACCTGTCAAAATTTGACTTTTTTTTTGGTAGGCAAGGCTGCTGAGGGGTTTCAGGTTGGTGTTTTAACTACACCTTCTCAGCTTCATGTGACGGTGGGTGGTGTGTACGTGTTTACTTCAGAAAGACACTAAAAATTCCTCCGACGCTTCCACCTTAATTAATACATCACAACTGTCACATGCAGACTTGTAATTACAACTTTCTTACCCGAAGCAACATCACTCTGCAGTCTCAGAGACTCGCTCTGGGAAGAAATGAACTTGGCATTGAACTTTTCTAAGCTAATAACTGAATTTTATATCTTTTTTTTTTTTTTTCTTTTTTTTTTTTTTTTTTTTTTGCCAAGGCAGTTTCAGACTTGCTAAAAGGAATTAACTTTCGATGAGTTGTTTTTAATGCCGTTTTTATAAGTCTTGGGTTTTTTTTTTCATCTCTAATAAGTAATTTTGCAGTGAGTTTCAACGAATTATTCAACATTTCAGTCATAATTTTAACATTTGTTATTCAAATTACCATTAGCTTCACAGACCCGTCCTTCAGAGCTGGAAACAAATCCGCGCCCACCTCAGCTCCCGTGAACGTCCAGCGGATGCTCTGCGCTCCCCCAAAACAGACCGCTCAAATCCACATGGCCAGAAAATAAATCTGCTGGGGGGAGGGGAGGAACCCCACACTTTTGCCTTTCCCTCCTCGCCGTCCGGCGGGGCGAACGGCCGCCGCCGAACGCTCCGCGCGCGCCCCCAACGGCCCCCTAACGGCCGCCCAACGGCCGCGCCGCCGCAGTCCCCGCGGCCCGGCTGCCCGCCGGGGGCCGCTCCCGCCCGCGGACTACAGCTCCCAGGATCCCTGTCGGAAGCACCGTCCCTCTCCCTCGCTCCCTTCCCCCTCCCGGCCCTTGTTGTTTGAAACGGCTCTGGCGGAGTTTCAGGAGGAGCCGCGGCTCCTCGGCTCGGGACGCGGCGGGGCCGCCCGCCCGCCGAGTGAGGGCGGGGGAGGCGCCGTCGTTCAACTGGCCGCCGCGGCCGGCGCTGTGGAGAAGGAGCGGGCTGGGGGGAGGAGGGGGAGACGCTTTGAATACCAGGGTAAATCCCTCCCACGCCCGCGAGCAGGGAGAGCACCCGAGCCCGCGGCGCAGTCGGGGCTCGCCCCGGTCGCGGCTGCCCTCTGCGCCCCCGGCCGCGCTCCCGGCCCGCCGAGCCCCGCGGGGGAGGGGGCGGCGGCGGCGTCCCGCGGCCGAGGCGCCCCGTCCCCGCGCCGTGCCGTGCCCCGGAGGTGAAGGCGAAGGAGGCAGGAGCGCTCGCCGATCCCCTCCTCCCCGCGCGGAGGGGAGGAGGAGGAAGGGGAAGGAGCGAGCCCGAGCCGCTGCGGCAGCCAGCGCCGAGATTTGCCAGGCGGCCGGGCGAGAGGAGGGGAAGCCCCCGGAGCCTTTCTCCGCCGGGAGGATCCCGGCGGCGCGGAGGCGGCGCGACCGACGCGGGGCGGCGGCTGGATCCTGCCCCGGGACGCCGGAGCCGAAGTTGCGGCGGGGCGGCGGCCGCCGCTCGTCGTCTCTCCCGATGGTTGCGTGAAGGGCGGCGAGGAGGAGGAAGGGGGGCAGCCTCCCGCCTCAGCCCGGCTTGTTATTCCACTCGGGCGCCGCTCCGGCTGTTTGTTGGTGCGTGAGAGACAGACACAGACACGCGCGCTCCGCGCTCCCCCCGCCCGGCCCTGCCCGCGCTCCCTGCCCGCGCCCCGCAGCCCCAGGAGGCCGGAGCGGGCGCGGCGCTGCCGCCGCGGCTCGGGGCTGCCTCGGCGCGGCTGCCGGCGGAGCAGGAGCAGCAGCAGCAGCAGCAGCAGGAGGACTGCCCCGTCGGCGCAGCCATGAGCGGCGGCGAGGTGGTCTGCTCGGGCTGGCTCCGAAAGTCCCCGCCGGAGAAGAAGTTGAAACGCTACGTGAGTGCGCTTCCCACCCGCGCGTCGCGCCCTCCGCCTTCGCCGTCCTGCGGGCGCCCCTCGCCTCGCCCCTGCGCCCCCGCGCCCCGTCCCGCTCCCTGCCGGCCGGGGCGCGGCGGCTCCGCGGGCAGCGCGGGGCGCGGGCGCTGCGCGGCCCCCGGCCGCCCTGCCCCGCGCGGGGTGTCTGGCGGCCCCCGCGGGGCTCTCGGTCGCGTCTCTGTCTGTTTGCTTTTTCTTCGTTTCTTTATTTTTTTTTTGGGGGGGGGGGAGGGGGAAGGGGGGAGAAAAGGACACCGAGCGGTCAGATGTTTGTACCTTCGCTTTTATCGCCTTTTCTGAGGGCGCTGGGCGAGGGAGGGGGCGGAGTTTTTCCGCCTTCCCTTCGGGTCCGGAGATCTGTGTATTTTAAATGTAAACACTCGCCGCGCCGGTGCGGGTGCCGGTGCGCGCGTGGGGGCCGGGCCGGGCCGGTGCCGCCCCGCGCGGCCGCGGGGCTGGTGCCGCGGGAGCCGCCGGGCCGGGCCGGGCCGGGCCGGGCCGGGCCGCCCTGTGCCGCGGGACAGCCCGGCGAGGCGGGGGGAGAGGCAGCGGGGCAGTTCCGAGAAATTCGTGTTTGTTATTATTTCTGTAGCAGGTTTTTGAGCAGCTCCTGTTGCTCAGAAGTAAAGACTTTAACAGGCTGTGGAGGGGCTGACATTTCGGCTGCGGGAAAATGGAGCTCGCTTGCTGAGAGGCGGATTTCGTGACAGGGGGGCAGCAAAGTGCGGGGCTCGGGTAGCTCGTCGGTGCCGGCGGGGACGCTGTCAAGTCACGTAGGAGGGGTGGGTGATGCCAGGAGCCCTCTTTGCCCAGGCTCTTTCCCACTGGCACCGAGGTAGCTTCATGGTGTTTGCGTAACTGGTACAAAATGCTGGGGCCTTTTAGTATTTTTTTTCTCTTTTTTTTTTCCTTCCCCCACTCTTTTACTTCATTTTTTTAATCTTAGTTTAGCAAGTATTTAAATAGAAACGGCCTTTGCAGTTACCAGTTTTACCGAAGTAGTTAAAGCTCTTCAGAGCCATTTGAGAATCCGTGAATGCAGATCTTAACGTGACCACATTATTTTGATTTGTTAGTGATTGACAGTCACTTCCCAAAGAATAAACTTGAAGAAACATGCTGTTGTCACTGATAAATTTCTGAATGCCGAGAGATTGGCTAAATGACTCTTCTGCTTTTTCACCCCTTCAAAAAGGGGTGGAGGGGAATAACCCACTCTCCTGTTCCCAGTGGCAAAAGTCCTGTTCACACCAAGGGTACAGGATCAGACTTGCAAAGCAAATGTCCTCATGGGCCCGGGGAAGGCTGTGCTTCCCTGCCAGATCGGACATGGGCTGCATTTTTGGCCGAGCTGCTGTAGATATTTGCATATGCCTAGGGTATATACTCATCGGATACCACTACACTGGTGAAATATACAGATTTTAAGTGAACTCCTAAAGTTTTTTGAAGTTTGAGTTAACTTTCTGCTTAAGCTTTAAATCACAAAGAGTTATGCTGACTTGTTGATAGAAATTGTAAACAGGAGCTTGGTGTCCTAAATTGATACCATAAGTCAGTCTCTAAATGCACTAGCTTTTTTCCATGTAACTATCTTTTCAAGGTGTGTTCACTCCCATATTAGGATAACATAGCAACCTTTGAGAGGAAATCTCTAACTGTAGTGTTGGTTAAGGAGTTCCCAGTTCTGGAGAAGCGATTCCTTTATCTTTACTTGAAACAGGTTTTTTTTGAGGAGGTATGGCACGCTTATACTGGCTTCCTCGTGACTCAGTTGGTACAGCTTCTGTACGCATTGTAGGCCATCAGGTCGTAAGTATAAATCTTGCACATTGCAGTGTACTGTTACCTGCTTGTCCTCTCCTGTGTGAAAGAAAGGTGCTGTCTAAGGGAGGAATTAAAGTAAGATTCCTCCTGCTTGTTTGTAGTGCCTAATTAGTTGTAGGCTAAAGGTTTGTGTTTGCTTCAAAGGCACAAGAGATGACCTTGGCATCGTGGACTTCATCCAAACAAAAAGTTCACATACTCAAGACAATGAATTTGCATTGAGTGCACAGTGATTTAAACATTGGCTTATACTCTCTCTAATTTTATGTCTATGATGAGGCACAGAAGAGCTATGTTTTTAAAGCTGTATTTTGTACTGGTGATATTTCAAGAGGCTGTACCAGAAGAGAAGATAGGAAAGTATTTTTAGTAGAAAACTGCTTTTCTCCAACACATACTTTTCACATATATATATGGAAAATTGTAACTTCACGCCCTATTAGTTTTTGCATGCAAGTGTTGGGGCAAATCCAGGTTACCATCTGGGAAGAGAGATAAAAGTTTGAAATTGCAGTTAAATATGGTTTCACTTCTTAGCAAGGGTGAAAAGGAACACTTTGAAGCTAGTGCATAGACATATGTTTCACAGGAACTTTAATTTTTGTTTGAAGCAGTTGGACATAATATTAAAGCTAGCTTACAACTATTTGGAGCCTAAAAAGAAATAACTGTCCTGGAGGTGGAAAAATCAGATTTGCTTGGATATGTGCCTTAGCACCATATATTTCTTTTCCCACCTTAAAGCAGTCCTATTTTAATGTCTTGTGCATGCATTTTTTTTTTGATTTGGAAGTAACTTAGCACTAACCATTGTCACCTGATGTTGGTTCCCTGGAGCTGGGGGGAAGCCAGTATGGGGGCTGGTTTGTTTGCTGGAATAGGCTGATTGTTTTCAGCAGCAGATCTGAGAAAAAAAATAGTTACAAGTAACCTTTCGTGTCAGCTGTGGATCAAAGATCAGGATGTGGATTTAGGAGGGAAGAAGGGAAAGGAAATTGGGGCTAAATCCTGTACAGATCTCTACAGCCTGCGCAATGCTCGCCTGAGTGGTGTGAAAGAACTGGCTTTTGCATAGGGATGGAGGACTACTAAATTTTGCAGCTTCTGTTACCCTCTGTATTGTTTCCTTTTCTTACTTGCTTGGTTGCCTTTAGTTTTGTGTATGTTTTATGCTTTAACTTACTGCAACTAACTTGCTTGTTTTCTGCTTTAGTTCTCTCATTTTTAAAGATGTAATTGGAAGACCTCTCCCCCCACCCCCAATCTGTCCTTTAAAAATAGATAGTAAAACCTGGTTTCATAATTCTCTGCTATATTGCAGTTCCTTGTGCCTGGTCCAGTTCAAATAGCTGATCTTCTCTGTGGTAGCCCAGTATAGAGAACCAGATAGTTTAATACAGCTGTCCCCTTGGTGAAGCAAGGGAGAAAATGTTGAGTGAATGGGAGAGATTGTTTTGAAATCTTTCTTACAATTATTACATTTTCACTTGCATGATGGCTAGGGTTAAGTATGACTAATGAATGTGCTTAAAACCAGGATTTTAGTGTTGCTTGGTTTATACAGTTGATTCACAGAAAGTCTACTGGTATAGAGAGTAACATTTGGTGTTTCGGTAATTTTAAATCAAGTGTGGTGTAACTGAGGCTGAGCTTATGTTTTCAAGTGAGATTATAATAATTCTCAGTGTTCTTATTGAAATACACTCTATTTTGTAAAAGATAAAACTTCATCAAAAAAAACCAAGCAGTCTGTGTTGGAAGAGGAGCCAGCACTCTTATGGGTAGGTTGATTCAAGACTTTCCTGTGTATCAGATAGGCTTCCTTGTGCTTAGAGGCTCCCAAGACAGTTTTGAAAGTAAATTAGAAACCTTAATTTTTGTATTATTCTCTTGCAAAAAAATCTTTCTGGTTTTGCGCTACTGTAATTGACCATCTGTACAGTTATTTAAAAAAAATGAAGAGTTTAAAAGTGAGAAACAGACTTGATCTCTCTAGGACAGTGGGGGCACTGATATAATTCTGACAAAACTATATAGCATTCAAGGGTTTACGATGTTCTCCAATTTAGACAATTGAGATGAGGTAGTGACTAGAACATGGAAGATGAGTTTCATATAGTCTAAGGTGACACAGGTGCAAAAGTAGTAGAAATATTTCACTATGGATTTGTTCAGCAGTTACTCTTTGACAGTGATCACAGAGCTGCCTATTCTGTTTTAAGTAATACTGAAATGTGTTACGATATATAATGGTATTAAGAAGTATTTTACTCAGCAAAATAGCTGTAAACTGATAAAAGCTGAAGTACCTAACAGAAATCTTTCTTCTGGGAGGTATCTATGAACCTTTTGTGATCTTCCAGCAGCATGGTAATCAAATTAAAAAAGCCAGCTGATTTACACAAAATCCCAAGATTGTCTTGTTTGACATCATTCAGTGCTATCCTTGTAGAGCAGAGTGGTCAAGTTAATTCAAGATAGGTGAGCATAATCTAGTAATGTTATGAGACATCTTAATATTCTGAACTTAGTTGTGCCTTTGCTCTTCCAGGAGTTAATGAGGATCTCGCCGGAATTGAACCATGCTCATGCATAAGCCTTGTGTTGTAGAAGAGAGTCCATCCCTTCCCTTTCTTCTAGGCACTGTGTAGGAACCTGTGTCTTAGAATATTTTTAAAGAGCATTAATTGGGGAACCCTAAACTGTGAATTTGACAGCACAAGTAAATGTAACATTTTCTGATAGTCCCTTTAAATATAAAAGGGAGCTGTGGTGTTCTGTGTGCCAATTGAAGATACTGAACTCTCTGGGGGGCATGTCCATGTTGCAGGCTTGCTCTTTAGGTGTTATGTCTCACCTTGGCAATATGAAACTCAACAGGCAAATATTTTATCATTTTTGACACTTACACATTTGCAGCCAGCACCAACTTCTGTGCTGTCAGAGCTACAGCACTGGCAACCACATAGCTGCGGTGCGTGCTGTTAATTTTCTATCTGAACAGCTTCAAGGCAAAAGACTGGAGAATCAATATACAGAACTAGTATGTCTAATATGCATGTTTTAAGTAAGAGAAGTCTCTTCTGCTAGTTATTCTACTTCTTAGGAAATACACCATTCTGATGTACACTGTTTCATGTAGATGTTTCTGAGTGTGGGTGATCTAGTACTCAAATGATTTACAGCTTTTGTGCTGATAATTAGGAAAGTTAGACTTAAGTAGCAGAAATGGTCCTGTTTCTCTTTAAGTGAAGGTGAACTGCTGGACATATGAAATAACCCAGATATTCATAAATGCATTTTTGATGTGAACAATTTTTGTTAACTGCTGTTAGATAGTAACTCCTATTTTGAGGCCAGAACAGCTGAGAGCTGAGTCAGTTTCAGACTTCAAGGACATTGCAGTTCATTCTCAGTTGGGTATGTACCAGGTTAATGGATATCCTTTCAGTAGGCTTCTGTCTTTTGGTAGATGTGTTAATAAAATTTGGTGCAGCTGATTACAATTCAGTGAAGAACTTAACAGGGAACGAGGAGGAAGTAGAAATGCAAATTAATGTGTCCAGCTTTTTGCGATGCTGCGTAGCAGCTGGTCTTCCACATATGCACGACGTCTTGCAGTGTTGAACATCCAGTGTAAACAATATATATATTAAATCATCAGAAGAGATCATGAAATATTATAATTTTAACTCCCAATTATAAGCAGACGATCTTGTTTTGCATGTGTTTTAGTCAGTTGTAAGCCCAAATGTGAGGAAGGCAGTGTGTGAAAAAATGTGAATTGGATATATTGAGAAAAGGAATGTTTTTACTGGACAGTGTAGCTTAAAAATACATATATATATTCCTTGACTGTCAAAATGAGCACAATTTTGGAGGCCTTGGGGGAGTGTTTCACTGCTTCCAAACACCTGTATAGCAGAGCTGTTATTTTTGGTTGACACTCTTTCAGATGGGATATAATCTTTCCCTTTTCAGTCTGCTTTTTTTGTATCAAACGGTCTTCTATTTATAAAGATGAAAGCGACAGACAGAAAATGGTTTCCAGTATCCTTTTCTTTTTTTTTCTTAAATTTTTAAAATCTTGGAATGGTTGCCTGGACACTTCTGTTTCGTTATTTTTTTTTCCTACTTTGCTAGTGTGTTTAAAGTCTTTTTGGCATGGCTTTTGGGTCAGATGATTAGAATCAAATGTAGTCTCTTTCTAGCATAGACTTTAGAACATACTTCTTTCTCATTCCTTTTGGATCATGACTTTGGCAAAAGCCTTAGTAAAAGTGAAAGGGACCTCAGTAACTCAAAATGTAGCAATCTTAAAAAGGTGGAAGTAACTTAATATATGTTGACTATGGTTTGGGAATGTCTTACACTTAAAGTTTTGATGTCACCTCTTTCTAGTCTAAAAATAATTTCAACAGTGTATGTTAGATGAAATAGTTTCTTAAATCAGGGAGAGTACAAATACTGAGGTACGAATTGTGTTTCAACTTAAAAGTAAATACACATTAAAACAAAGAACTATCTCCTTATTTTTTCATTCCCTGACTTTCTTTAGTGTTACAGTGACAGACTTGGAGGTTTTTTTTAATGACCTTAAATTTTTCCCTTCTCCAATGAGTAATCATTTTATTGCCAATATAAGCAATTTACTCTGTTGCAATTTAATTGCAGTATTTCATTATGAGGGACAGACCTTATGTCATGCAAATCACTTGAGCAATGCAGGCAGAAAGATCAGACAGAAAGGGATAATCTTGTCAAGGCAGGTATATGTTGTGTACAGGTGAATATAATTAGTCCAAAATAATTTACTGTTGTGGGTTTTTTTTGTGGACACTGATGTGAATTCAGCTCCTTAGATGTACAGACAAATATTTCTAAGACAGTGTTTTTATTATTATTTTTTTCCTAGAGAAGAGAAATTCTGGGATCTTTAGATCAAGTACATGGTGTTGCTTGCTTATTCTTAATTCCTGTTCTATCAATTCTTGGTTAGGTTATTGCAGTTCTCTTTCATGAATTCTCTGGCTTGTTTACTGCAGTGAAAGTGTTTGTAGTTGTACAAATAATGTTACCATGTCATTATTGTTCAGTGCAATATACTAGTTGTATCTTTGTGCCTTTTTTTTTAAACTGACTTCCAATGAAAGATTATGCAGTCTGTTTTTGTGCTTGGATTTGATGTTCCTGCTAGTTTTTGACTAGAGTTTTATTTTCTCCTTACTAACTTTTGAGGTCTTCTGGAGCTTGCTGAATTGCTTTTAGTTGTAAAATAATTATTATGTAGTGTCTTGACTGTCTGCTTAGTAGTATACAGCAGGGAAATGTTCATAGGGTAGCTTTTAGCAAGATGAAAGAGACTGAATCAACTGTTAAATTCTCTAATCTCTCTCCCCCCCCCTCTCTTTCTCTTCCCCCCTCTCTTTTTTTTTAACTGAGGCCTCATATGAAGAAATACATTTAGTGGCATTTTGTATACTATATTTATGACTTTGAGATCAAAATCCATGAGGATCTGATTTCCCTGAGGACAATCCTTCGGGAAAAGGTTTTTTGTCCTTTTTTGTTGTCCTTTTTTTGCAGGTAAATGGCAATTATTCTGGATAATGACAGCATGATAGTCAGCTGTCTTGGAGCTGATGGGATAAGAACATATAACTGAAAAGTCAAGCAGTTATGTCTGTATGGCTTGTGTATTATTCTGCATAGTATCTGTACATAATAATACAATTCTGTGTAAAAAAATACACCTTGAGAAAGAGGTGATACTTCTGCTAAGAGAGCATATGGAGTTAGCGTGCCAGTTTGTTGCTCCTTGACAACTGAGTTCTGGCTCCACATCAACAACTGAATTAAATGAAAAGATTTTGCTAGTTCTTATTTTGAAGAGAAATTTGTTGGCAGAATGCTTTTAAAAGTGATGCTTGATCAACAGCTGTGCTTATTCTGCTCTCGGAATTTCTGGGAAGCCTCAAGCTTTGTCACATCTGCTTTTAGAAAGGAGGTAATTTTTGTGTCTTCTCCCATGGACTGGCAAGCTCGGGTTAGCTTTCTTGGCGTCATGTTGTTTGGAGGCAAGGCCCTGCAGTTCTGCCGTGTGGCTAGCTGCGGGTAGCCATGCGTGGCAGTGGTGGCGGCAGGGTGTGGGTTTGACCTTGCCTAGCAGCTGAAAAGCGACCTTGGCTGCTTGCGTGCTTTCTGCCCTAGAGCTTTCCAGCAGGCTAGTCGGTCACGCGTTGGTTGTCCGACTGCTTTATAAGAGAAAACAGCACCAGATAAACTCTTCATGGCAATGGAGATAGTGGCTGTCACAAACTCGATCTGCTTCCCCACCCTCTTTCCAGTGCAGCCAGCCTTGGGGCAGGGTGATGGCAGATGTGCTGCCTGTCTTCCTCCGGGGTAAGCCTGCCTCCACCCTGGGAGGAATGCGATGGCTCTCAGTGGTGCCGCCAAGCACGTTCCACTCCTTCCTATTTCTGCATTACGAGAAAAGGGATGGGAAAAAAAGATAATAAACTTAGGCCAATTTTTGTGTTTTCTGGGACTTGGAGTTCAAAAACAAAATAAAGCTTCTGTAGGTGTCTGCTGCTGACAGTAGGAGTTCACGGGGTTAGATTTAGGGTAGGGGGTAGGCGTACAGGAAGCTACTCAAACAGTTAATACCTCTGCCTTCAAATAGACCTTTGATACGATTAATGCACAAGAATTACACTGTATTTGGGGGAGTTATTAAAAGGGTAAATACAAACATGACAACAAATGAAAAGTAGATTTTTAACTTTAAGATTTAAACTTTAAGATTAAATGGGTAATCTTACCCATTTTAAAACCAAAAAGTAATTCTGAAAAAAGTGTTTTATCATTTTCCTTTTGTGTGAAGAAGCTACACTGAGTTGTGTAATGTGCTAGACAATGTTCCCATTCCCACTTCTATGTTTTCTGACACTTGTGTCTCCATGTAGGTTCTTAGTTGGGATGAGGTGTAGTAGAGAAGCAAGTTTTGATATTTGTGGGGGGCGGGAGGGGAGGATTGCTACCTTTAAAGGATTGCTTTTTGAAACAGCTAGTTCTACAGCATGTGAGCAATAGTTATTCCTGACTAAGTCCAAAGTCCATGTGCAGAAGCTGGTATGCAGTTATGATACAAAAAGCATATAAACCTTGGGGACCCTTAGAAATAGGGTGAAATACTGACAACAGGTCTGCCCTTTCCCAGTAAACATTAGTACGAAACTAAGAATCATTAAGAAAGACATACAGGAAAACTTGTTACTTACACTGTGATAGTGTTAAGGCTATTTGATACTATGTTCTTTATCAAGAAACAAGTAAGACAGGTTGTCATGAAGTAATGCATAGTCTTAAGAAGGTGAATTGGTGTTTTGTCCTTGTATAGTTTTCTAAAAAAAAAAAAAAAAAAAAAAGAGGGGTGGTGGTGGGAGGGGCATATTGTGCAGTTAAGTTTAAAACTGAAGAGGCTTGTTTTTCCCAGAAGAGATTAGGCAGTGGAGCGCTTTGCCAAGTGATGTCCAAGTCAGGAATGTAGGAGATTCCAGAGGCCTTGGACAGAAAGAATCTCACAGCTGTAGTAGCAAACACTTAGAGACTTAGGATATGAGAAAAGGAGAGTTTAAAAAGTGTAATTCCTTAACCAATTTATTCTAGTTCACCTATGATAGGTTTGTGGGTTATGTGATTTTTCTTTAATCCTAATTTTGCTTGCATGTTGGAAGTGTGAAAGGTAGATTAAAAGCGTGATCCAGTCTGGCCATTCTGCTTTTCTAGATCTAAAGCAGTGATCTGTATGGACTTGATTTGAGATTTAAGCCACAAACTGATTACATTTTATCATCGAATCACTAAGGTTGGAACGGACCTCTGGAGATCATCTAGTCCAACCTCCCTGTTCACACAGGGTCAACTAGAGCATGTTAGACAGGGTTGCAGCCAGGCGGGCCTTGAAGATCTCCAGAGAAGGAGACTCCACAACTTCTCTGGGCAACCTGTGCCAGTGCTCCGTCACTCTCACAGGGAAGAAATTCCCCCTCACGGTCAGACGGAACTTCCTGTGCTTCAACTTCTGCCCGTTGCCTCTTGTCCTGTCACATGGGGCAACTGAAAAGAGTTTGTCCCCGTCCCCTTGACACCCTCCCTTCAGGTACTTGTACAGATTGACAAGATCCCCCCTCAGTCTTCTCTTCCCGAGGCTGAAGGGGCCCAGCTCTCACAGCCGTTCCTCCTAGGGCAGGTGCTCCAGCCCTCTGATCATCTTCATAGCTGTCCGCTGGACTCTGCCCAGTAGCTCCATGTCTCTCTTGTACTGGGGAGCCCAGAACTGGACACAGTACTCGAGTACTTGAGATGAGGCCTCCCCAGGGCTGAGTGGAGGCGCAGGATCATCTCCCTCCACCTGCTGGCAACACTCTTCCTAATGCACCCCAGGAGACCATTGGCCTTCCTGGCCACAAGGGCACATTGCTGGCTCATGGTCAACTTGTCACCCACCAGCACTCCCAGGTCCTTCTCTGCAGAGCTGCTCTCCAGCAGGTCAGCCCCCAGCCTGTACTGGTGCCTAGGGTTATTTCTCCCTAGGTGCAGGACCCTGCACTTGCCCTTGTTGAACCTCATGAGGTTCCTCTCCGCCCAGCTCTCCAGCCTGTCCAGGTCTCTCTGAATGGCAGCACAGCCCTCGGGTTTCTCAGCCACTCCTCCCAGCTTGGTATCATCCGCAAACTTGCTGAGGAGGCACTCTGTCCCCTCATCCAGGTCACTGATGAGTAAGTTGAACAGGACTGAAACCCAGGACTGAGCCCTGGGGGACGCCACTAGCCACTGGCCTCTAACTGGACTCCACGCCACTGATGACAACTCTCTGAGCTCTGCCTTTCAGCCAGTTCTCAATTCACCTCACTGTCCACTAGTCTAACCCACACTTCCTGAGCTTATCTAGGAGGATGTTATGAGAGACAGTGTCTAAAGCCTTGCAGAAATCAAGGTACACAACGTCCAGTGCTCTCCCCTCATCCACCCAGCCAGTCATTCCATCATAGGAGGCTATCAGATTGGTCAAGCAGGATTTCCCCATGGTGAATCTATGCTGGCTACTCCTGATCACCTTCTTTTCCTTCATATGTCTGGAGACGACATCCAGGATGAGCTGTTCCACCACCTTTCCAGGGATGGAGGTGAGGCTGACTGGCCTGTAGTTTTGTGGGTCCTCCTCCTTGCCCTTTTTTGAAGACTGGAGTGACGCTGGCTTTCTTCCAGTCCTCAGGCACCTCTCCAGTTCTCCAGGACTTTTCAAAGATGATGGAGAGCAGCCTGGCAACAACATCCGCCAGCTCCATCGGTAGCCGTGGGTGCATCCCATCAGGGCCCATGGTTTTGTGGGTGTCTAGCCTGCCTGGAAGGTCTCTAATCCTATCCTCCTCAACCAAAGGAAAGTCTTCCCTTCTCTGGACTTTCTCCCTCACATCCAGGCTGCAGGATTCCCAGGGGCTGCCCTTAGCAGTGAAGACTGAAGCAAAGCAAGCATTCAGTACTTCTGCCTTCTCTGTATTCCTTGTCACCAGGGCCCCCACCCCATTCAGTAGCAGGCCCACATTTTCCCTAGTCCTCCTCTTGCTGCTGATGTATTTGAAGAAGCCCTTCCTGTTGTCCTTGGCATCCCTTGCCAGACTCAATTCCAGCTGGGCCTTAGCCTTCCTCGCTGCATCTCTACATGCTCTGGCTGCATTCCTATAATTCTCCCAAGTAGCCTGTCCTCTCTTCCACATTCTGTGTACTTTCTTCTTCTGTTTGAATTTGGCCAAGAACTCCTTGCTCAGTCATGCAGGTCTCCTGCCCCTTTTGCTGTGCTTCTTATTCATAAGGATGCACTGCTCTTGAGCTTTGAGGAAGTGATTTTTGAATAGTAGCCAGGTCTCCTGGACCCCCCTTCCCTCTAGGGCCTTAACCCATGAGACTCCACCAATTAGGTCTCTGAAGAGCCCAAAATCCGCTCTCCTGAAGTCCAGGGTTGCAATCCTGCTTGTTGCCCTAGTTCTTTCCGGCAGGATCCTGAACTCCACCATCTCGCAGTCACTGCAGCCAAGGCTGCCCCCAACCTTCGCATCTCTAACCAGTCCCTCTCGGTTGGTAAGGACAAGATCCAGCAGGACACCCTTGCTTGTAGGCTCCTCCACCATTTGTGACAAGAAGTTATCATCAGTGCGCTGCAGGAGCCTCCTGGACTGTTTGTGCCTTGCTGTGTAGTCCTTCCAGCAGATGTCGGGGTGGTTGAAGTCCCCCAGGAGAACTAGGGCCTGTGATCATGAGGCTACCTCCAGCTGTCTATAGAAGGCCTCATCAACTTGCTCCTCCTGGTCAGGTGGCCTGTAGTAGACACCCACAACAGTGTCCCCCATGCTAGCCTGCCCTTTGATCTTTACCCACAAGCTCTCAACTGTCTCTATTATCCCTGAATATTTCACTTGTTATAAATCCACAAACTCTTGTGATGTTACTCATTAAATATTTTTTCCTTTCAATTATGCATTGTATTAAGTAATATTCTTATGGTGGCGTTAGATAAACTTTGCTTTTACAAAATTCTTTCCTGTTGCTAAGGGATATAACTTTTTCCTGAGAAAATTAGAAGTGCAAGAGTTGGTCTGTAGTCTTAAAGTATAAATGTGAAAAATAACTTTCTTAGAACAATGAGTGTATCTTTCTGATTCCTACATGCACTAATGTCTTCCCATATACTGCTTCTGCACAATTATTGCTGAAACTGTTTGCATTATGCTTTGTAGATAAGTTTTGCAGTCTAATGACTTGTTTGTTACTTGGTGTGAAAAAATGCCCTTAAAGTTCAAAGCTGAGGTAATGTCACGTTCTTGGTTATGATCTAACATGCCTGTGTGCACAAATGAAGTTAAATTGCATAAGCTTGTCAGCACTATGAAAAATAGCTTAAGTTGTCCTTTATTATTAAGAGTCAGTCATTACCGTCTGCTGACAGACGTTTGAGTCTATATAAATGTGTTATTCTAAGACAAAAATTGTTTTCTCCTTTTTAAAGTTTTGGGGAGGGAAAGGGAGAAACGGGGAAGAGGAGACTATATATGAAGAGTAGCATTCAAGTGACTCATTAATGTAAATTGGGAAACTAAACCCTGGTTTCATCCCAGTGCAAATTTGTCCAAAGATAAGTAGCAGATCAGAATTTTTCTGCCATAATGTATACTTTTAATGCTAAGTTAATTGCATTTTCACACTCTTTTGTGTTTTTTTGCCTTGACCTGATGGCTCTATTTATCTGTAAACCTCTGCTGCTCCATGATCAAAAAAAGGAGAGTAGGGATTTGTCTGGTTTATAAGCAGACCAGCAGATTAGCCTTTCCTGATCATACAAATGAGGCGCTGTCACCATTAGATAGATTTGCTGGTGACGTTGTGTTAATGTACAGCCTGTGTGACTCAAATCTTCTAGTGTGCCATCTTAACTTTGGAATGGGCATATTTTTAAATTGCAGGAATAGTCTGTACAATTAGAACTAGGGATTTTTTGCCAGGTATGTACTGGTGAGAGCCAACCTCGGACATGGTGGAGGCGAGATGCAGGGCTATTGACAATGGGGGCAAGATGCTCGATCGCTTCTAGCGACTATTGGGAGGCAGCCCTCTTCCCATCAGGGCACTTCTCCATATAACTGGTATCTGACAAAACTGAAGTGTGTTCCTGCCTGCCTTTGCCACCTGGAAAATGAGCCCTTTTTCCTTCTGTCTTTTTCCCATTTACTGTGGCTAAATTCCTGGGAATCGGAGCGTAGGCCACTGTGCCGTTTTCTCCTGCCCAGCGTTGCCTCCTGCTAGGCTCGTCCTGGAGCCGCTGCAGGGAGAGTCATATGGGCTGGGGAAGTGGCACAGAGACCTTTCCTGATGGACTGCTTCGCTGGTGGCTTCTGTTGCTTCAAAATGTCCTGTGGCAGCAGTGTGAAGTCAAGTTTCACAACTGCTGCTCAGCACTCCTAGTGAGAGAGTTTTGGAGGGAAGAAAGCACTGGTTTCCTAGAGGCTTGGCTCCTGTGCTTCTGGTAGCTGTTTTGTGGCAGAGGGGGCAGGATGGAGTGCTCCTCTCCGAAATCTCTAACTGCTCAAACAAAATCGAGAATTAGAAAGATTGTGATCAGTCCTTTGCAGCTGGGGGACTGAGCTTGACAGATGTTTCTTACTCAGTGCTAAGGAGGAAAGTCCCTTGCCAGCTGCTCTAGGAGAAGGGGTGAAAGGTGAAGAAATCCTATGGGGCCTGCTGGGATCATCTCTGCTGCCTGCACAAGTGAGAGGAGATTCAAAGCTCATGCCTCTCAAGTCTTCTCGTCACAGCTATTTTGTGTTTATTTTCCTACTTCTAAATTGCATAATTTAGTCCTTCCTGCCACTTCCTAATGCCTCAATCATAGGTAGCTCTTCCTGCCTGCAGTAAACAAGCATTTTACTCCTGGCGCCATCCCAAAAGTTAAAAATGTATTGGGGGGGGAGCATCTCTGACAATGTATTGGGAAGCTAATTTACTGGTGTACAGATTGGGTGAGCTACTTTCTGCATATTTCTGTGGCCAACTGAATTCTTTCTTTTTGTCATCAGCTGAACAGGTACATCAGTTCAGAAGATCAAGACAAGCAGGTGAATTGTTAGCAGATGATAAAAACTGGGTATAAGCAGTATACTAAGTTAATAACAATAGCAACTAGGGAGTTGCCTCAAGCCCTCCTACTGTTGCTGTTCCCTTTTCCCTGCACTCTTCCATGCCTTGCATGTATGTACACTGCTGAGATATATGGTGTCTGCTGTTTAATCGATCAGTTATGATAAATGCTGTCAGGTCTATCATTGGGACTTTTTATTTTTATTCTTTCACTGCAGGGCAAGAGGAGGTAACGCAAGGGACTTCAGGACACATGGTCTGAATCCATCAGCATGCTAGGCCTTTTAGTCTGTGCCTGTAAAAGCTGCAAAGCAGAATGTGTGTGTGACATTCTTGCCTTTTATTCCTATTATTTTTAACCTTTTTTTTTTAATTTAAATTGCCTGTGACTCTAGAATGATGCATGGAAGGCAGTTAATCCTCTTCTCCCCCCTTTCCCCCTTTACACTCAATACATTTTTAACTCTTGCGAAGGGGAAGTATCTTTCCCCATCGCCTTCTCCCTCCCATTCCCTTAGCTGGTCTGTTCTTTTGGGGGAAAATTACTTTTGGATCTTGATTCACCAGCCCCACAGTATGCTACAGATTATAGGAACTGTTACAGATTGTAGGAATACTTCATGTTCCATCCTGAATGAGATGTATATATGTACATGTATTTCCTTGTGCCGTTTGTTCTTATCTAGTGAGTAAAGGAAAGGATGGTTGTCCTCAGGAAATTTGATGAAAGATTTTAGAACTGCTAACTCATCTTGGAAGTTTTAAGTTGGATGCCCTCACTGTTGCCATCTTCTGCTTACTCTACTTCCTTCCATGGATGAAGCAATTTACATTTCTTTAGAGTAATAGAGGGAGTTCCTTGTTCATATGGTTGGGGTTGGATTGAGTTTTCTATGTTCGTAGTAAGAAATTCATTTGCTTGGGGGTACAATTTGGATAATGAAAAAGGCAGAGTTGGGAGGAGATGAGGTGTGATAGAAGACAGTACTATGTTTATAGTACTAATGTAAAATGAGGGCAACTTGGTTTTTAATAACCCCACAACATGTGGGAACTAAATATACAAATGATTATGTGAAAATGTTTAGCTCATGCTGATTTTATTGATTTGTTACATATATTTTGGAGACCTTGAAACTAAACAGTATAGATTCTAATAAATGCCATATTGAATAATGTAGAAAATACAGTGTACAAGGGACACAGAAGTATGGTGGAAGTTTTGCTGAATCAAAAGCAAAAACGTACTGATTGGGATTTATAACTACTGTATTGCAGGATTTGTGTACTACTGTTTTTCAGTTTGTTATATAAAATATTTTGGGTTAGAATTAAGATAACATTGACCAAAGCATAATGGTACTCAATTTTTCAGTTTTCTACTTTAATGTTGTAGTGTTTCATGATAATACTTTATCAGTTCTGGTCAACAAATATCCCATTGGTATGTAAATTTACTTCTATTTGAACTTGAAGTTACTGAATTTTAATCCTATATTGAGCTTCTGTGACTGTGATATGATCATTCATCTAAGGAGATCAGTCTTGCCATCTCAAAGGGTATGGGTTTTTTGTTTCCTTTTGAAGGAAACTTAAACAATGTTCAAGTAAAATCCAGTGGAGGGTTGTGTGATTTATCAAATAGTTAAGCAGTGTTTCTATGAGTTGCTTGTCAAATTCCAGCAAGTCTCAATTTCAAATGCAAATATTTCTCTAGGCAATTGAGCTACGCAGCACTACCTTTGATAGTGTTATGAAGAAGTCATGTTAAGCTTTATATCAAAACCTGTAACTCACAGTGGGCATAAACCAGGAAAATAGTTCAGACTCTTTACAGAAATGTACTTTCTCACAAAATAAAATTCAAGGATGTAGCCACCGTAATTGTGCAATAAGGTCACATAAATGTGATGTCATACTCTCTGCAACTTACTGAAGAAGTAGTCTGATTTTGAAATCAACTGAGGAGTGAATAACAAGTCTCTGAATTGGCCCAGACAACAGCAGACACGTCTGCCTCTTTTGGGGAAAGCAGTCATCTCCTTAGAGAATTAAGCTATTTCAAAATAGAAGTTGTTGACTTAATGTGTTACTCTTGGCTTTCCATGAAGAAGCGTAGCATCCCACAGTGATTAATTGCTTCTCTGAGCAGATCCTTAAATTACTGGCTGTGTAGGTAAAGCCGACTGAATGGAAGAAAGTTCACTGAGGCCATTACAAGTAGTTCTTCTGAATCATGGTTATTCTCTAGAATTTGAACCCCTTTTTCTTTTGGGAAAAAGGGTTGCCAGATGAAAACATGTTTGCAGGATTGCCCTTTATCTACAGGGATAGATTCACAGGCTTACCCAAGGGTGTATTCTGAAGTTCAAGCAGAAACCAACCAACCTCGGGATTTAAATGTCATAATTCAGAAACTGTTACATGTTGTTATGCTATGTGATAACAAGGCTAGGTGCTTGAAGCCTAGCTCTGCTAGGCATATATTATCCTAATGAATGTGAAAAGACAAAATGAGAGTTGTTTCAGTTACAATTCTTCATTTAAAAAATAAGTATTGTTACTGAAATTGTTTGAGAGAACATGTTGAATGCCTATCAAATGGGGTAAAGTTATCTCAATGTCTGAATAAGTAAATGTTCTAAATATACTAAAGCGCAGTCTATATTTTGCAACTTTAACCATAGCTTCTTGGTGAGTATACCATAATTAAAACAATTAAACAACTAATAAATTAGTGCTAACAAGATACATCTTAGCCTTCCTAGTAGGAAAGTCTTCACACCCCATCCCTGTATCCTTTAGGCAAGAGCTTGTGTAAATAAATTGGCCTTGCAGTATGCCCAGAAGGTCAGCAGATCTGTAAGGGGGAGGAGGGAGCAGAATTCAGAGCCAAGAGCCTTCCCAGAAAACTATCTACTGGTAGGTCTCCGTGTTTGGGAGGCCTGGGCTTCTGCCTATTTCAGTCTTTCCTCATGACTGTTAGAGATGTCTCTGACCTTTTCCAAGCCTATTCTTGTGTCAATAATTCATTCATTCTTTTTATAGCTTTCCCTTCTATCTTTATTGACTTTAGAAACAATCAAAACTCCCATTTTGAAGTTTCATATTTGATGTTCTGACACTACCCCATGCTACTCTGTTCACTGCTTTAAGGTCTTTCTTAGAGGGTAATTCCCCCCCACACACACTTTGGTCTCACTTTTTCTTGGGGAATCGGAACTTCTGTGTTAGCTCATATCTCTTCCTCTTTGCTCTTTCCTGCCCTGTCTATGGATGACTTACCGTGCTCAGGTTACTTAACCTTTATATTGATGGCGCTATCTTCAGTGTCTCTGCTCCTGAATGCTGCCTCTTCTATGAATTATTTTCTGTGCATTGCTGTAGTTTGTTTTACTGTCAAATGAAGTATATCTCTTTTTCTTGGGAAGATGTCTTTGCTGTCTTCCTCCTTTATTACTTTGAAATACACCCACATCTTCCTACTCAATAAGTCTCTTGACACTTCAGCTGCTAGGAACAAGTAGGTGATATTGATGATAGTGGATATTCCAGGAACAAGTAGACGATGTTGTCTGAATTTGCTATTTGTTAGGCATATAGGCTTTTTCCGGACAGTACAAAGTTGCAGTGATTTCTTACCACTCTTGCTAACCATATTATATATCTTCAAATGCAACATCTATTTTCTTCCTTTTAAATTCATGAATTTCAGATTATTTGAAGGTTGTATTCAAAACCTTTGTCACTGTACTGTACTACTTTCAGTCTTGTATCATTACTTTGCCTATCTGCTCTGGCAGAACTATCTTTTTCTTCCCTCTCTGCTGCCTGAGTTTGGGGTAAACTGATTAAGTTCTCTGGACTGATTAAAACTTGATTGTTTTCACATTTGTTTGGTTCTTCATTAGATCTGTCTTTCTCCATTGCATGTACAAAGGATTTATTAGTCATCCTCTGTTCATTTAGTTTTTCATATGAAATGCTTTTAGCTGTAGAAAAGTAGGACTCAGTCCTTGACAAGGAGGATTTTTGCATTCAAGATGCTTGTTACTCTGGGCATGTCATAATTTATTGTGTACGATAAATGTATTTAGCATGTTTGGCAAAAATGATTTTCAAATACTCGTAGAACAAAGCACCTGAAATAACTATTTTCTCCATCTTTCTTAGATTGTACACAGGGATGAAACTGTGGTTTATATTTTCAGGAGAGTTTATGCTGAGAGATGATCTTGTCTGTCCCTTTGCTTGGAAAGCATGTAGCAGGCTTTAAAAGTGACTGGCTTTTGTTAGTATTGTCTGGGTAGAACGAGAGATTCCTTTGTAACTAGGACTTTGACTGTATAAAGATCTGCAAGTCCAAAATGGCTCAAGTTTGTGCGTGGAAACAATTGACAGAACACAAATGGTAGATCATGGGAATTATCAGTGCTCTGTTAGGAGCACTGCCAAGATAAGCTACTGCCTTTTGTATCAGCTCTAAAGTTTCTTTGTGGTCATCCTTCAGTAAAGCCCCAAATAATGTGCATGACTGGAATTCCATTGAGATATAAAAGCAAACACAGACTCTTGAAAAATGCAACTTTTTTAAACTCTAAAGTCAAACTTTCCTTCAATTGATGATCTCATGAACCTAAAAAAAAATCCAGATCCAGAATCCACTCATCCTGCATCTCCTTATCTGAAGAGGATAAACAAGCTTTGCTGTCTCCTTTGAGATAGATGCACAAGTAATTTGAAAATAATCCAGAGTTGTTTGTGTACTCCTGTAATTGTTCTTCTGCATCTTTCTGTGCAAAATATTCCAGAAACGGGGAGCAGAAGAAGGTGACGACGTATTATTTCCTGATCTTGCTAACCTACAGTATGCTTGATGGGAATAACTGGAAATGAAGAGGCTACTCAGGTGTAATGAGGTTTAACTAATGTAACCAATGTTTCAACTTGTTCTACTGCATGTTTGCTCTGAGGCTTGTTTACGTATTGTATAAGCCAAACTTGTCTGTCTTGTTAGGTGAGTGTGGTTCAAGTCTGCAGTGCTAAGTGAATGTACTGTAATATCTTACATAGCATTAACAAAATATGCCCTTGTATGCCACATTAATGGCATATGAAATCCATATGCTCTTGAGACACACCTCATAATATGATACTTCTTTTTTTTCTGATTGTGGGAAATTAGATACATACTCAAAACATGATATGACTATTTGTATTATTAAAGAAATCAGAGGGGAGCAGGAATGGGGATCTGAGTTCCTAAGTAAGGTAAATGTTGAATATTCTCTATGCTGGACTTTGGACTTGTTCTGAAATGACTGAAAGCTTGTATCAGGTGAATTGTTTTCATTTTATTTTATTTTTTTTAATGGCTTCACAAGCCCACGGTCCTTGTTTTACTTTTTTTTTTGTGAGCTTTTGGAGTTTGGAATAGGAATATTTTTGGTGTTTAATATCTTTCAGTTACTATGACCAACTTCTTTCACTGAAAAGATCTAATTTAAAATGAATTTAATAGTTATTCAGCACAACACTTTCCTTATTAAGGAAAATTGTTCCAATATATAACTTTTTCCTGGGCTAAACTTTATTAATACTAAGTGGAATTTAGTAAATAATTTTGCAAGTAAGCTAGTTATTTAGAGCTACTGTAAGATAAGTGTTTTGTTAAGTACTTTCTGAGGAAAAGGTGCTTTTGTGAATCACATTCTGCACTTCTCAGGAAAAATACTTGCCAAAGTACTGGTAACTGCTTCAGCTATAGAATCTGGTCTGTTGTAAAGAACTTTTCCATTTTATACGTAGAATCACTATCCTTCTTGTTGTCCCTTTTTAATGTCAGCCTGCAATGTCTGCATTTCTGTTAGAACCTGAAGATTCTCAGACTTTTAAACAAAGAAGTGCTATCAGAAGTGATGAATCTAGATGAAATTAAATATTTCATTACAACCCATTGATACAAGGAACCATCACAGAAAACTATTTTTATTTTGATATTTAATTTTTACTTCTGTCACAGTAAAATACAATGGAAATTTAACATTTTAACAAACAATAATAGGAATTCTTGATAAGACTAAAAACATAGCACAATTGAAAAAAAAATTAACAACATTAATTTTCACTTCCATCCTCCCCTGCTCTCTGAAAAGACTGGAGGGAAATGCAGCTTCAAAATCTTGGGGATTTCTGTAGGGGGCAGATTCTGTTTTGATTGTCATCTTAAAGTGTCTGTAATGGTTTGTCTGTGTAAAGCTCATCAAGCAAACTGAAGGTGGTAGAGGGATTGCTGTTTCTGCTGCCTTCAACTGAGAAAAAGCAGAGAGGAATCCAACTGGGTGGGTTGAACACTCTTTGGGTGATTGGATGGCGTTGTATATTTACATTTGACTTATTATAGTATAGTCATTCTTGGTCTTCTAAAATTAGCAAAGCACAGCATAATTATAATACTTTCATGCTTCAGGATAGGCTTTGCATTTCATTAATTCATTGGTTCTTATTTATGCTACGTCAGTTCAGGAAGAAAAATGTTAAACTGGAATAACTTGTTTTGAAAGTTCAGTACAAGTGTGTGCTTTCTTCATCTCTAATTTTGAATCTCCCACCTCGTCTCTTAATGTAAAAGTCTATTTGCCTTGTCCTCTGTACTAAATTGTAGACTTTATGATGGAGCAGTATCAAAGCAGTTTATTTGCCTTTAAATAAATGCATGTTTTTGATTAGAAGTTTTCAGTTGACACCCCCTGATTCCTCCTTTTTCTTCCTCTTCTCCCATGCCAATATATTTAGAGCAAGATTTACTGGTAAAAATAGTAACTGGTTCAAGGAATTTTGCTTTTTCTTAGTTACGCTTTTCACTCTGGACCCTGGCTTGTTCTGGGTGAGGTGCTGTGTCATTTGTCATCTGAACAGCTGATGGCAGGGCCGCGATAGCATGCTGCGCCTCCGAGTAGCTGTTGACTGCCACCCAATGTGCAGCTTGGTGCAGGTGCGTTGATGCCGGTCTTTCTCATCCTCAGTTGTCGTCCTCCAAGTAAATGTGTAGTGCGGGGGCTCCTGAGCCTTTCAGGAGCTTTGCAGGAGAAAGGTTTGCAAAGCGGAGGTAGGTTCTGCCTCCTCCTCGCCTGACCCTCGTCCACCGCAGGGTGGATGGCGGCAGCTCCTCCTCCTCCTCCCTCTGCAGCGAAGGCCTCTGTGGGGCCCTTGTTCCGGAGGAGACAGCGAGGTGGCTGGGCAGCGGGGCTGAGCACGGGCCCTCCGGGGGACGCCCACCCTGGGCTGCGCTCTGGCAAAGCTGCTCCGCTGGTGCACCTCGCTGCGCCCCGCTGGCGAGCGCCCCGCTGCTGGGGGGCCGCAGGGGGAAGGATGCCCCAGTTCCGATGGGAAGGAAACTCTCCCTGTTTACGTCTCTCAAACACCACTTTAAAGGTACGCCGCGATGAATGCATGCTCTTTAAAGATCACAGTCTGGTAGTATTTTAGGGATACTTTGAAAGGCAAAAGAGCGTTTGACTAGGTTAGCGGGCAAATAAATGTATAATAAATAAAAGTGGCCCTGGGGGGCCTCCTGCACTGACTGTTTTAGGGATTGCCCTAACATACCTTTCAGACAAAACCAGAAAGAGGAGTCGTGTTCACTTTCTTCTGTGACTTGTTGCAGAGACTGGACTGAGAAATTAAAAATTTGTGCTTCAGACCACTCTCAGGTGTATGGAAATAAACTTCATCTTAGTATCTTTCCTTGCAATAGATGTTAATGGAAGTAACCTTTTTAGCTGCACTTTTTTTTTCTTTTGTTCAGTCTTCTATGTGACCTTGTAGTGAAGTCATAAAAGCTTGAATCTTTGCTATCGCAATCCTTGCCATAGCAACATGCGTCATAGCCGTATAATTATTTATTTAATGGGTTTAATTATGAAAACTGGGAAAGGCACTTATGAAAGCTGGATCAGGTAGGGAAAAAAAAAACACTAGTCAGAAAATACTTTCGTGGTAATGTGAGACAGAAAAAAGTTGTTAAAATTTGGAGCATTTTTTTAAACTCTTCCCTATATTTGTTTTTCCTCTTTTTTAATTGTTTTTTTATCTGCTGCACAAGAACCGTGCCGCTGTTTCAATTATTTCTTTCCCCTTTCGCAGACCTATAAATACATTTCCTTTGTCATGTTGTTTCCTAAGAGCTTTGTTTCCAGTAGCTAGCTGAACTTTTTCATCTTCAAATCTCATATTATAATGTGTAAAAAAAAAAAAAAAAAAAAAAAAGAAAAAGAAAAAGAAAGAAAAAAGAAAAAAGAAATTAATTTTGCTGTTGACAAGCATCCTCAGAATTTTTTATAGGAAAAAAATCATTTTTAAGTATGTATGAACATACTGGCAGTAGCACATTTGTAGAATGGAGAACACACTGGAAATATATATACTTTTTTTCCATAAACCTGAGTGCTATGCTCTGTGGAAGACTTCTTCATTTATCATCAGCATATACACCGAAAGGTCCACTGCAGCAACATGATCCAGAGTTTTACAGTGGCTTGCAGTCAGTCCATTCTCTGATTAATAGTTTCAAGCAATGGTTGCTTTTCCTTTAATCAAGAGAGAAGAATGAAATGAGACAAATAACTTTGTTGATTCCTCTTTAGACTTACTGAAGTGTTGTGAACTTTCCAGTTTAATCAATGAGTAACTGCAGCAGTAGGCAAGAAGTACCTGGGCTTCTGGCAGGTATATGGCTGGCAGAGAAGCCTCTTCTCGTATCTCTGGCTTCAGGCTCTGCTAGAATCTTGATTCTGAGTGTAAGCGAGTGAAGTTGTAACATCAGAACAGGTCTTGGCAGCTTAAGATTTTATAGACATTCTTGCCACAACTACATTAAAGGCTGATTACGAAATATGACATGGTGACAGAGCAATGAATTGTTAATCCAGGATGGGGCTAGAATTTCAAATTTATGAACTTCTAGTGTGGAGGGAAGGGTGGAGTTTTGGAAGGAATTTGATTAGTTGGATCATGATATAAAAAGCAAGAATTTTTAGCAGAATAACTCAAAAACTAACTTAGAACTGTACTACTTTTCTGCTGAAGGTATTATTTGACTCAGAAGCCCTAATTAGTGAGTATTCCTGCTCAGGCCTGATGCATGGAAGCAGAATTTCCTTTTTTCTTGTTTTGTTTGTTTGAGTTTTTTGCAGTGTTGAAATATGAAACCTTTCCTGTTGGAATACTGGCTGACTCTGGTAGTCTCTGTGCCTCTAGAGGAAAGGAGACATTCACTGCTCTGCTCTCTGCAGAGCGCTTTATGGAACATGATTTTTTCCTTTTGGAAATTACTTCTTATTCAACATGCAATGCTGAATATAGGACCCACAGATTGATAACAATATGTTAGGAGAGAAGTCTTGCATCAATTTTTCCTTCTCTTTGCCATTGTAGCTTCTTGGCTATCCATGGAGTTCTGCATTTTGGAACAAAATACAATACTTAGGAAAAAATTTCTTAGTCTAGAGTTCTCTTGCGGCATGGCTGCCTGTGAGAGGGATCAGCATGTGGTAGCTCTAAAAGTAGACTGTGGACTGATGCGTGCTCATTAGTAAAAATGCAACGCAAGTGAGGCACTGTTTAATGTACTTCTGCAAACCATCTGGGACCATGGAACTGTCTCTTAGGCTGCAGTTTTGGAGCCACGGAAGTAGTTTGGGAGGCTTGTGAAATTCCAATATAGACTTAGCTAAATGTTAACCAGTAATGCTATATGTGATTTATTGTGTAATCTGAGCAACAGTGGTCCAACAAAGCATTTTATATTCATAACTAATCTCTATCTGCATAGAACTCAAGTATAAGTTTAACTTCCACAATGTTACTGCTTAAGTTTTTCTAGGACTTAAGTTAAAAAAAAAAAAAAAAAAAAAAAAAAAAAAAAGCCATACCAAGTTGAAATCGTTCATGTGAAGGCGCACAGAGCTGCCAGCTAATTGTCTCTCCGCAGCTGTTTTTACTTGAATTGATATTGTCTCTTAGTCAAAGATCTAAAACTTGGGGGAAATTTGAAGTGGAAGATCTCTACTTAAAAATAACAGGAGTACTCCTATTTGAGATCAAAGTAGTCTATTGTCAGACTGGACAAGAGCTGTAAGGTCTTCTGTAGCATGTTGTGAGGCTTGCCACTTTTGCTGAGGAACTCGTAACATCTTGGTGCCTGGCTGTTGCTTTCAGCAGATCCTTCTTTCTTGTGTTGAACTTAACGGGCCTCAAAAATGTGTTGTTTAAACCCAGTGCTGCCTTTGTATTTGGAAAGACTGACTGAGCTCTGACACTGCCTTTTCTTCAAAATGGCCCTTAGCCACCTGGAGTTTGTGGTTGCTGTGGTGTGTTTATATATATATATAAATTATAAAAAATTATAAAAATGTTTATAAAACTATATCTTTTTTTTCCTTTGTATGTAGCAGAAATGTAGCACATCCAGAATGGAGTTTTTTGCTGTCATTTTGAATAATGTTTTAAGAAAAACATATTTGTAAAACAAATATTGTGCTCTCTTTACAGAGAGACTTCTTTCTCTGCCATTGCTCATCTGTGCTAAGTTCCTCCTGACTTGATGGATGTGACTCCTGTTCAGATAGAAGCTTTTGTTCTCTAGTTTTCTCTTCTGGGCTTTGAGAGGACAAACCTGGAGAGCATTTGGCCTGTAACAGCAGTGAGGTGGTGCTTGAGAGGAGAGTTGTTTTACTGGGATCTTTAGAAGTGAACCTACGCCTGGCTAGAAGGGAGTGGTGAGGATAACTTGCACCTAGAGAAAACAAGCAGAAAATCCCCAAAAGGAACAAGAGAACTTTGTAACTTTACAGCCTCTTCTATCTGCCTAAGGCAAGGTCACTAATTTTGCCCTTTGCTTCCATAAAACTTTTGCTTAGTGTGGGAAACCTCATAATCCAAAAACTATTGAAGAAAAGCTGTTTATTACATAGGCTTTTTTTCTTGCTTATATCTCCACAATTAAATCTGATTTCTTTTGAGGAAGAGCAAATGCTCTTTTAACATTGCAGCAGAACTGTGCTACTTAACTGTGTTTTCATGCATAATGTAATCAGCTTGATTGCTTTTTAATATGTCACTCAGACAGACAGTTACTGTCAACTGGGCTGGATCTGCTCCCCTGGGGAGTTTCAGTGGCACTTTCCGGTAGATCACAGCATTTGGCAGAACCAGAGGTTTGGTCCTGGGGTAAACAATGACTTTACAGTAGAAAGCTCAATGAAGGTTTGGAGAAGATGCTCTTGGTTCTTTGTTGTCTTGTATTTCTACAGCCGGGAGGGAAGAGCTAAGCGGAGTTAAGGCTCTCCGCTCCGAGCGTGGCAGCCAGCCCAGCTGCACCGCTCCGTGCCAGGCATGCGTTCGGCCGAGGGCAAACCTCGCGCGGCTCCTTTCTCCTGCAGAGCCATTGAGGGAATGGAGAGGCGGGATGGAAGCTGTGCTGTGGAAAAGTCATCCTCTTTGGATCGAGTTGTGCGTGCCTCATTACAGTCTGATCAGTGCAAAACTAAGCCTGTAATTCCTTTCAGTGCTGTCCTGTTCATTCTGGAAATCGTGTTTTACTGAGGGACAGAGTTTGCCTTTCCAAGTCTTTTGTTCTTGAAAGGCTTTATTGATGGTTTGAAGTGTGAAAATAAGGCATGCATATGGTTGTACTTTTTTTTTTCCTTCCCCATCCAAGTGTGCTAGTGTATCACTTTTAATGCAAATATGGTTTCACTAAAGTATCAACTAGTTGAGTATGAAACCTTTAAATATTATGCGTTCTTGATTAGTTGCAGAGTAGGTTTGAGTAATCAAGCTTTTCAGTTTTCTCTTTGGTATATTCTGCTCTTAGAAGATACAGGTGCTTCCTTTTCTCCTTCATTTAAAAGCAAAAACAACAAAAAAAAAATCACACACAAGCTCATTAAAAATCTGGAAAGTGGCTTAGAAAAGAAATCACATTTGGCATTTTCATGTGCTTTCTTGCTTGCTTAAGTGTACTACTGTAACTTAAGCATTCAGAGATCATTCTCTTGACAGCACTGTGCCTGGTTCTAAACTTCTGTGCAAAGATGCTTGCATGCAGCTTGTATTAATTAAAAATTGGGAGTAGCAGTTTTATATATACTGTATATTTTCTTTTCTGACCTAAGGAGATACTTAGGAAGTGTATGTAAAGGAAACAAATTCTCAGCATGGGAGAATGAGGAAGAACTAAAATTGAGTCAGTCAGTAGTCTCCCTCTCTGTATTTTCAAGAGGAAAGATTTTCAAGTAACATTGGTGAAGAAGCAAATAATCTTTAATTAGAAATATTTAAAGGAAAAATAATGGTTCTAACAGGACTAATAACTCACCTTTTTATGCTGATTCTGTACTGCATGTGACTTTTTATCTTGTAGTAAAATACTAGATACTGTTTTTTAAGTCTCGTGTCTGCTTCTCTGTTCTTTCTTGCCCTCCTTTTTTTTCCTCTTTAGAAAATTTCTTGGCAAGGCTATCAATGCAAATTTGACCTTTAAGTTTTTGACTGAACAGCTCGTGTATCAGGAAATAGTTCAGAATGCGCAAGATAACGTATTGCAGGAATTTAGTGCATTTTATCGCTCTTTGAAACTTTTGAATCCATCTCTTTTAAACTTATTTTACCGCGAAGTCCTGTGTGCCGGTTGTCTTTGCAGGGTGCTCGTCAGTCTGTCTGACACGCCGCCCGCGGTCCGAGCGAGGAGGCTGCCTCCGGCGTGCTGGGAACGCGTTAACGTGTTTTGAACGATGAGGACTACGAGGCGGGAGGGTGCCCGGGTTTTGTTCCGAACCGACCGCGGGGTCCGCGCAGGTTTGTGGGCTCCGGCGGAGCGGTGCCGCCGTCCCCCCGGCAGCGGCGGGAGGTCCTCCCCGGGCCGGCTCCTCGGCTCCGCGTGCCGCCTCTGCGCGCCGCTTCGGCGGCCGTATGAATATGGAGCAGTTGAAGTCAGCGGCTTGGGCCGGGGCCAGCGTGCGCGGCGCGGGGCTGTGTGCCGACCCCTGCGCCGCGAGCGGGGCGCCGGCGCGAGGCAGAGGCAGCGAGGCCGCCGCGCTGGGAGAGGTAGGGTTCCCGCGGCGCGCGCCCGGCCGCCCGCCGAAATCCTGCTCCTACGCTCGAGGCTTCCTTTCCTCTCCTTACTAACCTTCCTTTCCATCCCACTGGGATAATTTTACTTTCTTTCTGGTTAGACAAACTGATGCTGTTTTGCAAGCTAATGGGCTGTCTCCATAAGGGAACGGTGTTTCCTTGATGAACGTCTTGTTCGACAGACTTATCGATTAAGGTCGGCAGGCTGGGTCTGTGCAATGCAAGTGCAGGTGTGCAGGTAGGAGCGTATCGTGGAAGCCAAGATTTTATTTATTTAAGTCACAGTAAGAGTTCCTTTGCACGTAATGATTATGGATATAATAAAGCACCAGCTCAGTTCATCTTGAAAATTTCTGTATTTACCTTTTCTTTCAGAATATCATAATCAAGCATTTGCCTAAAAGCAAAAACAAAACAAAACCAGAAAAAAAACTGAAATAATCTCAGAAGGAATTTGTTTTATGTAATAATCTTTGATAACCTAAGACCTATTACAAGCCTAGAATGATATTTCTCTTTGCTTGAAATCTCAGAGATTTTTTTATTTGGATATAAAGAGACCTTAAACATACGGTGAGGAAGAAGCAGTAACTGGGTTTACTATCTTTTTTTCCTAAAGTAAGTTGATCAACTTTTAGAGAAAGCGTATTTTTGTGATTGTTTAAGAGCCTTCCTAAAGGAGTATAAAAATAATAAAAAGTGTGTTTTAAAATATATGCAGATAATTTTTTTCTTTTCAAGCTGAATTTTCTTAAAGAGGCATAATTCATATATATATATATATGTATGTATGTATATATTTCTTAACAATTTATTAGGGGTTTGCTAACTGACTAGATTCTCATAGTGCTGTGAAAAGGTCTGTTAAACAGCTAATAGTGAAGACTGCATCTTTTAAGATAACTTTCTCAAGTTTCTGTGATAATGCAGTGATTTCTGTGTTTGTTTAAATTTGTGGTTTACTAAGGTGGTTGCAAAACACTTTTGTTTATTCCTAGTGCACCAGATAGCTGCATCTGACAAGTGACTCACTCCATGCTTTTAAGAAAAACTCTGTTGGGCAAAGAGGAAAAGTGTGTTTTGGAGATGTCCTATACACTCCAGCTTTCCCTGTGAAGGATAGACCTTTTTTTGTTTTTCTCAGTTTGCACCTGTGTTAAAGAACCCCCTGTTAAATAATGTTCAGAAACATCCAGTGTTTCAAAAGTTCTCTTTAAAGGAATAATGGTAAAACTAACCATGGCTGCTGCCACATTCCAGGTACTGCTACTTCCCATATTGAAAATAAACTGTAGGAGTATGTAGGAGTAACTGTACTGATTTTGCTTTGAAGAAGCTTTTTTTTTTTTTTTTTTTTTTTTTGATTACCTCTTTAAGTTCACCCAGCAAGTTATGTAGCGATAAAACCCTGATCTGATCTTGCAAAAGACTTGTTTTTTTTTTTTTTTTTTTTTTAATCTCCCAACTTCAGATCTTTGCAAGTGTGTTTGTAGCACTGAGGCCTGAGCTATTATTTGATTGTGACAATTTCTGTGTTTTGTGTGTGTAGTTGTTGCCTGCATTTTCCTTCCCCCCCCCCTCCCCTCCCCCAGCAAGGCTTGAAAAAATGTACTTTCATTTGGCTACACTTAACGATCCTGTTAAAAGCACAGGAGAATAATTTGAAAAGTATATTCTACATAGCTCATCTCCATAAAGGCCTGTGTAAAGCCCGTATCAAATATGAATAGGTTTTCTTTTATTCAAATGTCTGCATCTGATAGTAAGGCAAGAGAATATTGGTAGAGTGAAGTGAAATAGTTTCCAGTCGCTTTTTTCAATTTGACTTTTTCAGACTTTCTGTATTTACTTAATAAAAAGAAAAATTGAGTATCAAGCAGCAAACCAAAGAGGGTGCTGGGGAAATGGCAAGGCATTTCAACTGTTCAGTGTAACTGTCAAACAGCATCAAAGTGAGTATTTGTGGTTTTAAATATTTTCTCTGCGCGTGCCTGTGTATATATTAGTCCCATAGTTCTAGGAGTATCACACATATATACTTACATCCCTTGTGCTTTATCATAAATAGTTTGTACTTCTGGCATCACTACTGACCCTTTCTTTCACCCCGGTCTGGATTTGTCATCAACTCATGTTTCTGTTAATGTACTACTTTTATCTGTATTTCATAGCTGAATTATTTTTAGCTCTCAGATTATAATTTCCTATCAAGAAAACACTTTCATAGTCCTTATGAAAGAAGAATTCCTTCTCGCTCTCTAATTATCTAGTGCCAAAGTAATAACAGTTTGGTTTACAAACCTGGTTTTATTCCACGTTAACAGCATTAGAATGACAGTGTATTTCTGTAGGGATCCCTAGTGAGTAAGATCAGCATGTGTTTCCTAGTAGTTGAAGTGAGTCAATTGGCCAGTACGGTGACAGTGAAGAAGTAGTTATTGGACTATAAGGTGTGGGGGTTTCTTGTTTCGTTAAGAGTTTGGGCTCTATGTGCAAGCTTTTAATTGGACTTAAAGTATGGATACTTGTCTGTATTGCTTTGTTAGTATTCTGGACCATTTGAGTACCTAATTCACTTATATTTGGGTTCAAAAACTTAGCTGCAGGATTTGTTAGTGCAGTCAAAGATACGCCCTCCTTACTTCAGCAACCTTTTGTCGTTGCTGTTGATGCCAAATGCTTGAAAATCCAAAGCCAATATTTTACTTGGGGTTTTGCCTAGAGATTTTTTTTAGGGGATTTCTGAAAAGCTTGTATCTTGGTTTGCTCTTATAGTTACTGCTGCTTACATTGGGCTGCTGAATGTCTGAAAACAAACCAAGTTAATGGTAAAAGCAGTAGCCTATGACCCAAAGCATAATTCAGAGATATGGGCAAGATCTCTTTAAAAAACTGCTTGGTGTTGCTTTTGGACCTGCAGATCATGGCAGAGGTAGTCCTGGCTTCAGAGGGTATTTCAGGGAAGTTTTTTGCACATGAAAGGGAAAGAGCAGTATGTAAAATAACTGTTGGAATATTTTTGCACATGCGTTGGTCCACAAAGAGCCACCTTTTTACTTTTTTTTTTCCTACCAGATGTAAGAAACCTATTTTAATCAGTAAACTCTTCTTTTTGATTAAACCATTTATGAAGTTGCTGCTGGTGCTGCACAGAAGGGGGGAGAGATTTAAAAACACAAAGCATGTATTTTTCATTTAAAAAGCAACTAGATTAACTGCTGTTAATCAGATTAACTGTTAGATTATCACAACAAGAAATACATTCTGTGTTTACTAAAAAGAAGATGCTTACATCTTTATTTCTGTATCGGGGCTTCATATTTCAGACTTTTTGGACCTGAAACTGTTGGTGTATCACTAGGTTTTGCTGGGTTTGAACCATTTTTGGTTCTGTCATGGCCAAGATTGTAACCTTAAGAAAGGAATAAGAGATTGTACAAACCAGTTGAGTGATGGAAAGGTGCCTGTCCTGTGTTGCTAGCACATAGTGTAGTAAGACAACCTTGGCAGCATTAAGTTGGTTGATGTTGTTAGATTTTAATTAGCTCTTCACCCTAGAGGTGATTTCCTTAATTTAACTTATTTGTTTCTGCATCAATTAGTGTGCTGAAAACAGCCATCCATGTTAACATCAAACTGAGATTATTTTGATTCCACTCTTCACAGGAAAGAGGAATTCCATTTCCTTTCTAACAGGCCCCTACTGTGAAAATTTATTCTTTGAAACTAGATACTTTTTTTGTATTGCTATCTAAGCTAGACCTTGCATCAAAGGCCATTCAGTTGAGTTTATGCCAGTCTTAGTCCCTGAAACTTCTTCCCATTTTATTCTAAATAGTTGGGACAGTGTGACCAGTTTTCTGGCTGAGTATTTTAATATTAATAATAATGATCTTAAGGGGGGGAGCATGAAGTAAGGCAATAATCAAAAGTAACAATCATATTTTTCTTGTGAAAGCTAATCTCAGTGCTAAAATACACCAGTCATAATCTAAAAGAAAATGCATCAATTACAGTTTAAAACAGATCACAGCATCACATCTTGTGATGACATCTCTTATTTTCTTTGTGGAAGAAATGCATCAACATCTTATTGGACTAATTGTACTCACCCATTTTTGCAAATTGGTAGCAGAAGACTTGAGATTCCTTTGTTGGCTCCAAGATGTAGGTCACAGCTAACTTGCAAACTTCTTCAAATGAAGTTTCTTCATTAGCGATAGTGCATAATCATGGTTAATAACAGTACTTATTATAATAGTGTATTGTCTAGAGAAGCATCAAATAGTGATTTGTTACTCAATTCTACTCAATAATTAGGTTGTTCAAGTAATTACCTAGTCCTTGGTTGTTTCTTAACAAGAACATCCGGTACTGGAATACTTCTCTCTGCCTTCCCCTACATGCACTGATAGTTCTATAAATTAATCCTTTCTTGGGCACATGGGATGCTTTGATACAAACTGTTGCCCCCTTTCCTGATTCCTCCTTCTAGAAGTAGTTCAGCTGCTGACTGTTCTCTGAACCATGCCAGAAAATAACCAATTCTTAGGGAGGGTTCAGGCATTCCATCTTCCAGGACCTGTCTTCCCAGCAACACTTTTTTTTTCCTGTACAGAATGCATATGTCGTTGTCAAGTAAGACTAACTTTAGGCTTGAGTGATACTGTAATGGCAAAACTTACTGTTTAGAATTTAGCCACCTCTCTTGCTGTATATGCCTAAGCATTACTGGAGTTTTGTTTGGTTTATACGATTATTTCTTGTAGATGAAATGAATTACCTTTGTTTTTGGTAAGTATAATTTAATAAGCATTTACATGAAGTGTTTTAGCTTAGATGACCCTTAATCACTTGTGATTCAATTTCTTGCATGGGTAAATCTGACATTGTTATTTTCTGGAAAACACAGAAATGAAACTTTAAAATTAGAGCATATGTTAGCACAACTGAATAATTCAGACAACTGCGTCATATTGAGCAATGCCGGGAGGACAGTTGATTGCAGGAAGTCTAAAAATACTTTGTATAAGTTCATTGCCTCACACACTTGAAGTGGCTAGAAACTCAAATGTATGCTTGTTAATGTCCTATAGCTTAAATTCCAGGACTCAGAACAGCTAGTGAAGTTTTGAGTTTGCATTTAGAATAATGTGTTTATGCCCTGAACTGTCTCATCCTGTCTGAAGTTACTACGTTTTTCCTTTCCTCTTGTCAACATCTGGGATTGTGATAATTCTTCAGATCCCCCCACCTCGGGGGAAAAAAATAGGACATTACACTTGTAGGAAACCAATTGTTATTCTCCCTCTTTTTCCTAAATACATGCCTGTGAGCGATAAAGTGTGTGTGTGTGTCTGTACGTACCCATGCATGACCCAGGAGATTTTTGAAGAATGAGCAAGAATTGTTGTCCTCATGATCCTAAAGAGATGCCTACGGTTTAGTGTAAAGGAGAGCGAATGCATTCCCTCTAAAGACAGAACTATGAAGACAAAATATCAAACTCAGAGGCAAAAACTCTGCAGCGAGCTTTCTATAAGGTGGCTGCTGCAGCCCGTGTGGCACTGCGTGCCCTCGGTGCGTGGTAAGGCCTGTGCTCCAGGGCCTTGCCCTCTGGGACAGCAGTGGGCATGAAGGTGGTCAAGGCTTTGCAAAGGTGTAGGCACGGCTTTGCACAGATAGCACCTTATATACCTGATTACGCCTTGGATGTCATTTCATCAGCTCTTTCTCTGGGCTAGTTAGTTGTTTTCTTCCCTTTTCTTATGTCTCTTTTTTTTCCTGTGATAGCTTGCACCTGGAGCAGCTAACCAATGCACAGTGTCCCCTGTTTCTTGCGTGCGCTCTGGTACTTGCCCCTCTCTTCCACAAAACCTACTGTACTTCACAAAATATTTCGGAAATGGTTTTAAGCTGGTTATGTTCACAGGATTGTGCTTCATTTTGCTTTTTGACTGTAAATTATACTGAAAGTTCTTCTATTTGTGATAGAATATTCTTGGAACTGTAAAGAATGACTATTTGCTAGTCTTGGAATGATGTTTGAAATCAAACTATTATTAAAAGTCATAACTGTAAAAGAATGTCATTTCTGATATATTGTAAATGTATATAATGATATATAAGTGAAATTAGGGGGAGGAGGCAGAACCCCCCAAAGGATTTTGCCCCTTGTTTCCAGACCTGAATCCGCACTACAGAGATGGAAAGATATTACGGATTGGTTATTAGCAACAGCTTAGGTGTTGGGCTCATTTTGCTAGAGCTGTGCTGCCTCTGAGGACTTGTCTAGGCCAGCTTTTTATTTTGGCTGTTTGTAAGACAACACCCTGGAGCTCCTTGCCCTTAGGATGGTCTGTCCCCTGTTAATGACTGTGTGCTGCTGACTGACCTCAAAGATTCAGGCTTGGAGCGGTGTCAGCGAGGGCAATCTGGCTTCCTTGTTCTGGGCTGTTTGAGTATGGTGTGTTTATCAACCAGTGCATGTGTTTATCTTCTCTAGTGTTGTTCATTCAGGTTTTTCAGTATACTAGACAGGAGCTGCAAGGGCAGGCTGAGATATGCCTTTTTACAGATGTGGTCTTGGCGGTGCCGTACAGCATAGAGGTTGCTGAGGTTTGTGGTTCTGAACTGTATCCATTGTAAATTCTGTAGGTGAGGTTGGAAAGCATGCTGGCCTCGGGAGCACCTGCACTTTCCCAGGACAGACTCTTTAAATGTGCCGAATTACAAAAACACCCAAACAAACCTAATCCCGTACGTAATGTGGTCAAATGTCCATCTCCAGAAGCGTTTTCTCATCTTTAAAGTTTTCTGTGGGTGTAAATTCCAGGGTAACTTCACACACTCTGCTTCATCATAATGGAGTCAGAAAGAAATTACTGTCAGGTGGGAAGATATTTCTTAAAACCTTCTTTCAACATTTGTGTATATTGCAATGTGTTGGTTAGAAATGTGGAGCAATCTGTAGGTTCTGACCAACAAGAAATGTGTCAGAAATGGCATGTTTTTGTGGCCCAAAATAACCTGTCAGACATGAAGCATTATTATGATCTTATATGCCAAGCTTGAGATGATGATATCCTGGTATATGTCTGGATTAGGAAAATCCATTCTAAAATTGCAGTTCATAGTCTGCAAATTCAGATTCTCTACTCAGCAAAATGTTAGTGTAATGGGCCTAAATAGAAATGTAGCCTTTTTCTTCCACGTGTCGCACATCAGTTTATTCCTCTTACACTTTTTCCATTTGCTGACTGCTTACATGTTTGTGCAGGTTTTCTATAATATGCCTGTAAAATACCTTGCACTAGGAAAGGCACTTAGGAATGAGAAAGCAATAAAAGTAAATAAACTCATGAATTGCATGAAATTGTTACTTAAGTTTCTGTCAAGAAAGAAGAGTATTTCTTAGAGAATTTGAGTGATAGGTTACATGCAGAAGTAAAGTATAATCTATTGCTTTCCCTCCTTTCATCCCAAACCCTCCAGAAAAATGAGCAAAACAGTGAATAATGACACCTTTCTTGGATTAAGGAAATGTTTTTTTTTCCTAATTTTTAAAAATTCTCTTAGAAAATCTAGATAAATAGGAAGGATTACTTAGAAAGAAAAAGCACAGTCTAAATTTTTGCACATCTTTAGAAAAGTGGTGACTTTAAAAAAAGAAAACAATGACAGTTAAAGTTTTGTTTTAGTATTTGTTTTAGTTAAATCATATTTTAAGTGGTTGTGCTGATGATTTTTGTACTGGGTGTTTGTCATGTGTTGACTGTGTATCAGGAAAAAGGAGTGTAAAATCCTCCTCTGCTGAGGGTAAGTCTCCTTTGTTCCAGTTTCCCTCTGGTTTCAGAGGCTTGTGGTTGCTGAAGGCCAGTTTTACCAGTAAAGACTGAAGCAAAGAAGGTATTGAGCCTTTGGTCTTTTCTATCTTCTCTGTCATTGGCTCCCCTGCCCTATTCAACAGTGGGCCCAAATTTTCCCTCGTCATCTTTCTTACAGCTGTAGAAGGCTTTCTTGTTGGCCTTCATGTCCTTTGCCGGATACAACTCCAGGTGGACTTTGCTTTTGGTTGCTTTAAATTCAACAGCTAAAGTTTCCCTTAAAATCTCATATGGAGCAATTTGAAAAAATGACTTCCTTTTGATCCTTAACTTTGTTAAAAATAGTTTGTGCCGTTTTTTCTTTTTAACTGTTGATCACATAATTTGATTGTTTATATGGAAGCAATAGGCCTACTGATGTGAGTAGAGGTGTTAGGGAATAGTTGCTTTGATTCTTGCACAGACTTCATTAGTCCCACTCTGTTTCCGGGTGTCTCTGAGCAGCAGCATAAGGACACTTGGTTTCTGATATATTTAGGTCTCAATGTCAGTTGCAGACCAAAATGATAGTGAAGCAGAGTGAAAGAAGCTTGTTACATATGAGTGCTCCTTTCCTTTTCCAACATACGCGTTTTCTTCCCCAAGCACCCCTGATTTGTGGTCTTTCCCAGTTTCCCTTTTGTATTAAAAATCTGAAAGTTGCCTCAATGCTGTATGTGAAAATGTAATATATTAAAATTAAATGAAAAACTCTGGCTACAATAAAATTTTGATTTTTGTGAGATTAAAGGTGTTTGCACACTGTAAAAATAATCAAGTCTCAGTGCTCTGTGCAAGCATTACTGACTCAGGTCTTATGCTGGCTCCTGTGATGCACAGAATCAGCATGACCCAGTTTTTTATTCCCTTCTGAAGGCCTAGTATGCATTTGTGTAGTAGTAGATACTTGTGGGTGTTGATTTTCTTAGCTGAAAGGGAGTGATACTTGCCTTCACCTGTGGCAAGCAAAGATGATGGCCTGTAGAAGCTTGAAGTTACTGAGCTGCTCAGATCTGGTATGCTTGTGTAAAAGCAGAGGAAAAAATTTAGATGCTTTTTAAAATATGATGCATTTTATCTGTAACATCAAATGCCACAGGTTATCTTTTGGTAGTATATGCTGTCTAAAGAAAGGATTTGTCAGCAAGGCAAATGTCCCAAGTCAGATCCTGGCTTCTGTTGTGCCAACTGAGTCAGTGGCTTCCAAGGTAGTTAATTCAGGAGAAAAGTCTTTTGATCTCATTATTCAGAGATTGCTGTGCCGGTTTTCCCCTTATATGTTTGCATTTTAAGTTAGTATCCTGGCAGTGGATTGAGAAGCTTTCAGAAGAATTTGAGAGTACTTGGCCTGGCAAAATAGGCTGATATTGAGAAACAGAGTTGTAAAGCCTAAAGCTGTGGGGTTTTTTTGTTTGTTTGTTTGTTTGTTTGTTTGTTTTAAATAAAATGCTTCTTGCTGTTTACACCTTGCATCAAGTTTTAGGTGGTGCAACATACTTTTAACCTGAATGCTACAAGGTTATAACCTTATTTGCCTTTCTTTCCTCTTCCCTTCCCTGAAATTGCTATTAAAAGCAGCTAATTAAGCACTGTGGAGGTAATAGCCTAAAGGTCTGGCAAAAGGACACACTAGAAGAGATGCTTTGGTTTGAGGAGAAATAAGTGACCGGTTTTGCAGTCCCTAATCAGGTTTAGATGCATGTATATTCTTTAAAAATTGAAATAATATTGTTAATCATCAGTATCTTTGCTTCTGTTTGCATGTTTTTCTTACACTGAATGGAGTAGAAATTCTGATAATGCTAATATTTGAAGTATTTTTTGGGGGGGGAAGTGATACTGGTGTGATAAGGTAACACTGTCTAATTTAAAGGGTATATTTCAGAGTTTTGCTCGTTAATCTCCTGCTTCTCTGGCCTAATTGCTTAAATGGTATCATGCAATATGCTGATGACAGCGAAGTTTGTTTTATTTTTCTTTTGAGATGTGTGGTGTGGCTAGATCTTCTAAATGCACAAGAGATGGCTGGATACTTACATTACCTAGGAAGACATCAGAGCTATTTGTTTACACTGCAATTAGTGAATAAAATACAGACTAGGTTTTACTTCTAATATTTAAATGTTCATGCTAGTCTCATCTGTGAAATAGAGCAAGCTTTTTAATTGTTCTGAAGTTATATTACATATAGCATAGATACTTCTTGTTTTGATAAAGAGATAGTAGTAATTACTATATCATTTCTATATTGGTAGTAGACGACAGCCAGCACATAGTTCTCTTTGTGCATTTTAAGTGTCGTTTGGTAACTGTGAAACTCTGCATTAGACAGATGTACAATAAAGCTTAATAAATTTCACCTCTGCAAATCATAAACTGGACATGTAAATGGCCACATGTAAGGTTCATGTGCTGCACGCCAGGAGGTGGTATACTTCGCTGTGAGTGAGTATAGCATGTATATAAAATACAAAAATGTACCGAGTCATAATCTGTTGCATATAAGTGGTGTTAATGTTACGATTTTAGCTTCTAGTGTTTCCTGTATTTTCATGGCAGAACTTGGTTCCCAAAATTTGTATCCGTCTGAGTTTTGTTATTGAGGTAGAAGCTTTGTGTATCTTTTAATTTTTTTATTTTCCCTGTGCATAGTAGTCATTTAGTTCCAGGAGTGATATCAGAGTAAGCTGATTAACATGATTGATACTGCATGTCAGGGGACCAGCGTAATGGGCTACTAGTGAGCCTGCCTTGTGAAACCACATGCGGATGAGGTAATCTCATTAGATGATTAAAACCTTCAATTGAGCCTACAAGACTGCAGAGCTTTCAGTCATGTTGCAGTAGGTAACTGATGCTATAAGTCTAGTCCTTTCCTTGGAACGACGCTGAAATGGAGATCTGACTAGTTTTTTCTCTTGGATAAGAGGCAGAGCAGCTGGAGGCCAATGCAGGACAGTGCATTTTATCGTGTTTTAAAGTAAGATTCTGGATGATGGAATTGTTTCCCTCTAAAATCCAATGTCAGAATTGCATTAGTTTAGTTTTATCATGCTTAGCTGTTCTTTCTGAAATTCTCTAATGTTAGAGAATGCTAAAAGGATATATTTCTGCTTTCTGTACCTTCCTATCTCCCTAAAGCAAGGGTGAATACCCAGGGTTATGTTTTTGGTAGAAGTTGTCCTGTTTTATGAAGTAACTACTTTTTTGTTCTGAAGGTCTGCTTTGTCTTGATCCAGGATGTGAGCTAGTATAAGTGGCACTCCTTGTTGTCTTGTCCTGTTTACAAATTGTATGGCAGGTAGCACATGCCCATGCTAGAACAGGTGGTATACAGAAATCCTATTTAATCTGGTCATATGCTATTTGTTTTAAGGAACTCATTGAAAGATACTGAAATTTCAAATTAAAAAAAACATTTGGCTGTAGCTGTAGACTTCAGCTCTATTTATGTCAGTAAGTGAAAAATGGAAAAAAAAGTGTCTAATTGTGGAATTTTATTGTTTAAGTATTTGTAATGCAGGTGTTACTAGAACAATGTTTAGTCAAGAAAGACTAATATTCTGAGGCTAGCAGTAATTACTGTTGATGTTTAGTCAGATTCATCTGTATTAAAGATTAGACTAATTATTCTGTTTAGTAAAATCAAAAGCTACATTTAACTTGCGTTGCATGTTGTGAGAGACTGGTCCATTTCTGTTGAGTTACTGCTTAGAGAAACTGCTTTATAAAATTACTAAGCCTGTGTGCACTTCTAGTGAGACAAAAACACAGTAATGCTATTGTTTTGGCAAGGGACTCACAGCGATGTAATCTCTTCTGAACTCCACTTTCAAATGTGGCATATTTACTCAGCAGTTCTGCAAGGAAGTGATCTTTGTCTAACATACATTTGAGATACTGTTTCAAAATAATAATAATAAAAAAATCCGTGTTGCAGCATGTCAACAACTGGGGAAATGAGTGCACTGAGAGAATGTTTGTTCTTCCGTATGTATTTGATAAAAATGAAAATACAAATTTGTAAAAGTTGTTAGTGGGTTATAGACAACAATATTCTGTGAAATACGATCAGGAGCAGTGCAAACACATCACTAGCTTTTAGTCTTTTTTAAGCTTCCTAGTTTAGTTAAAATGGTGCAACTTAACAACGTGATGTTCCAGATGGTCAATGTCAAAATTCAAGATTATACTGGGTATACATGATGTGCAAATAAAGAGGCAGCAATAATTTATATGCAAACTGAAGTATTAAATGTTTAAGGAATCAAATGAACTGGAAAGTATTACAAGTTCATGTTTCTTTTTTTCCTGTTCACAATGCTTTGAGTTGTATTTCTATATAGTTAATTTTTTTTTTTCTGTATGGTAGACTGAAGTAAATTACTATTACAGTATCTGTTTTATGTAGGTATGGGAAACATTTTCCATCTTAATTTTTAACTTGCTCTCTTAAGTATTGAATGTGAGCATCAGCTGAGTTAAGTACCCCAAGATCTCTTATCCACGGACAAGTTGGGCAAGTCCTGACGTTGCCTGAGATGTCTGAGGGTACTTGGATAAATGGAACTTTGTGGTTACTTTTTACTTTACAAAGCAAGGCCTTGGTGTACCTATCTGCGTTTTGCCTGGACAGGATCTATTCCTCTAAATGGAATTTAAAACTATGGAGCATTTCTCTAGAAATGAGGCAACTGTTTTGATTATCAGAGTAGAAAACCTCCTTTGGTATGAGCACAAACTAGCTTACTCTTTCCAGGGTGTCTACCTTGAACAGAGGAGAGAAAATCACAAATAAGAATTCTCACAAGATCCTTTTCAATGGAAATGAGTTGCTGCTTCCCCCCACCCCGCAATAGAGTGAGGTTTTTTCTTTTCCCTTTTTTTTCCCTACATGTTCTGAAATGCCTTAAGAAAATGAATCCCAGCAGTGTTCCCTGGGCCTTGCTGGCTGTTGAAAGTTAAGTGATTTCAGATTCACCAAAGCAGAGTACAAGCTAGAGTAATTCATGAACTGTGGAATTCGTTAATGGAATAATGAATACATTCATTACTCTACATTTCTTACTTAATAAGGATACTTTCTCTTTTATTGTGATGCTGGAGGTTGGTTGTAATATTTGAAAAATCCATAGTCTGCAGTTGTTTAATATGTACTTGCTTTCAACTCTGTATGAGTGAATAGAATGCCCTGAATAAACAGCTGGAGCATATTAGCCTGTCTTAAAACAGTTCTTTTGATTGAAGTGGGGGAGATGCACATGCACATGCACCTGAGCAGTTGTGGAAGAGGGGGAATAAGGCAGAGCCCTTATCGCTGGAGAATACATGGAAGACCTGGACTACATGATTTTGTATTTTCTGTCCCTATTCTAGTTTGTAAGGACAGAATAGAACTCATTATTCAGAATAAAATTTTGCTGAGGAGCATTTGTGGTTTGAACACTAATTTTTTTTCTTTCACTGGAAGAAGTCTGCACTTCCAGTGTTTCTTTTGCCATGATTTAAGCATTCAAACCAAAATTCTTGTATCTCTATCTGAAGTGTTCAGAATTCATTCGTGTGCTTTACATACTACGTTGTAAATTGTATTTCTTTTAGAAACCTTCTAAACTTCTTAAAATAGTATATTCACAAAATATTTTGCTCCACTGTTCCTTTGCGCTGTTTTCTTTCTTCCCATCCTCCCCCTGCCCCACGCGGTGCTCCTTCTCCATAACAACAGTGTGTGAACCCAAGAAAAAGCTAATGTTCTACCTCTTAACTGTTTCTTTTGTAACATGTTGTTGAGCTGGCTGGACTGCTTCCAAAAGTGCATGAGCAGGTTTATACATCTAGCCTAACAATAGTATCATAACACTGATTTGTTTAACCTGGGCTGGAAATAACAGTCTAAATATTGTGAATCAAAGAGAAAGCAATTATTTGTAATATGCTTCTCTGCTGTGGCAGCTCATTTGCCTTGTGTCTGATAAAATCATTAAAACTGCTTTTACATTCTGTGGGGAATTTTATCAGTTCTGAGAGTGTGATGTGACATGTACGTTTTTTAAAGGCTTAGAAAGGCTCAGCCATAACTTTTTCTCCGTGCAGTATCACATGCTTTCATCAACTTGCCCAGGCAGAAAGCGTTTAATTTCTGTCTAGGTCAAGCACACTTTATTGCAAAAAGTCATCTTTTTTTCCCCTCTCTTTGGAGGGCATACGTCAGATAGTAACCTATTAAATTGTTTGCCCAAGTTCTTATTAGCGTATTTGAGCAGAGTTCTGAGAGGATGGTAAACAAACAAGTGGTACAGGCTATGCTTATTTATTAGTCATTTTGACTCACATATTTTGCTGAAGGTGCCAAGACCTTAGTGCAAGAGTTTTTATTCATTTGTTACTTTGATTCAGTGACTTTGGTCACCAGAACAAATTTCCTCTGTATTGACACAAGTTACAACAGTGTAACTGTCAGTTGCTGATGTGAACAGTCCTAGCACTATTGAGGCTCTTGATATGTGCCATGGGGCCTCATGTTTAAAGTTTATGAAAAAAATAGCAACACATATTTCTGAACCACAACAAAGTAATGCTAAAGCCTGAATATCTTCATTTTATCACCCCATCCCTCAAACTCATCAGATTTTCACTGCATGCCTGGATTGATTTAGTTTTGCTGTAACAAATTTGAGTTGATTTGCCCCTTCTGAAAAAGTCTTGTGTTTTATGAAGAACTTGATAACAGAGCAGGGATGGATATTCCTTTCCTGCCACTCTTGCTTCTGGAAAGATGCTGACGTGCCAGAGTGTATTTGTTTCCATATTATTCAGTCTTTGGCCTCCACACCTGACTGTCAAGAAAAACAAATGCTCTCAAATTATATAGTAGCTTTGGTGAAGTGGCACCTGTCTAATAGGGAACTGTCTGCGGCTGTACAATAATGTGACGTTAGTAGATGTCTTATCTTCACGGCAGGTGACAGTGAAGATATAATCATTCTACATGAGTGGTTTCTGAAATTATGGTTTGACAGTCCTGTTGTTGGTCTTACCAGTTCTTCTGTCACGATTTGTGTTATGAATAAGCTGCTTCAGCTCTGCAGCTTTCCTCAAATGGAGAGACTTGCAGCAGAGGCAAAACGAGTATGTTCAAATGCGAAGATCAACTGAGTATTGCTTAGAGCAGCTATTTAATTTTTTTTCTGTATTGTTGTTAACCTTTCAGCCCGAGAGGAAGGTAGGTGATTGACTCGGAGCTTTGGAGCCTTCCATTTGGAGACTTCAATTTGTGCCTTAAAAATATACTTAATATTGCTTCCTTGCAGTACTTCAGAGAGTAAAGACAGCCTGGAAAACCTGTTCGGCACCAAATGCTGGGTGTAAGAGGGCACACTGCTCTGAAACCTCCCATCTCCCCGTGGGCTCTGCGGCGGGGGGGACTGCCCTCAGCGCGGGTGCGTGGGCAGGCGGGAGGCAGGCGGCAGAGCGGGAGCGTGCAGAGGGCTCGCGGCGGGGCCCACGGTCCGGCGGAGAGGGAGTGTGTGGCCCTGCCCTCTGTGTGTGTGTGTGTGTATATATATATATATATATGTATGTATATATATGTATGTATGTATGTGTATTAGATAGTATGTGTGTGAAAATATAAATAAATAAATAAATATATAAATGTAAATGCCAACTGAAATGAGGTGCATCTTGCTGGATTTGTATACATGGTATTGTGAGATGGAGGAGTGTGCACATGTGTAGGTGCATATACATGTATGTAAGTATTCCCATGGTCTTATTGTTTTCAGGGGCGCACTTCCCATTTCCCATTTTAAGGATAAAGAATGGTCATCTTGAAAAAACGAAATATGCTTTTTCAATGGCATTATGCTACAGAGGCTGAAAAAATTATCAGTTTTATAATAAGTCTGTCAATCGTTATTACTCATAATTTCAGGTTAAAAGGGGTTAAGCTGCAAGACGAGACAAATACCTGCTGAAGTAGGTTGTTTTGTCCGTTGGAGGTTACAGACTATTAAAAATATTTTCAAACTGGTACATGCGTACCTTGGAATTCTATTGGATGACAGATAAAATTTAGAAAAACATGTTTTCCCCTTCCCACAGTTACATTGTTCCTGAAGTGCTGGCAGTGGTAAGAACTTCCAGTCAGTAAACAAAGTGGATGTCACTTAGATGTATAGGGCGCCAATAAGTAGAGTAACAGGCATCCAGTTTTAGAGTTCCTTTGCTGCCTGTAAGTTAAAAATTAAACGTTTTTATAGTAAGTGAAACTAATTATGAAACTTGCGCAAAAAGGTGTAAAAAGCAGCTGGATAATGCAGCGCTTGCTTTTCGTCTTAAAGAGCAAAGCTTTGGCTTGCATTTGCAAGCCAGATGAAGGAAAGGGGCTGTAGCACTTAAATCTACTACTCAAAATTAAAAGAAAAAAAACTCATAGGATTTAACTTTAGATTCTTATGGTAGCATTCGTGATTTTGTGATGTAGTTTTATTTTTTCTATTTTTAATGTTCTGTGTTGTGATTTGATACAAATGAAGAAATGAACAATCTCACTATCCTTAGCAAACCGCAAACTAATTGTTTGCTCTTATTTAATTGTGCACAGAGGAAGAGGGGAATGAATTTTGTGGTGAGGTCAGAGATTATGTGCAATTTTTATTTTCCGTGATTCCTTTAGCAGGTATTGATCAGAAAGATACCCTTATTGAAAAGAACAAGAGCAAAAACCTCTGAAAGGATAAATGCTTTTAAAAAAAATCTTTCTCAACAGTTAGAGGTGGAGATGAATAAGGATACTTTGTTTTTACCTAGTCTTGCTAATCATCTTAAGAAATGCTTGGCATTAGAATTATATTTGCCATGTGTTTAATATACAAATGATGCTACTTAAATTATATATCCTTAGATGATGCCTAAGATGTCTATATTTGTCAATTGTCCAGATGTGCAAGTATAGCTTTTCATATCATCCTTGGATGAAGCCTTATCTAAGGGATGCTTTTAACTGAGCAAAATGTGAAGCACTGACCATTTCATAAACTAACAGCCTTTGTCTTTTAGATGGTGAGATGTAGAGAGCTGTTCAGCTGGGGAGCTCAGTCCTTTTAGCAAAGAGCCCTGCTGTGCAACACAGCTGTGATAGCTGGCCTTGGAAATTAGAGTTGGGAAGCAACTCACTCCTTTTGTGGTACAGCTGCATAAAGACACTTGCATTTTTTTGTGTTTACTTACTTTTTGTCAAATGATGCTTGTAGCAAAAGAGTTTTAGTCAAAATGACAAGAGCCATGAGGTAAGATATCTCATGGCAATTGTTAAAGGAAACATTTCATTTTGAAGAAAACAAGATAAAATTTCCTTCCTTTACTTGGACTATACATACAAACTTTAATTCAAGATGAGTCTGGTAAGGACTGTGATTATATCTTCCACTTTTTTTTTTGTTGTTTTTTTTCCTCCTAAATATGCTTTACTCCTTAATTTTTAAATGAAGTCTTCATGGACCCTGGGGGTTGGCCATTAATTTTAAACCATTGTGTGAATGCTAACTACTTAAAAATAGTCATGGAGCCAACCTTGTTTCCTCTCAGGGTTTATCAGTTGGAAGCATCATCTTTTTATCCTATGTGTAGGCAAAGATCTCTCTGGATTGACGATTTGATCTGTATAATGGAAAATCTAGGCAGGATATCCTTTCTCTGTTATTCCTTGGTGTGATGGCATCAGGTTCTGTCTTAGGATGGGGGAAGGGGAAGAAGAGGTTCCTATTAGCAGGCAGAGTGGTTTCAAGGGATTCTCAAACTGCAAACTAAAAGAGGACATCACGTCCTCGTTGAACTAGTTATGCTACAAAATACTATTATAATATGTGCTATTGGTGGCTTCTGCTGCTGTGCCCAAAAGCTTACTCATGTGCAATACTGGTGTTTCGTATGTGGAAGTTGTAGATTCTGTGCTGAGGTACCTCATGAGGGTCTTTTATTCTGAGTGCTTGCAAACGGTTGTGGAAGTCTGTGTTGTCAAGTTTAATCCAACCTTAAACTGCAGAAATTCAATGGCCACACTTCCTCCCTCTCAAGAAAAGAGTATTTCTAGTACAAATCTATGATTAAAAGGCCTCTAAAAAATGAACAGATTTAATGTACAGTAGAGATACAGTAAAGTATGAAGAAGTGTGTGCATGGCACAGCAAACTTGCTCAAAATTATGGGAAAGCATTATTAAGAGCGCTCATTTTGGCATACTTATAACTATCCAACTATAATGTTTCTAGCCAGAAATTTTGTTTGGCATTCACAAGGCAGAGGACATTATCAACTTTTATGATTGCAGAAGAACCATTTATTTAGTCCAGTTGTGTTGTGTTCAAGACAAGGAGTCATTGTATGTGTATAAATTTGACATTTTTTTTTCTTCCTCTCCAGAAAACATAGCAAAACTGTTATAGAAGAGGTGAGTCCCTTTCTGGGTTAGTTTATTCTGTTCTTATCATCATGACCCATATGTGCTGTGGTGTAACCTCAAAGGAGGAACACAAAGTCCTTGGAGGGATGACAAGACAGGATGAGATTGTGGGTTTGCAGAATGATGATGAACTGGTACTTGGAATACAAGACAAAAACAGTGGAAGTAATGAAAAGAAATACTTCAGTTGCCTACCTGCACTTTGGCACCTATAACCCTCAAGGGTTCCTGCTTAGATGTTAATAAAATTTGAAGACAATTTTATATTGGTAATTGAAATATGTATGAGGGCATTGCATGGACTTTTACGTTGCAGGAGGATACAGATTCCTTGTCTAACACCGCAAGGAGCTCCGGCATCTTAGAACTAGGAAAGTCCTTTTCATATTAGTAATCTATTCTTTAAGTGTGTGTGTTTGTGTACATACACGCACTCTTAACCCAAATGTTTAAATGGGCTACTGTTTAAATTTTTTACAAGAATTTCCTATTATTCAATATGACAAATGCTTTATCTGAGCATTTAAATCAGTAATAGTTATAGCTGTTTGGAAAAAAAAAGATAAAAAGCTGTAAGACTTCCACTGCATTTTATTACTTGTACTGTATGAAAATTTTACATCTATCAGGTATTATAGCTTAATGACTACAACTTTAATGCAGAATCTTAATATATGCGAGAATTTGCACCACTGTGCACATTATAATGCGTTTCACTGCTTTTTAGCCTAGATCAACCTCAAATTTCTAATGAATGTCCTGAACCAATGTGGATAACATGGTTTTTAAGCAACTGCTTATAAATTAGAGCAAGGGAAATTTTTTCAAATTTTAAACCCACCCCTCATGTATTAAATCACTCTAAATCCTACAATTGCTGTTATTTTCAGTCTATTGTGTCTCCTTCCTGTTGGTCAAAGGTTATTAGGATAGGGTGGTGTGTAGTGAGATGGAAAGCCAACAGGAAAAAGAAAGCTTTGCTTGTTTTGGGGTAGACACAACTGCAGAAATGGCCAGGACACTGCTTAAATTTTCTGAAGACTTGAAGAGGTAAGCTATAAAAAGTTATTCTTGATGATGTTTACTTTTCTGGTTTTGAACTTATGTACATGGAAAATGAATTGGATTAAGTAAATAAGGATTTCCTGTGAACATGTTACCTTTTTGCTTGGAATGTTTTTTTTATTCTGAAAGAGATTTTCACTTTTGTTTTTATTTATGAGGTGACTTTAACTTCTCTTTCTGAAGCACCAGCCTAAAACTCTACCTGCTTGTTCACTTGTATCACTGACTCAACAACAACAACAGAACAACAGCAAAACCCCTCATAAACAACAAATTGCAGGCACAAGTTTCCATGTATTTTTTGCAGTATGTTACATGCATATGTGAGCATACAATGTGTGTTAATGCAATCCTCTAAAAGACTCACTTCGATATTTGTATCATTATTTGAGAATCATGTTACTTGTTGGCTATTAAAGCAGTGCTTTAAGTACTTGAGTTTTGCCGGCGGGGAGACTTGTGCTGAACTGTTTAGAGCAACATTGATTACCTAGGATGGGTTTGGGGGCATTCAGGTTTTTCTGGTGGGGCAGTCAGCTTTTGTGGGGAGGCAACTGTGACAAAGTAACTCTACGGATTTGGTGTCAGAACAAGTCTTGATTCATAAGGTTACTCTGGGATTGGGAGAAAAAATGATATATTGGCTGCGGTGGATTAATTCTACAAAATTGTTGATCTAATAATATATTAAATGATTGTACTGCTACACTCTAGGAAATGATAGAAACTTTTTTCATGAGCTGATAACTGCAAATAGCATTTTTGTAAACTGCTAAAGCTGTAATTATACAGAAGCATCTTAATTTTCAAGTATGCCAGTGTGTACTTAAACTTGTTACTGGTATGTTAACTGTTTTTTCTTTTATCTTTTTTCCCTCCTACTCCTTAACTCTTAACCATTTCGTAACTATCAGTAAGTTATTTGGATCTAAAATAGTGTTTTGTTCTCAGTGCTGAAAAACTTGTCTTTTTAGTAATAATAGAAACTCAGCCTGATTCGTAGAGCAAAAGCAATTTACATATTATAATGTATTACAAATAATTTTGACTTTGTGCTGCTTTATTTTAAAGTGAATTTTCCTCTGGAGTTCTTTCAGTGAGTTCTGTTGCTCAGAAAATACTCTGAGCATGGTTGTTCAGTATTCTCAATAATTTAAGGTGTGATTGAGTACATCAAACACAATACTTGCTTTTCTTAGCAAGAAATCTTTCTTCCATATCTTCACACTTGATTCATACATGTTGTAGATCACAGAATCACAGAATGGTTGAGACTGAAAGGGCCTCTGGATCTGAGGTTTGTAGTGGAAAGGCTTATAAGTTGGATCTTTGAATATGAATAGCAGCGAGCACGTCCTTCCTAATTCTTCCCTTTTCTTGGAATAAGAAATTATACACAGCGCCTCACAGTATTTAAGAAAAACTGTGTTGATTCCCTGTCTAGTACCTTGGCAGAACAATAGATTTCCTTTAACTTGCCTTTACTGTGTCCAAGTCGCTCAAGCACCAGTCCTTCCATTGCTGAGATAGTGGTTTTCTCATTTACAGAGGAGGCTCCTGCTTCAATCTCCAGGTACTTGATTTGCAAAAATGTCAGCTAGGATACAGTCTTCCTCTCACACCAAATGGATGAGAATGGAGTGTCACATGCATTAAGTTCAATTCTTAAGAATTATTTAAAATACTGTTGAAAATTTTCTTTGGGGACTTTCTATGTGTGTTAATGGTGGTCTGGCAATTTCCTCTGTTAAGCTCACAATTAATTGAGCTTAAACTAGACTGTTTTGGGGCAGCAATTTGTAGAAATTGTAGGGTATTTTTGCACTGTCGTCTAATCCCCCTCAAGTAATCATTCCCTGCTGAAGTTGGAGAAACTACTACTTCTGTGATTCAAATCTCATATGCTACATGGGCAGTACAAAACAGTGTTTAGGCCCATGAATACTTCCACAGAGAGATATGCAGAATGATGGGTCCCTGTCATCTGTAGAAATCTGTATGCAGCATAAGTACTCTTGATTGATGAAAGCATGAAGCAGGAAAGCCTGTGCAGTGTATTTGTTGAAAATTCAATGTTCTTTAAAGGATGCAAAATAGTGTCAGGAATTGCAGATTTTTGCACAGTGCTAGTGCCTTGCTTTTCCCTATTGTATAGAAGCCTTTCACAAATGAGGAAGATGATACCTGCACAGGCAAGTACAAAAGAAAGAGAAGCTTCAAATTTATACAAAATATTACAAAAAGTAGTGGCCTGTGAACTTGAAGAATGGTTATTTTTTATGCTTAGCACTTGGAAGGCCTTGCAGTTACAAACACATCTTCAAAACGACTTTGCTGCTACAAAATGAGAAATGAATAGAGAAAGACCTGGTGCAATCTTTCATCCCCAGCCACTGGTGGGAAAGCCACTGTTAATACCAATGGAGAGTAGGTTTCACCTTTCAGCTTTAGGTTGATTGCGTCTTTATAAATCAGACTCTGTTGAGTGAGTTGCTCTCATGTTACTTGTCACAAGGTATGCTCACAAGCTCATGGCAATGGAAATCTAGTAACAGTGTGGCTGGCTTCTGGTCTGGGTTGTCTTTTGGAGGAGTCTTGTCAGCACTGTACTAATCTTTGTAATAGGTAACATATAGGAAAAAAGGCAGAACCTATGCTGAATGTTTTGCTTTCTTAGGTTAGACTTGGGGGAGAAAGGGAAGTGACTTATAAGAGCTGATTAAAAAATTGAGATGACTAGAGAAAACCCACAACTATGGCTGATAAATACACAAAACTAGTACTTTTAAAATAGATCAATGTGACAGAAAGTCTAATTTTAATTGGCTGGATGATTGCTTGCAAGTCCTATCACAGAGACCAATCTTGAAGAGGAATCGGAAGGAAGGAGGTGTCATGCTCTTACTCATTGATTCTGGGGACCTTCAGAAGACCAGAAAAAAAAAAGATGATGTGGGAGAGAAGGAGAAATTATGGTATCACTGGTAGAGCAAAGCAACAGGCGATGACTTGCAAGAGGAAAGGAGTCAAGCAGGTGCCTTGACTTTCTTAAGAAGAAACTGCCTAGAAATAGAAAAAGACGTTCTAAACTGCAATAAAGCAAGGCAATAATGGAGAAGCATAAAATGGAAAAAGATGTGATCAGGATTAAAGAAGAGAGATTGTCCTGGCAGTTTTATTCTGAAATACATTCAGGAGGGATATGGCAAAGGCTAGAGCAGGAGAATTAGTCAGATCATAGTCAGAGAGAAAAAGATCAAATTTTGAAAATGTTATGAGGGAAAGGGCAGCAAACCAGAGGTGCCATGTAGGTGGATAGGTAAGGGACACGCAACAGATATCTTTCTGCCTATACTATGATGACAAGCATTGTATTTTGTTGCTATCAAGTGATAAGAGGAGATAGTAAAGCTAATTTCTGGTGATACGAAATATGTTCCTGGCAAGAGTGTTGGGAGGAAATGTGTTGGACAGGCAGGACAAGTGGTTTGAAGTAGAAGTAGTAGTAGTAGTGAAATGGTAAGCTTGCAAATGATCAGAAAAAACAGGGAATTTATAGGTGTGTGAGGTCGCTAAGGTGCTCTAGGAGCAAGGAAGGATGGTCTGGTTACTGGTCCTAGCTTGAAGACAGCGAAATAAGGGCTCAGCTCCTGGCTTCACAGCATATCATCTGCTTTATTGCATTAGCAATCTGAGTCAGTTCCTCCTCTGTAAAAGAGATGATGGTAATTCTTTGCTGTGCTGGATATTGCGGAGATAAACTAGTGCTTGCCATTACAAAATTTCTGAAATACCGCAGAAGAGAGCAATAAAGCAGTTGCTGAGGAGTGAGGTGGCTGCTGCTGCCAGTCATAACGAGGATCAGTGTAATGTGGGTAAGATGATACAGACCTGGCTGTAAAATCACACTGGGAATGGTCATAAGGCCGGGGGGGAGGGAGAATACATGTAAAATGGAAAGGGTTGTAAAAATGTTCTATGAGTTTTAAATTCACAAAATGAGACAGCACTTGGAGTGCAGTATTGTTTTGTATCTTGTTTTCTTTTTCTTTCTTTTTTTTTTTTTTGATGCTTTAATTAGCTGTACAGTGCTAGGAGACTCATTTTAGTTCGTGTGCTTAAACATGGGTCGTGAAATGTTGCTTGCAGTAAATCTGCATGGAAGTATTGTTCTGCAGTATTTTCAGTGTTTTCTTTTGTTTATTTAACAAAGCTAAAGTTAGAATCAGCAGCATAAGACTAGAAAATGGTGACAATAGCTTGAAAACAGGAAATTTTGGCCTTGTGTGTATTCGGAACAGATGATCAGGATGATGGCCAGGAGAGTGGAAACTTCCACTGAGACTGTTTTTTCCTTATTTTGCTCAGTGAGAAAAGATGGTGCTTCCTGGAAAACAAGTCTTAAGTATTTAAAGAAAGTCATAATGTATCCAGTATTTTCCTCATTTCACATTTGTTTATTTTGCAGAAGTCTGTTTACACTTCTTAGTATTTAACTAAAAAGTAAAGCTTATGGAGCAATATGCGATCTTGGAAATCAAGTTTCCGCTATTAGAATGAGATACCAAACATGTTTTCTCTGAGGTGGGTTTATTTGTATTGTCTTATGCTTAAAAAGTAAAGAAAGAAAGAAAAAAAAAGGCATCATTTTTAGGGAAGAAGGTGCTAGTTGCCAGTAAATGTTAGGATAAAGATATTTTCAGAAGTAACTTTTTTTTAGTTATTTTTTTCTTTCAATTCTGGTGCTCGTGATAAGGCCTTTGAGGAAGGTTTTAAGCCTTCCAGAAAACACTTTCTGCGAATTAGATCTCTTAATTTATTTCCACGTAGGTATCTACAAGTGTTAGTTTTTGGCAGAACTTCAGCTGAAGTTTTACCATTTTAGAGTTCTGCGAGCTTGAAGAGCAGCAAGTTAAAAAGTGAAGTTCTGTGCTCGAGAGTAACGTTACTCCGTGTGGCCTCTTCTGGCTGCTTCCCGGCGCTCCTGCCCGCCTTGCCGTGCGGGGCTTGGCGGTGGCCCTTGTCGCCGTCCCTGCCTAGCGCAGAGAGCAGGTGAGGCGCCCGCGTGCCGCACGTGCGTCGCGTCGCGGCCGCTAACGCGACAGCCGAGGCCAAGCGGAGCGCCACCGGGAAACTCGTGAGGCAGAGGTGCGCTCGGAGGAGCGAAGCACCTGGAGAAGGGAAACGTGGCGGCAAGGAGGGGAACGAAATATTTAGCTTTTCCTGTTTGTGGTCCTTCTTCCTGTTTTGTACCGAAGATATGTAGCTCTTTCACTTAGCGTTTGGACTGAGAAAAAGCCAAGGATGGATGAAAAGGGTACGAGAAGGCTAAAGAGAATAAAACTTTGGTTCCAGCAGCCGAGTCAAAGCCCAGCTGTTTTCCGGCACGGCGGCTCCCAGCAGCCCTCTGAGGCGCAGAGGGGAAAGGCGAAGCAGGAGTGTCTGCGGGCTCCGGAGGCCGGGACGGCTGGAGATCTGCCGCTTTGCCGGCCGGCCGTGGGTAAAGATTGAATAATGATGTTAGAGGAGAGGGATGTGTGTGCTGCCTCTCCCTGGGCTAGCCAGTGCCCAACGGTTTGTTTTTCTTCTGTTTGAATGGATTTTACTCAAGAGAAAAAAAGGCAGTAATGGCACAAGCAAAGGAAAAGCAGCTTTAAACTGCATGAGGATTAGGGGTGATAATATTAAGCAAATAAAGCGAAGACAATTAACCAGTTTGTCAGTAAGCAAACTTACTTGACCACGTGAGAGCAAATCCTGTAAAGAAGCAGGCCAGAAGAAAAGTTGTCTTTGATTGATTGATTAATTTAACAGACTTAAGCTTTTATTTAAATATTTTGTGTAATTTTATTGGCCTCTTAAGCAACAGCTTGAGGGGATCCAAATGGAATGTGAAATCCCTTTTAAAACGTAAACGTAAATTATCTACTATTTCCTGCCCCTTCCTCCTTCCTTTCCCCCCTCTACTCGCACATACATACCCTATTTCCTTTCTCTCTGAACTTGAGCCAGCAGCTGAATGAGGTACCTTTCAAATAGATATAAAAGCAGAAATCTTGGGGGTGAGGGTGGGGGGTGGATCCATCAAAGTATTAAGGGAGGTATAGCTGAAGTGTGGTTGACAACTTCTTCAAAGGGCGAATCTCTAGTAAAGAGATTATATTGTAAATCCTCTGTATAGCATACAGATTTAGCTGCATGCTGTGAAAAAAAGAAAAAAAGTTATGCTAAATAATGCTTTTTACCAGTTTCTTAGCTGACTTGGTCACTTTTAAATCAGCAATTTGTATATGTGTGAATGGAAAACTAATCATAGAAGGTTCTTTTTTTTTTTTTTTTTTGACTTTATAACTTACTCAGAATACTGAGTTAAAAAAAAATACTTAATCTCACTATTACTTTGATCACTTGATCCTCTGTGGGTGAGCAGCTTGTTGTATTTTAGAGTAGTTCAAAAAGAAGCAAACAAGCTTGTAACCTTGTTTCTATAGCTATGATGGTCTCATGATACACTGGTCTCATGATATAAGCAGGACAATGTTTGGCAAGAGTGGCGATGTCCTATGTTAGACCAGCTGATGTGCTTTGTAGCTCGAAGGAGAAAACAAGCTGAAAGGCACACAAGTCCTTTCTTAGTCTGAAACAAAAGCAGCCAACCTTGTTTTGTAATAAATGTATTTTAGAAGCCTACACAAGCTTTTGGCGAACTGGGTTCCTATGACATTTGCTGTGTTATTTGCCCTTTAAAAGGAACAATTACGCTTCTGAATTAAGTATTTGATCTGCATGCAATGTTTTATATTGTGTTTTATGTATACACACGTATATAAATAATTTTTATATATATAAAAATTATCTGATTGCAAGGGGTGCATCTGTGTGTGTGTATACACACACGCACACACACACACATATATATACACACACACATAGTTCTCTGTTTAAGAACAATTCATTTCTTATTTCCCCAAAATTTTTCTAGTAATGAACGATATTAGTATGAGACAAAATTTTAAATCCCATAACCTACTGGATATATTTCTGACTTCTCAAGCTTCATCCAATTGGCTTTTATTACAGAAAAACTGTATCTGATAATATATAGTTGGTAAAATCAGCGATATGACATATTGTTAGCAACTCTTAACATTTGTGTGGCTTAAACCAGTTGCCCATTTCTTTTGTGATTTTTGTGGAATAGTTATATGATTTGTAATGTGTACTGTAAAGTAAAATTCAACATGTTTAAGCAAGAATGCCCAAAGGGGGAGAAAAGAAGATTAATTTGGCATAAATACTTATTTGCACATGTGCACACTTTTTTTTAGAGATTTGTTTTTGGAAAGGGACTACTGAAGAAGCTCTCTTCATTACACATAGCGCAGTGCTCTGTACTTCAGTGAGGCAGTGTACAGCTTTCATTACGATGACAAATACTGAAATGTTAAAAATAGATCAAGCTTTAAGAATCTCAGATATTTTCGAATAACAAAGAGTGATTTATGTGGGCTCAATTTGCACTTTGACAAAATATAGAGGCGCTTTTGTACTATGATTAGCAAGGGTGCTGATGTCAGTTCTCTTGTCTAGCTTTAAGCTTTATTCCACTGCTAAATTGTGCTTTGTACTGTAATCCAGAGAACCTTTGTATCTGCCTTATTAGTGTGTAGTTTATGGAATTGCTTTTGTTTTTGAATATAATCTCTGCCAGTTCCAGTGAGTGTGACTCATTATATGACTGAAATAAACATTCACATACGCGCAATGTGAAAACTCTTCAAAAATAGTAGCAGGTGCTGGTGGGCTAAATTCAATGTTTTAAATACTTAATAATTACTATTTTGTAGCCTGAAGAACTGAAAATAAGTTCTTTCTAGCTGATTGATTTCTGAAATTTTAAGTAAGAATCATATTTTCCTACTAATACTCAACAGAGATTGTTAGGTTTGATAATAAGAACTTTTTGATTCATTAACATAATGTTAGAAATAAAATTCCCAAAGAAGTATATTTGATTGGTTCAGAGTTGATTTTTATTACATGAGGCAAATGTATCTTACTTTTCAATACCTTTTTTCTGTCCTATCTCTAATCTCTTTTCTCTTGATTTAAGCTTTGAAATTTTCATCTGGACAGCTGAAGGCTGAGGTTAAATTTGACCTGTTTTTTAAAGTAACAGAGGTTTGCAGTTCAGTTCAGGACGCTTATCTGTGATCAAGCTTGTTTGGAGAGAATGCCTCCAATATTGAAGTTTCCTGTTATCCCAGAATCTAAGTTGTCAGTTGGTTTGGAAACAGGAAAAAAGCCCGAACTTTGCCAGTGTTTTTGAGCCACAGCTATACAATGCTTACCAGCAGTGCTACTTTGTAGAAGATGCTTATAATTAAAACTGAATTTGAAGGTGTTTTGTTTGTTGAATCTACCACTTTTGTGTTTTACTGTTCACCCAGTTCAGCTCATTAGTACAGTAGAAATAATTGCTTAAGACCTTGACTTGAGTTGCACAGTTCAGCATTTAAAAGCAAATACTGTATTTATAATTACCCTACAATAAGCATACTTGTTTTATGAAGAAAATCAAGTAGAAAATTTGCTTTTAAAACTCAACCTTTAAAGGCTTGGTAGCTAGTGAACAGATCACAAACCTTAATTAAGCTGTCTGGCATTTTTCTCTTTCTTCCATTTTTCTGTATTATCTTTTCATAATAGCTTCCTAAGCTCGATACCCAAAAAAGGCAGGCATGCTTGACAATGAGCGTTTTGTGAGTCTCCCGTGTCAAGCTGCCAGAGCTAGTTTAGAGCTGTCACTCCGAGATGGCAGCACAGTTTTGATTCTTTGTCCTTCACGTCCTCCCTCCACTACTTTGTAATGGCTGCATAAAAAAGAAATGGGAACTCTTTTGCTCCTCAAGAATGGCTCTCGGTCTTTTCCTCATGTATAGTAAGCAACTTTTATTTTCAAACCTAGATCTTGGTGAGTAAAGGATACCACATGTCTGACTCTTCTGGCACCATCCATGTTGATTCTGCTCCTTTCATTGAGCTTCTTGTTCTGCCTTTGTCAGCACGCAGTCAGGAGTAGCCAAAATGCAAATTCCTGTTTGCCTAGTTTCTGGCTTTGGGTTTTTTTTGTTTTTTTATTCCTCATAAGGGACTTACTTGCCATCTTGTCTCAACACCTTGAAGTTTAAAGTGGAGCATCTTGGGGCACCACATGATTCTTCAGTGTAACGTGGAGTGGGTTGACTACTCTGACTTTCCTTGGCCTCCAGCTTTGATTAGAAGTAGAAAAAAGTGACATCTCCCCAAAGCGTCCCGGCTGTACTCTCAATTTTTTATTCTATCTGAAAGCAATGCACCTCTCCTTGGCAGTGGCAGTGCATGCAGTTTCTTTTACTGCGTCTGTTATCCTGGTGTTTGAGCACGTAAGGAAGCCTGTCGTATTGGATTTTTTACTATTTGTAGAGCCAAGGGACTGAAGTGCAGCTGAGTGGGGAATAAAGGTAATGTTGATAATGTCAGAACAGTTGTATGCAAAGACTAGTTTCTTGACTTGAATTAGGATGTTTGGAGAGCTGCTCAAATATACATTATGCTGGGGGATGTTGGCCTGTGACACTGGAAAGGCAGCTGAGGATTAGCTGAGAGATAAGGCACTTTAGCAGTGCTTTTCTCCCTGACTAGCTTCTTTATATCTGCAGCAGCAGGAAGGCTGGTGTTACAAGCACAGTGTCCAATTGTGAAATCTATTTTTTCCTTGGCTGGACCTTACACAAGGGCTAGTTTTAAGTGATAAAACTAGAACATTTAGTCATGTTTCGCCTCTCCATCTTTGTGAAGTTTTGTGAAATGAATTAGTGTAGCTTTTTTTCTGTAACAACTACTAATGTGAAATTTTAGGGTAAAAGTGCAGAGTTCTCCTAACATCAAGGGGAGCATACATTGCAAGTGCTTTATGTTCTTTAAATGTAGGTCACTACTGTTGAGTACATGTGAAATATTCAGAGCTCAAGTGTAAGAGCCTGAACAGCAGGTGTTGGGAACAAGACAGTGGAGCACTTTGATATCATTCATCTTTTCTTCCCCATGATTATAGCAGCTTCCCTTAGAATTTTTTGTAGGCTTTTTTTCCTTTTCTCCCCTCAACCCTCCTTTAAAAAAAAAAAAGAAAAAGAAAAAAAGAAAAGAAAGAAAAGAAAAGAAAAGAAAAAATTGATGCATCCTTTTCCGTTTTGTAAATAGCAACAGTAGCAACAATAGAAGACATAATTATATGTCTTCTTCTTAGGTAGTTCAAATGTAGAAGAAATGAACCTTCTTAGAATTCAGATTTACTGATACTGTAGTCTATTGCTATAACAACATGTAAATAGATCATGTTAGATTTAGATAACTAATGTGTTATCTCTTAGAATTCTATTTGAAGTATTTATTATTACTCTGTTCTAATTTTTCCTTGTTCTTTCCTCCATTTTTCAGGCATGGAAGAGGAGATGGTTTGTACTTCGCAGTGGCCGTTTAACAGGGGATCCAGATGTATTGGAATACTACAAAAATGACCATGCCAAGAAGCCTATCCGTATTATTGACTTAAACCTGTGTCAACAAGTTGATGCTGGATTGACATTTAACAAAAAAGAGTTTGAAAACAGTTATATTTTTGATATCAACACTATAGACAGAGTTTTCTATTTGGTGGCAGACAGCGAGGAGGAGATGAATAAGTGGGTCCGATGTATCTGTGATATCTGTGGGTTCAACCCTACGGATGAGGGTAAGTTCTGCTGTCTTTTCTAAGAAACTCCGTTGTGCCTCCAAGTAAAGAATGTTTCCAAGATTGAATGATTATCTCTAGCTAGCATATGTTTTAAAACTCACATGCATTGACTGTGAAACTCTCTTACTACCCTGGAAAAAGACTAAGTAGAACAGAGTAAGATCTTCGGCATTTGTTACAAATCAAGTGCTCTATAGAAATTGATGAGGATGCTCTTGCATGATGTTTGGCTTGACATTAGATCTTAAATATAGAAAAAAATCTTAAAGTAAAATAATGCCAAACAGAAGAGCATCGTCGTCATGTTCTATGAGATATTTGATTGTGTCTATGTATCATTTTATTGCTTATTGAAGTACACTATAATTCTCATGCTGGAAATCTTTTTCCCACCTGAGGCATCCTATTTGATACAACAACTTAGGGTTGTGCAAGCAGGAGTGGGTGCAAAATGGCAGAATTCTACTATTACTGTTTCTCTGTCTGCTTTGCAATTCATTTTAAAAAAATATGCCCAAAACCAAAATAATTTGTACTCCTCCATTTGCTGGTTTGAATCTTAGGCAGACAGACAGTGTGTGAAAGCAGCTCGTAGGAAACAAGGAAGCATGTTAGAATTCATATAAATATTTTGTGGCCACCAACATTGCTTGTCCTGAATCTATCCTTATTTATTTACTTACTATTCCTTCATTCCTTGTGGCGATTAATGGGTTGTGTGACTTGCTGCAGTTCTTTGCACAGTCCCAAGAAAAGATTTAGTAGTAAGAGGGTTAAAAATTAAAGCATGCCTGACTGAAGGGGCTACAACTAAATCCCTGTTTTTGTTGGGTTGTGGATTGAAGGGAAACAAAGGCTTTTGTCTCCTGTACTCCAGCCAGATCTCCAGAAATGACTGGAAAATATTCTTGCACTCTGGTGAAAGACATTTTATTCTTTCTCCTGATTCCGGTTTTGAACCAAAACTGTCACCAAAACTTTCTTGTGCCTCTATATTACTATTCGAATAGAAAATCCAATGAAAGGTACTTGTTTTGAGTTAGGGATTATTTTTTATGACATCCGGATTGTAACAGACCTCCTACAACATGTTTCTGAAAGTGATTGCCGTATGAATCAGTATTCTGTCTGCCAGGCATCCATATGGGCAACAGGTAGGTGGGCAATTGTATTTTCTAATAGTGCACCAGCACAGCTGTGGGCAGCAGACATTCAGAAATCATTGGTTCTGGGGACAAACTAGGAGCATGGAAAGTGAGGAGGAAATGTACCTACCTAACTGCCCTTGTATATGTAAGAGCACAAATAAGCATGTTGACTGTGTGGGACAAAAAAAAAAAAATAGTCACTTCAATGACATGACACCTTTCCTTGCTGGGAGGTGATGCATTGTTAATCCTTAATATTCTTTGAGGTATTACCTGGGTTGAAGATGAAATACGCTATGGATGCATAGAGATCTAACTTTGCCCTATCTAACTGCGTGGTTTAAAAACTAGAGCATACTGTGGTATATCAATAACTTTCCTGCTGTATTCTCTTTGCATGTTTTATCTTAACTATTTTAGCTTTGTCAGAACTGTCCCAACACCTTTTCTTTACAGAATTGAAGGCTGATGGTACTGTTTCATGGGTTTAGTACTGTCTTGCAATGGATGTGTAGAGGAAAGATTAAGAAAGAAAAATGGGAAAACTACTTGATTGTTTCCTATGTGTATTATCAGTATCTTATTTTGTAAGATATATCTCTACCTATAAATGGATGACTTATGGATGCATGATAATGCATGTAATTTATAAAATCTTTATTAGCATGCACTTTATTTTGAAAAATTAATGGTATAGGTAAAATTCACTGTGGACAATGAGAAAAACAATTACTTTAGGAAGCAGGCAAAAAGAGGGTACATGAATGTATATTTAGTGAAGACTCTGGAATTCCTATGATGATTATAACTTGATGTTTTCTTCTTTTCTAAAATCAGCTTTCACAGTAGTAGCTTATTATTTAATACTGTTGTGACCTTCTAACCAGAAATTGATTTATGCACATGAAAATGAAATAAGTTCATTCTGGAAAAATGCAAGATTATATTTGTGACTGAACAGTGAGTAGACAGAATCATCATCTTGAGTCATTGTTACGAGCCGTCGAGTCTCTGGATTTCTGGTTTTATATTATAGTGTGATGTATATTGTATAGCTGTTTCTTTTATAGGAGTTTGTTTTGTTTTTGTTTCTTTTTTTTTAAGCAGGATTTAGTTATTCGGGGCTTAAAATTTAAACTTCCAGTGACTCTGAGACACCAGGAATAACAATTTTTGAACAGCCTAAATAATTTGTCTGTTTTTATAAAGAAATATGTGAGTATTTTTGTGCTTTCTTCTGCTAAAGCTTCTTGTTTGGAAATGGAAGCTGTAAAGCATTTTTCTTCAAATGCATATACAAAAATGGAGGAGGGAGCTACACATGAGCATGAATTTTAATTATTTTACCACTGAGTTTCATACAGCCCTTCTAACATTCATATTTTCCCTGTAAGGTAATAATAGGTATGGTTTAATCATTTAGAGATTAAAATATAGCTGTAGGCAAAAATGTCTTGCTGCTAATTTGGGTGTTAAAGTACAGTGAGAGACCTTCTTGAATGGAATAGCAGAAATGGACATGGGAAATCATCATTTTCCTGTGGTTGGTGCTGTGAAGGTCTCTGCTGAAATATTGTGACTTGAGCTTCCAGAAGGATGAGGATAAATGCTCAAAGAACAATAGGTTTTAAAAGAAAACATTTCCTTTGTGTGATCTACGAGGAGAAAAGGTGAAGGATTTGATCTTGCTCTTCCTAGAAAGAGAACACTTAGGGAAGAGGACTAGGTAGAGCTGACTTTAAAAATATAAAAAGTTGTGATAAGTAGGGCATGGATTGATTGTTATCTACGTCTACCAGTAGATGAAGAGAGAAGTGACTGTTTTCAGTTTCAGTGACTATGTAAAACTAGATGATGAGAAACAACTTTATAGGATAGTTAAACACAGGTACAGATTGCCTGAGAACAGCCTTTGAAAGCCCTTCCTGAGAATTCAGCAGACATCTGTCATGAATGTTTTATACATGATCCTATCTCAAAACTGTCTTTTCGAGCTCAGTGGTCTATGATGTAGTGGATTGCATGCTTGGCAGAGCAGTGGAAGGAGGAAATAGTCTTACTATATACAAGTATGTTACTTGAATGTATTCATTTGAGTAAAGGTAACAGTAATAAAACTGAAAGAAAAGAAGGGAAGAACAAGAAGACAAAGATAACCGACAGTCCTTATGATGATGGAAATTATTTTCTTTAACTACATTTGGGATTATGTATGTAAACATAATTGTAATATAGATCATACTCTGAAAGAACTATAGCTTGCTTCACATGCAGCTCTTTCAAAGTCCGCAGTACTTCTGTTTAGGCAATTGCTATCTGATGCATTTGTCTTATGCCGTCTGTATTTTGCACAGTAAAATTATCTTTAGATAACTAGATTTTTTTTTACATTATCTTCCGATAAAATATACACTCTATTTGGGCGCTTCAAGCTGATCATAGCTTGGGTGTAAAATCAGTGATCGGCAGGATGGATGCAAATCCATATTGCTCCCCCTGCTCCTTATATTCTTCTCAACTGAATTACTAATTCAATAATTATTAATAATGCTGCACTTTCAGGCATTGCTACTGCTATATTTTGTCGAGATCATAGTGAACTTCTTAGTATCAGATCAGGATACCACTGTGCTGTCTGTTCCACAAGTGTGGAACAGAAAATTGACCTTGTCATTAAGAACTTACCTGGATTAAGATGAGAGTCAACATATGAGCAAACATAGAAGTAAAAGCAAATACAGCAGTTTTGACCATTGTGACAGATAAGTCATCTTAGTGCATTGGTTGTTGGACTGTTGTTGAATTCTGAGATTATAGGGAAGATATTTTACTGCAGGGGGACTGCAGTAAATAAGTGGTGGACATTAGAGGTGTTTGGAGTGCTCTTCTAGCATGAAAGCAGCCTATAAGAAATAAATGTGGATTTGGTTTTTTCTAAACTTTGACAAGTGGATTATAGAGGCTAGCACACTTGGCAAACCAAAATTGGTATCTCAGTATCATATAATGTATGTTGTTGATGTTGGTCATGGAAGGTCTCAAAAGCGAAGAGAAATAGCCTAACCTTTTGGACAAAGGAAGGGAGGCTCTGGAGGAGTGTAAAGAGAAGCACACTGACAGAGTAATAAGATTAAAAGTCTTCATAACAAAGTTCTCAATGGGTACGAGTGGGGCAGGAATGGAGTAGTAAAATGGGAATTTGTTACCTTCTTTGAACGATACAGTGTAAAAAGTCTGAATGTGGTTGTTTATTTTAGTAAGTTTGTTGATAGGGAGGATTCTACTGTAGAGATGAGGTACACAAAAGGTGTATAAAGAAAATGTGAGATTTTTGACATGTCTTTGGTCTAGTTAATGAGAAAGAAGGTCAGGTCAAAGATGACATGCAGGAGGATGAGTGCCCTTGAGTGGGGAGAAAAGCATAACAGCAAAAGAACTGAGTGAAGTATTAGGAGAGAGGGCTGCCAGGTAAGGATTGTTGGCCAGTTGTCTTAAAAGTGAGGCAGTAAATTTAGGAGGAATAGCAACACAAGGGCGTACTTTTTGTGGGGGCTTTTTGAGTTATTTGCTTTGATGAAACAGGTTGCGGGGAAATGGCCACTGACGTATAGAAGTATGATTTTGACCACAGAGGCAAGGTGGAATTGCTAAAAGGCTGGTGAGAATAAACTGTGAAGGAAGTTGTCGCTGTCACAAAATTTCATTGCAGTGTGATAACAAAATTAGAAGAGGCAGGTCCAGAAAAGGACTTGAGATTTGGCATCGCAGATCTGATAGTGGCTAAAAAGTTGAGTAAAGGCAGGCAAAGCACAGAGACTCATTATGTAGTATCCACAGAAGAAAGAGAAGATGACAGAATGAGAAAATGCCTGTGACATTGGCTGGTATGGTAAAGGACAGATGGTTTAAAGAGAAGGTGGTGGGAGAGATGGCATAAAATCTGCAACCAAGAATATAGTACATCCTCTGTTATAGGTATCTAAGAGAAGAAAAAAAGAAATATATTAAAAATAAATCATTTAGTATAATCACATTTGTGCCATTAAAATCATCTGAAGTGTTGCCTGGATAAGGGGTCTGCAGGATGTTGTGTAAACTGCTAATTCTCAGGTCATGAGGTGCTTTGAGTTATTGTGTGGAGTGCTAAAAATATCCTTTCAGTAGCCCATAGGTGCCTATGAATCTGGACAGATTGGTGTAGCCATGGTTGGGCAAACTTGCCATGTGACTGGAGCAGTCTGTTTGGGGGAGAAAAACTGCATAGACCTTTATAGTGAAGGAAGAGATAAGTGAACTTTTTTATGCAGTGGACTGTGCCCTTTCTCATCGTAAACACCCACGGAAGTTACCCTATGACAGTAATTCTTGATTATTTTTCCTCTATACCCCAGCCTGTGTGCCGTCTGAAGATGGAGAGACAGGCTACATACTTTTTTCCTTTTGAATGAACTGTTTTCAAAATAAAATTACAAGTGTGGAGGGGCAATTTGGAATGGAAATGCTTTCAATATTTTTGAATTTTAGATGGTAACCCAAAGTACATCTTAAAATTACATATGAACTGTAGGTGATATGTATGAAATTATACATGTGAGCTCTGAAAGCCGGAAATTTTAGCATGTGGTAGAAACTCAAGAAGAGGATCTGGTTATGTTTATGGTTCCTATGCAGGAGACAGAGCTGTCCTGGGCATCAAATAAAGTAGGCAAGTACTGAATTCTTTGTTTTAAAAATAGCCTATTATGTGTATCTTCAGAAGAAGATATAAAAGATACTGTAATATGATGTTAAAATAAAAACTTAATGTACAAAAGATGGGCTTCTTAAAGTCTCTTTAGAAGGTTTTTTTTCCTGACTCTAGCAGAGATGCTCAGAACAAGGTTGTTGCATAGATTTTTGTATTGATTATAAGCTGATCATTTACGCTGAAAACCTCCCTAAGCCAAGCTTGGGGTGCTGCCAAACCCCAACTAACATGTCTGTGCATCTTCTGGGCCAGATCTGACTTGCACCTGCAGAGTTAGGTATGTGGAGAGAGCAAGTGCTTGTCTGTGCCAGTCAGTTTTGACATGCTCGTGTGTGTGTGTGTGTGTGTGTGTGCGCACGTGCGTGTGTGCATGCACACGTGCACGTGTGGCTTCCTGCTTCCAGGACCTTTCCTTTGAAACCACGTGGGAGCTGACACTAGAGGAAGCTCCAGCAGTGTATCTCAGGACGTACGTTATATCAAGGTAGCAATTTACTTGCTGAACTACTGCAGAGATGATGACTTACTAGACTTAATTTTAAAAAAAATCCTTTTAAGGATTAAAGTAAGGATGTATTTGTATCGTATCTTTGATTTTTTTTTTTTTTTTTTTTTTATTTATGTGCACCATGCATGCTGGATGCATATAGAAAAATGAGTAATATAAAACTACAAATTACCAATCTTCTATACAGTTGTATATTTTTATGGCAACCACCATTTTCTGCAATTTTTTGTTCAAGGTTATTCTAATATTTTGTAGGCTTTTTTATTAGAACATCTGCATCACAGTAAATAGATTGAATGAGTCATCTCAGAGAGGAATAGTAGAATCATACAATTACATATCTGTTGCTGATTCATTGTTACAATGGGAAAATCCCATTTCTATTTTAGTCTTTTGCACATTCTGTAAAGAGTGCTTTTTCTTACTTTTCATCAGTGCAACTTTGACATTTAAATGGTGATTTTTGTAACAAGGCTCTCAGTTTCTCATTTGTTGCTCACTTTATGAGAAAACTTTGTATGAGTATTTTCATAATCAGAATATTGAATAGAGACTATATTACATGATGCAGCAAACAATTTCATTTCTACCCTTGTGGAAAAGGGAGGGTAGGGGGAAAAAGACTCACTGCACACTTCCACGCTCAGATTGCTCATGAAGTACAGACACTGGAACATGAGGAATAAGGAAGATGTATGTGTTTCAGAGTGAAGAGGGGAGCCTTTTATTGTGCTTGTAGGAAAAAGTGTTCTTTTCACCTCATTAATTTTCTTAATTGTTTTGTCAGTAGGGCAAATATAAAGAAGCTTATGAGAAAAAGCTGAACAAATTCTAGAAGAAATGCTGCCACTAACTGCTCTTAACAAATTAAGAAAAAATAAAACTCTTTCTGTTCTAAGAAAGTTTCCTGTTCTAGCTGTACTGAATACAGGAATTATGAAAACAAAATGGGATTCTTGTTATACTCATTTGAATGTTAAATATTCTGGATGCTTTTCCAGTTCCCCGTTATTTTAAAGCAGTCCTAGTGTCTGAGCTCGGGGAGCAAACCGAGTGACTTAGAACGCTCTTTGGTGTGCGGATGACCCCTTCCCTAAAAATCTGCTAATTCAAAACGAAGCAAGTTGGTTATTGTGCACTTTATCCCAGTAGCCTATAATGATTTAAACAAGTAAGTAGCTGAAGAGAATATTTGACAGTCTCCAAATAGGCAAGCAGAGCATTCATTTTATTCTATCAGTAATGAGTTATTACCATTACTCTTTCTTTGATAGTCTTATTTTATATAGCATGAATAGGTGAAGTAAATAAGTAGCCTAGCAGCAAAGTGTTTAAAACTGAGTTCGCTTGCTCTTTAAAGTGAATATTAGCTTACAGTAAGTATTTAACATGTGCAAAAGGCATTTATGAGAAAGAATTTCAGACCAGAAAATTGATACTTGAGTAGTTTAGTGTTCTGTACACCCAAAAAAACCAGATCTGTAAGGGAGTTCAGGGTGCTTGTCAAATGCTATGTCAAAATAAATGAGGCAGTTCATCACAAGAAAAATATTCCTAACTATTCATTAATGTTAATGGGCTCCAAATGAGCTATCCTTGCTCAGAAAAGAGATCATGACAACATTCTGTGTTAGTTTGACAGTGTCACCTTTAATGCTCAGTAACAATTAAAAGGCAAGTGGCAGGTTAGGATAGGAATGGTGAGAAATACTATGTCTTTTTAAGTCAGTAAGAGTGTCCCAGACCTTGTGCAATAACCATTTTCCTTTCTCAGGAAGGAGTTAGTAGAACAAGGAGAGGTGAAGGGGAACAAGATCTGAAATGACCTCTACACCGGGAAAAAATGAGCAGCAGCGTCAGCTCAGTAAAGCTGTAGCAAACTGTAAGATTCAGAATGGAGATTATGAATAGGAGACAATCGTTGCTGTTTCTCTGAAGACAAGAGCTGAAGGATATCAAGTGAAATTATCAGTTTTAAAACAAAAGGAAGTACTTTTTCACGCCATGTGTAATACATGGTGGAACTCATTGCCACAGGATGTTGTGGAGGTCAAAAATATCGATGTGCTCAAGAGGGGTGAGACAAGTTCAAAGATGAAAAGTCTGTCAGGCTGGTAAGCACAGAATGTGGATGCAGCCTCTATCCTGGGATGTCCCTAAGATGTAGATTGCCTAAAGCTGGGTGAAGTATGCCAGACTTGCCTTGCTGCTTTTGCTTAGTTTAAGTATCTGCAAAGTAGTGACTATCAGAGATGCATAGTGGGCTTCAGAGACTTCATATCTGAGACAGTATATTTAGTCTAATGCTCTTCATCAGCTTGCCTACTTTTGCGATGTTTTTAATTTTGTTTTGTTTCATTTTTAAGAATATCATGCTTTCCCCCCTCTCCCCCCGAGCCCCTAACATGGTGGATATGTTGCCTCTTTAGGGCTTCTTATTTTTATTTTTCAACACAGAAAGCTGTTACTCTTGAGTCTGTTACCCTTTCTGGGAATGCCATTGCATGTTTTTTCTGAATGCGTCAGCCTCACAGAGACATGCCTGTTGGTATATACCTCTTCTGACAATCTGGGGTCTAATTAACACATCCATCTTCCTTGTAAGCTTCAGGGACATCCTATTTGATTTCTCTTTTTTTTCCCTCTTGCATGAGCACAACACCAGGCAGACCTAATGATCAGCACCTTCGAATTTGTGAAGGTTGTGTGTACTTGGGGACAAGGGGCAGGGACAGGGATTGTGGTACACTGTAGCTTTTTGAGATCTCACTTCTCCATAAACATGGAGTGAGAGTGTATATGGAAGGAAACCTATCTCCTGCCTTTTCTCTCTGTCCTTTTTTTGTTTGTTTTTTGTTATCATCTCCCTGTATGTGGGTTATCTGAGTTGAGGAATTTTCATACATCTCCTAGACTTTCTCACCCCAAATGGATGCGATGGGATTTAATTTCTGAACCTGTGTAAGTCCTACGGGAGTTTAAAGCCAATACAGATACTCCTATTTCTACCTCTAAATCACTTGCTCCTTGTGTACACAGAGCTGGAAGCAGGAGGGCTATGTTCTGGTCCTTTTGTCAGGTCCTTCCCAGAACTGTACTAGGAAACAGAAGCTGGATGAAATCATTTTGCAGGCTATGGCTGGCCTGTATGTCTAAAAGGAACAGTCTGCTCTGTGATGACACTATGATCATAACTTTCATTAAAACAGTGCTAATAATTGGCTTCCATTTTTGGAATGTGCAAGTTGGAATGTACAATGAGTTGCAAGTACAAGGGGGTCTTGATAATTATGGAATCATTTGCTTTGTTATGTCATTCTTATTTCATGCATCACTGCAACAATCAAAAGGAGTGAAATAATTGTTTAATGCTTGATAGTGTCAATATTTTCCAGCCTCCCAGATAATTTAACAGTCAGGATATGTGTATTCTGAGCCTGTATGAATAGGAAGTAGAGAATTATAAAGAGAAGATTCAAAAAAAAAAAAATTCCTCTGACTACTGGGTTTACATCACTAAAATAAAAAGTGAGGTTATGTAATAAAGGAGCTTACTGGAACATGGGACCTGTTGTACCTCTGCTTTTATAGTATTAAGGGATCTTCCGCTGCAAAAGCAAAGTCATCTTTCCTGTTGCTTTTCAGATATTGAGAGAGGCTATTTCTTGCCTGGTAACTGATCTTGAATAGTGAAGTGACCTTGGTCAAAAGGGGTGAATACATGCAAATGTGGGCTCAGATTGTCAAATTCAAGTAGTAACATTATGGACCTGTGTCTGTTCTTGATTAAAACCACGGATTTGTATTCTTAGCTGTTGTACCACAGCCTTCGGCATCTTTGTTCTTTTTGTAACCAGAAAACAGGTTAAATAAGTCAGACTTATATAAGGCATAACCTAATAAGGCATAACCTCTAGTTCCAAGGTGTGCTTAAGAAATTGGTTACTGTTGAAAGAATCTGAGGAGACTCATGAAGTTTCTGAAATGAACAATAATGTCCAACATTGAGATTTGCTTATTGCCCATGTAGTTTGTAGTTTAAAAAAAAAAAAAAAAAAAAAAACTTATGTGTATTTTGTTAAGAAACAGTTTTGTAGTATTATAAGAGTATTGGATCATTGAGGAAAAAAGAAAAAAAAAAAAAAAGCAATGTACTTCTGTGCTTGCAGATGCTGTGAAGCCACCCGTCAGCTCTTTACAAGCATCTGCAGAGCTACCCTTGCCCATCAACACTTCACCACCTTCTACACAAGCAGAATCTTCCCTACCTCCTCCTTACCAGCTTATTAACATCCCCCCACTGGAGTCTTCCTCCGGTCAAGAAGATCCTCAAGACTACCTACTGCTAATAAACTGTCAGAGTAAAAAACCTGAACCTATGAAGTAAGTGATCTTTTTCTTAATAGCATTTATTTGTATAGGCCAAGGATGTTTGTGCTGAAAACTTTTTTTATTGACAAGTCGTTGAAAATTTGGATGCATGTGATCTAGGGGGGAGTTGACTGTAAGTGTTACTTTTTTTCTGTGCTTGGACTTCTTGTAGCAATAGTAAATTGTTTGATCAGTGCTAGACCCATATTGCATTCTTCAAAAGTGTGTGCAGTAATTGCCAATATGAAGCATCAGATTAAAGCAGTGAATCCAGGGCTGACTTTATAGCCTGGGGCGATGTGCAGCGCATGGAGTGAAGTACCACCCTTTAGCTGCACCATGGTGTGTTTCAGTCCAGTCTACAACTAGAAGAAGCTGAAGGAATTTAGCGTTCTTGCCTTTGTGGTACTTGGCACTCCAGTTTAGCCAGTTAAACCTTTCACAGAAAAGATTCAGTAATGCAGGCTGAAATTTGTTTTCACCTACCGGGTTACCACATCACTGAATATAGCAATCCTCAAATGGTATCTGTAGCCTTATTGCTAATATAGTTTGAACTCAGTCAAAACTCTTTATGAGTAAAAGATAATTATTTTATGATGACTTGGAATATCAGAGACTCAGATCACTCAGTTTCTGTATCTTGAGTTTTATGGGGTCTTAACATTTTTCTGAAGAATATATACTGGAAAAAAAAATTACAGCTGAAATAAGTCTTATTCATTACTGAATAAAAAGTACTTACACAGTTAGTTCTCCAGAGGAGTGTGCAATGTTAGTATTTAAGGAAACAACTGAGAACTTTTGCTCAGTTAAATGTATACATATTCCTCCAACTGTGACTTCTAACTGAAACAGATGTACGGCACCTCCTGCACAGTAAGGTATGATATCTGATGGTAACTATCTGGGAGACATCTCCCACCCCACCCCCAAATGGATCATGGTGGCCAAACTTGGAACAGGCTGCTCAGGACCTCGTGGAATCTCCATTTTTCAAGACTTAAAAAAGTGGGCAAGGTCGTGAGCAACCTCATTTGACTTTGAAGTTGCCTCTGCTTAGAGGAATTGGAGTGGGAAGGAGGGTTAGACCAGATGATCTCTGAAAGCCCTTTCCAGCCTTGGTTATTCAGTGGGAGAACATTATAGACCTCTGTGGGAAGCTTCTTTTTTTATAATAATATGAAATAATGTCTTCTGAGGTATTTCCAGAAAAACAAAGCTAAACAAAACTGCATATTGTTTTTGTGATTGCAGAAATAAGCATTGAAGGCTGAGGGAAGTTTCCTTTGAAAGTGTTTTCATGAGTATTTCACATTCTCCCTTAGGGCCATACATTTTAGCGTCGGTGCCTTCTTCATCAGCACCTTTATGCTCTGCCAGTTTTACCTATGCCATGTGCTTTCTGTTCCCTTGGCATTTTCATCTTGCTCTATTGTGCCTGAGGACTTTCCTGCTCCATTTACTGATGATTACATGGTAGGAAAGCGTCCACCCTTCACAATCTTTCTTGTAAAACAGAAAGCAGAATGAGCCTGCCAGTCCCCCAGCGCATGGGGTGTGCAGGTTATGGGCAGCACAGTATCCCAAAACATCCTGCGGGAGAAGGGGATACCCGATGTTTAGTTTCTTAAAGTGTGAGAAGTTTAAATGTTCAGCGTCGTTTAGCAGCTGGTAATAGCAGTGGCTGCGAGGAATGTTACTGTTCCTGCTAAGTGTTATGCCTGTCCTTCTTTGGTTAGTTTCCTTTCTAGAATGGCTTGGCAGAGAGCTTTCATTTTAGTGCCCTGGCTTATCAGAAGTATTTCAGGGTATTATTTTGGGTCTGTAAGGGATGGGCACAGAAGGGGTTTCTAAAACCACATGAAAAATGTGTTTTAAAACTGTCAAGATTAAGATGTGTAATTGACTTTTGACGACTTGTGCAGTTGTGTGGTTTGTGGGTTAAGTAGAAGGAGTGAAGTCTGAGGGGACCATGAAAAGGGACACAAAATTGGGCAAGGTATAGAGCCCTATAGTGGGTAGCCTACGAATTTTGGGGAACACATAGATGCCACAGGAGAGTAGGTATTTTGGGGTTAGGGAAGGCAGAATATTTTATGAATATAAAACAGACAAAGGAACTGAGAAAGGATTGGATGAAGCATTTGGGAGCATGGAGATTGTTTAAATGATGTTTTAGAAGTATTTGAAGTCAGTGAACATAAGCATTGTGGTTAGTTGGGAATGATAGGCTTATTGTAATATGTTTAAGTTTGCTAATTAAGTATGTCTTTTTCTTAAGAAGGTTGTAATAAGGAAAATTCAGAATAATTCAGAATCAGTTATGTTGGAGTTTGTTTCACTTAAGGAAGCTGTTTGTTTCATCTTTGATATAGTAGGTATCCTGCAAAGTTTTGCTAAATTTGAGCCAGAGTATGGTTGATATAGACCCTTTCCTATGGACTTACAACTTTTATCTGTGTAGCGTATTAAGATGGTCAGTTAGAGAACATTGTGTGCATTACTCCAATCTACCTTCTAGCAAGTGAAGAAAAACTAAATGGTCATTTTCCCATTAACCTGAAGACCTGGAATAATTAATCTATGAATTTGATGATACAGCTTTTATTATTTCTTTATGGGAAAAATATTTTGTCAATACTCATTAGTAGTAAAGCATAATAGTTATAATTCAATATATATTATAATTCAATGGGCAGATGATATTACTTGAATTGTTTATTTTTATAATGTTTTCTCTTTAGACCTTGAAGACTATATGCAGAAGGCACGCTTTTTATTCTAATTTTGCATGTTACTTTATAGATAATCCATGAATTAATTAATTTTATTTCAGGGCTTTGGGATTTTTCTACAGGTAAGATGCATAACTCTAAAAAATAGAGGAAGCAGCTAAGCTGTTTGTTTGGAATTTTTAAGAGTTCTTGTGTTTTGAAACTAGTAAGTAATTTCCAAGTGCTTCTTTGCTGGGTCCTGCAAAGTAGCAAATGCTGTTGTGAGGCTATCACATATTGTTGGACACAGTACTTGTAGTTGTACTAGTAGTGCTGTATTTTGTCTAAAATAATGCAGTTTTATGTCCTGATCTCTACTGACTTGAAAAAGAGTATTGTTTGACTGGAGCATTTAGTGAAATTCAAAGGTTCGTGTTTGGATAATGTGTAAGAAAATGCAATGCAAGACACTTTCCAAAACTTTATTGTTCTGGTTCATTTGAGAGGTATATTCAGGTATTAAATGCTATCTTCCTCATCTTTTCTGTGTTTATGAACCAGCCAAGGGTCATCCTTTCTCTCTGAAGAAGGGCAGGAATACCTCCTATTAGAAGATTTTGAAAGTAAAAAGATTCCGTTGCAGTGAGTGAACAATAGCTGCTTTTGGAATGCGTGTGAGAAATTAATCACAGAGCCATTAACTTGCCTGAAAATATTCTTTGTTTGAGACACGCTGCATGGTGTTCTGTAAGTTTTAACAGGAAAAAAAAAACTATGTAACCCTGGCTTCCATTTTCTGGAAATAACTGTAGTCAAGATAGAGCTATTTGTTTATCTATTTATTTATTTATTACTCCTCAATTTCTATTATGATTACTTTTTCTACTCCATATTACTGGTGCACAAGACCAATTTTGCTGCTGTTCTCTGTTTATAGAGTCTGTTTGGTCTGTTGTATTGATTGCTGCAGCTGGGAAAAGAATCAGCTTGAAAAGACGAGTGGTCAAGCCAGACCATATACAACGTACTCAAATTATAATGGTTACTGCTCTGACTAAAATACTTTGAAAACTCTGTCCTAGTCATCTGTTAGCCATTAGTTTTTAGTGCATAGGGGCAGACTTGCTTATTTGATATTATATGATCATTCCGTTCAGAAACTTTCCTGGAATACGTGCACTTTGCCACTTTCAAATGCACAGATTTTATGTGTTTACAGATGGAGAATACAAGCAAATTTGAGTGTGACACCCTGCCCTCACACCACGTCCGCTCTGTGCATCTTAATGTATGGTGCTTATAAATCATCAGGCTATGTAGTTATTTCCCGATACATGGAAAGAGGTGCCTAGTCTAAGCATTGAGTACAGAATAGTTTTGACACTGCTGGCACAATTTGCAGATGTGCATTGTACATATGGTATCACCATGAGATCAGGTCACAGTCCATCCTCTATTTATAGAGTTGTTAATTTTCTTCGTGTTATATCTACTTGGCCTTTATTTTAAATTGAGGAGAAAAGATGCTTTATTTGTCTTAATAAACAGTTTTGAATAGATTATTTAAGCCAAACGAATTTTTGTTGTTGTTGTGTTGTTTTGAAGTGTATGGAAAAAAATATGAATTAAAAAAAATGCAGAAGTTGGTAAGCTGCTTGTATTTGAGATTCTTTAAACAGGACTAAAATCTGTTTCTGAGCTCTGATCCTCCTAACCTCACTTTCCTTGAGATAACATATGATTCAAATATACAATGTAGTTTTTCAAAATTGTACATGTTCTTCTTATCACAACAAACAGTTAATATTGACTTTTGAAAACTATTTTAAACTTAATAGATTGAATTTCCTGTCTTCATTTCTGTGTGAATTGCTTCTCTCTTGGCCCTTGTTTCAGGCTATCTTCAAACTTGGACTTGTAAAATCAGATTGGCTACAACCCATTCATGTTTTGAAAAAGCAAATGACTGGCTTGACTGCTTCATGTCATGGTTTTTGAAAGTTTGCTTTCAGAAGTGCTTGTGGTCAGGAAAGAATTAGAAGCAGCATTCAGTCAGAAATAGAAAAACTCTTAAATTTAAACATGACAGTATTGTTGTTTACATATGATGGGTACTCCTGAAGCATTAGCATCATACGTGCTGTGTGCATCTTGAGCTTTGGTTATACACACCAGCATGTTGTGCAGCTTTTAGAGTCAAATATAACTTGTTATCATTAGAATGTGTCTTAATGCCTGTTTAAAACCATCATCATGCCCAGAACTGGTAAGAATTTTAAGGACGGTTCCTCTGCTTGTGCGTCTTTGTAGGTACTATAAATGTCATTTGAGTTCTGGTGCATGGCTCAATGGATTAAAGTGATCCCAGTAAGTGTACAAGTCATGAATTCGAAAATAAAATTGAGTGCACTCTTTCTTTTGACTGTGCATTTCTGTACTGTTTTCATAAGATAAATTGTAGTGTTACATTTTATTTCTGTAGTTTTGGAAATACTTCTATTTTAAAGTATATCCTAGTGAGCTGAAACTAATAATTTTGGTTTTATAATTGATTGCCAATGTCCTGCTTCTCTAGACTGCCCATTTTATTTTTATAGCATATAAAATACTGACCAAGATTCTTGCCCTACTTGCTCATGTGAAACATGCATTATTTTTGCTGAACTTTGGTCTGACTGCATACTGCAGAACTAGAAGAATACATCTTGAGCAAGAGGAACTTTTGAATGAACCTTTCAAGTAAATACGAGGGGCTGCTGGAGGGGTTAAGCTGAATGTCTTAGTAGTCACACAGTGTTTGTCTTGCTAATGTACTCTGTGACTTTATGCTTTTTTAAGTTCTATATGCTGTATTTTTGCAGTTATATTACGCTTTTACGTTCACTCAGAAACCAGAGTGAAAAGTAAAGCAGAGCAGTGGTTCATTACTGAGCTTCGGAAGCTCTGAGGCAAAGCATAGCAAAGTGTTAGCAAAGAAAGGAGACGTGCTGGACATGGTCAGCATCGTAAGGAATATGGGAAGTTTCACTTGGTTAATCCAAAGATAAATACTTGATAAGGAAGTTGCTCATCTTTTTGGAGATCTGTCAAACTAAATGTAAATTAGTCATCTAGAAACCAGTTTTGACCAATGAGAAAGAACTTGAAGATTAATATTGTTTTTCTAAAGAAAAAAAATAAAGAACAAAACTAGGTAATAGACAGAGGTGCTGTAAAGCAAGAGAAGACTCTCATAAGGCTCTTGAGATAATGCAAGATAGCGTCTGTACTATTAAACAAGAAAAAAATAAACAGTTGGTTAGGTAAATGGCATCTTGCTTGACTTCGCGTGTCCAGTGTAAGCTAATCAGATTTCATTGGTAGCTGAGAGAGAGAGAGGCAGTTCGGGAGTGGTTCATGCCAGTTTTAGACAGATATCTAAGAAGAATGGATTGTGTTTCTCACTGTCTCCATTTCTCCAGTGACAGTAGAGAAAACCTAAATGAATAGCTAAACTGGATTCCTTTCTTCTCGGATTACTAGAACCCACAGAGATAAATCCAACCCTGCCTTAAGCAAGAAAGTTTTCTGTGATATTATCAACAAACTGAAATTTAATTAATACGTAGTGGCTGTGATCACTTCAGAAAGAGCCTCTTAAAATAAGGTGAAAATGCTTCTTGTGATACTTGCACTGATTTTTTGTATTTTATTCCTTAGAAGAGTTTTATAAACTGTTTGGTCCAGTTGCTTAATAGAGCTTAAAAGTAGCAGCAGCAGCTATTCATGACGCATGCATGCTGAAATATAGACACTTATTGTTAAGTGTGTCATGTACATGTAAATATTCACAATGATATGGTTCTGTGGTAACAAGAATAGGAAATATCATAGTATGATTGATAAAACTGTGTGGAATTTAGTAATTCCACCTGTCTTAATATTTGCTATCATTCTGACTTGCATTTAAAGCAGGAGTCAGACTTGTAACAAAATTTCTGTCTGGAGTGAGATATCTGGGGAGTTCTACCCAGGGAAAAGTTTGGCGTGAGTTTACTACCCCTGTTGGTTTGAACCAGTATTAGTGAGTGTTGTTCTCATAAAAGATAGATCTTTTTTCAAAGAAATCAAATGCAAACCACTGTCTACTTCTATCTAACAGTGTTACCTTAACTTAAGTTCAAGGCAAAAGCATTCATTTTTTGTAAATATACCCCATGGATATTTTCTTTTTTCCTGTAAGAGCAGGCTACTTTTCTTCTATTTCTTGTTTTATCTGTTATTTGTCTCTCCTTTATGTATTTTGAATCAAGCTTGAATTGTCAGTAAATAACTTTAAGCATACACTGTATGGTGTTGCAGGTAGTCTTTTTTTTTTTTTTTATGAATCTGAAAATTGCTAGAGGAAAAATAAGTATTGTAAAACCAGGGAGTAAGTGCAATGTTTTCACATTTAGCAGAGCCATTAAAGCGCTGGTAGTTTGCAGCCTGGCCTAAGAAGCTTAAAAACAAAAATATCCCCCCCAACCCCAAACAAACAAGCCCTGCTCCAGATTGGTTTGGCATCTGTCTGGAAATTGCTTGCTTTATGAAACAGCAACTTGTTGAGCTGCTGCTAAAGTTGCGCTCTTGTGTTATGTTTTACATGCATGTGTTTGTATGTATATACTTAGAATTCTTCTTTTTAAGTGTAATTGTTTGTTTAATGATTGACTTCCTGCACTATATATATATTAAAAAAAGAGGAAGAGTGTCTTTTCAATTGTTCATATTTTAAAAGTTGTGTTTATAATTTGTAATTTGTTTTTTTATATGCTCATCAACATTTTAATCTTATCTTACGTGTAGATCTCACACTGACTCGGTGAAATCCACCTCCTCTGAAACGGACTGCAATGATAATGTACCCTCCCACAAAAATCCTGCTCAGTCAGTGAGCAAGCACTCTGTGAATGGCTTTTTTCAGCAGCAAGGAGTCTATGACTCTCCACCTTCTCGTACTGGACTGGCATTGGCAGACTGCAGCCTTTATAACCTGCCTAGGAGTTATTCACAGGATGTTTTACCAAAGGCAGCATCTCCGTCAGGGACTGATGCAGAAGGAGAACAACATGTTTTCAATACTCCATCAGCAACATCCTCATTAGACGCACAGATGAGGCATATCTCCATTAGTTATGACATTCCCCCCACACCAGGAGGTACTTACCAGATTCCACGAACTTTTCCAGAAGGAACATTGTCTCAGACTTCAAAACTGGAGACGATTCCAGATATTCCTCCGCCTCGGCCACCAAAACCTCACCACGCTTCAGATCGATCTCCTGTGGAAACCTGTAGCATTACTCGCACTGCTTCAGACACTGATAATAGTTACTGCATCCCTACGGCGGGAATGCCACCCTCACGCAGTAATACCATTTCAACTGTAGATTTGAATATCTTCCGTAAAGGTCAGTATTCCTTGTTTTATTCTGCTCTTCCAGAAATTATGTTAAATGACCTTAATCTTGTGCAACCATTTAAAAAGTTCTTTATACTTGTCCAGTGATCTGACCAGCACAGGTCTGCTCCTCGCAGTGTTTCTTCCACTGCAATTGTAATGTTAGCTGCTGGTCTAAGGCAGCCTGTGAAAAAATTGTGCCATTGCTGTAAGGCAGACTTCAGAAAAGTTGCCTGTAACTTGAGTTAATCTGACATGTAATTGGAGATGCTGTAACTCAGTAGAACTTGTTTTCTTCTCATGTGTCATCAAGAAGAGGAAAGACCCCAAGTTTTATCTAGTGGGATGTAACTGTAACTGATCTGGCTTGCAGGGTCCCCTGTTGATGTCAATATTTGCTAATTAGGAAAAAGGAGGTTGGCAAAGGACAGAATGCCTCCGCTTAATTTAGACACTGTATTTAGTAGATAGGGTGGATAGGTAAGAAATTATGCTGTAACTGCAAGCAGAGATGCAGTTTTATGAAGAAATGAAGAAATAACTCATGGATTAGAAATGCTGGAGTTTCTCTCAAAGTGACGGCTGAGGGTCCTCTTCATGCTAAGGTGTCAGTTCATGTCAGAAAACAAACTGAGACAATAGTCTCAGGTTTTTTTTCTGAACTATATGAGGGGCAGTTTTGGCCTTTAACAAGCATGTAGCCCTTTGTAAAGCAGTCTGTGGTCCTACTGTTTAAAGTAGCTAGGAAAGAGAAAAAATGTTACAGGAAACCATTAAAATAGGAAAGCACAGAACGTTGATTAAGTATGTTGGTTGCATTAGGGCATTCAATCTTAGCTGGACATATTTGAAACCCTAGGTATCTTATGGTATTACTAGTCTGTAGAAAATAGAATGGAAAAAATGGTTGTTGCTAGTAAGCTCGTATAGTTCATAGTTTAGTACTGCTGCTTGCTATCAGTTTTTCAGAATGTCTGAAGTAAGATTTGCATCAGCCACTGAGGTTGAAAGCATTTGCGTGAATTCAGTAGGAGTTAGTATGTACCCAGTGCTTCCATCTGAAACCTGATCTGGTTCTTGGTGCCACAGAACTTTGTGTTTGTCTCCTTGAAATGCAAATTTTAAAGAAAAATTAACTTTGCTCATTATAGTCCTTATAGTCATTTAAATGTTGGCATTTCCAGGCTTGTTAATGTATTGCTATTACTGTTTTGCTTCAGCAGCTGGGTATTAGCAAATCTGGTGCAGCCACTTTTAGTTTTTTAAGATATTGCTTGTTTTTCTGCCTGTTGTTGTTTGCTTGTTTTTGTTTTTCCTGCTGTTCTATCTCACTCAAATTTAAACTAAGAAAGGTTTGAGAGGTTGAGATTGGGAAGTGGATGTTTATTGTTTTAGAGGACAGTCATTCAAGTCTTGATAATAACTCTTGGGCTTGCTTCCCTCCTTTCAGCTTCCTATGTGGAATTTTAAGCTGGTTAGAATTGATGCTAACTAATGTTTTAGGGGATTTTTAAGAGAGTTCTTTGAGTTGCGCTAGATATGGGATGGGAGGCAGAAAGATGACATCTAAGTTTTTTAGAGGAGGCAATAAACACAAGGGATATGATTATACAGGTATTCAGATATAATTATTCCATTTGTTGTTCATTTCATAGACTAAATGTAGTATGATGTATATTAATATTTTAAAATTTAATTACAAAGTAAAACCCTGAAAGACCCTTGCTTACTTTGCTTTACTTATAAACTTAAACTGAGAAAAGATAAATGAGCACTCCTTCATTAAAGCTGAGTTTCCATGCCCCAAGAAGAGTTGCCCTTCTAAAAATACTATTTTAGTTCGGTACTTAATAGCCAAAGTGTTTACTTTTCCTGGGAAATGGAAATTTCCTCCAAAAAGCAAGCAAAAACCCCTCCGAGCTTTTTCTCAGGGGCAAGGAGAGATAAAACCCAGAGTTTTCCCAAGGTTTCTGTGTTGGTGTCTGGAAGAGGAGCAAGCCTGTTGCACAGTAAGGCAGCCTGTCACCTGCCTAGCTGAGCAGGTCTGAGTGCCTGAGAGTCAGAGATGTTTCACAGATACTTCCATCTGCCAGAGAGGCAGCCACAACACTGAAAAACTTTAATGTGGGCTGCCAAGAGGTAGCCTCCTGAAAAAGGTGAGAACTTTGGATCTGTAGCAGCTTATTCAAACTGAAAGCTCCTGGTGACCTAACAGGGGAATTGAGAGCAGAGGGAAAGGCAATGCATTTTCTGTACAGGTTTGAGAGAAGTTTATCTATTATTACAACAGATTAAATTCTGTTGAATCTGCACTTTATAAGAGAAGGGCAAGTCAGAAAGCTTCTCTCTAGCCCTCAAATTATGTCTTGTTCATTTATTTTAGAACAGAATTCCCTCTTGAGGATCCAGTATCTAAAAGCCCACTCTTGCATTAAATTGTTATGCTTATCTGTTTGAAAAGAAGACTTAGCTGCTTCTTGAAACAGGAAAGTTGCTTTATTTCTTGCCATGGAAAATGTCACTACAAGAGCTTAAAGTCATGACTGATATGGGTATTAAGTTCATCTGTGAACAAGCGTATAGTATAGTATCCTCTCAAGTACATAAATAAAATCTGTCAATCACAGCTTTACATTGTGTGTGCGCACACGATGTCTCAACAGCAGACAGTAAATAATGGAAAGACTCTGGTGGCCTGGTGTCAAATGACAGGAACAAAGATGAAGTAAATAGCCACTTTCTCTTCTTGTTTCTTCAGAAATTAGTTCTCAAGACTGTTATGATATTCCACGTACGTTTCCGAATGACAGATCTAATTCATTGGAAGGCTTCCATAACCACTTTGTAAGTATGACTTGATCTCATGAGAGAAGACAGTGACAGAGTGCTTGGATGCTCTTTGTTCCCATGCAAAAAGCAAACTGTGCAATGTTTGTGATTTTCAATTTCAATAGGAGTATATTAATCTGAGTAGTTAGGTTAAAAGATTCATATGATTCACAGCTGATTGCATAACTTATTTTGTTAAAGGAAATATATGTTAATTCTAGAAAAACAGAAGCATGTTGACAGTGGGAAGTATATCAAGTGAAGAACTAGATGAAAATTATGTCCCAATGAATCCCAACTCTCCTCCACGACAGCATTCCAGCAGCTTCACTGAACCCATCCAGGAAACAAACTATGTACCAATGACACCAGGCACGTTTGATTTTCCGTTATTTGGAAAGCAAGTCCCTCCTCCCGCTCACATGGGTTTCAGGTCCAGTCCCAAGACCCCTCCTAGACGGACAGTACCTGTTGCAGAATGTGAACCACCACCAGTGGATCGGAACCTCAAACCAGACAGAAAAGGTGAGGAAAATGTCCAATAGAAGTTGATTTTATCACTTAATAAAATAACATAGCTTTCCAACTTTGTGGAAAATGATTGCTTTCAAAAATTCTAACAAAGTATTATTTTTTTTTTATCCTATGAAGTAGCTGTAAGATAAAGGAATGCTATAACAATTTTTAACCATTTTAAAACATGAAGATAACAATGCCAAATACATGCTTAGGTTTAAATTTCATGGCTGTAATTATTAGTGAAAGAATGACATAGAACTGCTAACATCCAGAAGTGTGAGTTTTAGTCCTTATGTATATAGATATGTATAGGACAGCTAGCTAACTTGTGATGATGGGATAGCACACTAGGAATTGGATTAAAAAAAGTTATATGCATAACAGTGCTTGCTTAGAGGATCAGTAAAGGTTTTCATTGTATGATGTAACAATTAAAAAATAACTCATTTAACTTTATTTTAGACATATGCTATTGATGTCAATAGTGTTAGAAATTAGCAGTATAGTGAGAGAGAGTTGTATATTGTGCTGCTTTTTAACTAATCCTATTCGAAGTATGCAATGGTTATAGAATAATTCTTAGAGTTGTATTGAAAGGAAAAAATAGGTTGAGTAAGTAGTGTTAACTGATAAGTAAATAATTTTAAGGCTTCGTTTCAATCTGTAAAAGCAAGGAAATCACATTCTTGCTTCATATTGGAGCTTTCCAATGCTTGAGTGTGAGTGGCCATGTGGAGCAGTCACAGGAAGATGGTTAACTTGTGACTTGCGAGGTTACTGAATACGTATACATCTTCCTTGGGATCCAAATGGGAAGAGGAAACTGCTCATTAAGATATGTTTGCCCTGTCACGGGAGGTGGATGCCATGGTTATTACACAATTTATATAAACTGTAGTAAGTGAAAAACATAATATCAGCCTAGATTTTGAATTCTGTTGCCTTTAATAGAATACAATAGATTAAACAAAATCATAAGGCAAATGAAAAATTTGTTTCATGTGGAAATGTTTTAAACTGCTGAATGTGTAGGAGATCCTGTTATGAATTTGAGGAAGCTGCAACAACTTCAGTAACAAAATTGACTAGGAAAACCCCACACACTTTAGAGAACTCTTCCAAAACTTCCTTAAAAATAAATCTAATTGATCTGGTGTATTTGTTTCTTTTCCTTAAAATAAGCAATATTTGAGAGAACAGGATAGTCTTTTCTTAAGAAACAAATACGACACTTGTGATGTGTCTATATGAGATATTTGCATTGAGAAAGACTGATAAATAGCTTGGACTTCCCAGGGGATCTGAAATATTTCATCAGTATATCAGAGGTATAGATAAATGATGATGCAGTTTATTTGCATACTGCATAGTTATTTTTCAGGCTAGATAAGTAACTTTTTGTAGAAATGGTAACTAAAGAGCATTAGATCAAATATCTACCCTATTTTATAGTTGAACACCTCCTACTTGTATATGTTTGGAAAAATTAGTGCTCACAAACTTGAGAATGGCTGATTTCACTTTGGGGTAAAGTCAATATCAAATGCTTAAATGACCCCAAGACATTCAGTAGCTAAAACTGGAAGTTAGCATGTTTGCCATTAAGTGAAAACGACCTGTAGTTTTAGCAGAAGTGGATACTATTACTGCGGTAGAAGATCTCTGTGTAAAATGGGAAGTGCCACGTCTTATTCCAACTTGTCCGTGTTCAGAAAATGAAATGGCCCTTTTCAAAACCTTGGCTCTCTGCTCATGTCTAATTGTTTCCCTGTTACCAGACAGTAGTTTTGTTTAGTTCTTAAGAAATGCTGGACAGTAACAGATTGAAGAAACATGATACTGGAAAATATGCTCAAAATAAACACTGAACTGCTTTAAAATATTTTCCCTGACTGGCCAGTTTGTGTATTTAACTGATAAAATGTTTGTTGACTTTCAAAAGTGGTAAACTTCTGTGTTGAAAAGCTGCTTTCTTTGTTGTTGGCAGTGCAAAATAGTCGCATGGATTTCTGCAGAGGCAGCATTGCTGCTCTTGCATTTTTCTTGAAACTGAATTAGTGTTCTGCATTCTAAGAGCAATGTGTGAGGCTCCTGATCCACTACCAGCCTTAAATGCTTGAAATATGTACCAAGACCTAGCTAACATCAGGGAAGAGAAAAATATTTTTAAATATACTAGTGCATTTCTTGATGAATGCAGAGTTGCATGATATGGCTCATACTGACTAGCTGTATTTTCACCTGCAGACTTTTGGAAACCATGTCTCCTTAAAATAGCATAATTAGTTGTTATTTTTTGAAAGACTTTTAAAAGTCAGTTTAAAAAAAGAAAAAGCTATCCCTGAAAGTAAGTGTACCTAGCAGCTGGGAAAAAAAAGCCCTAATATACGAATGTGCATTACCAAGAACGATGATGATACTGATCTATCACTGTTTAATCTTAGTAACACACGCACTAGTTCATTCAATTTTTTAATCAAGTATACTACTGTGAGTCTTGCGTTGTTGTGAAAAGCTAATATGATGATACATCATAATGATAATATATTCCCATTTCAGTAGTTGAGTTCTCCATGGAAATAACTTCTTCCAGAAGTACTTTTGGAAAAATAAAACTGCAGTTCTTTTTGAATTAAAATAGAATAAAACTTTGTTTTAGTGATTCGTTACCTAAGTAAAACAAGTTGTGTTCTACTATGATGCTTTTTCAGCTTTCAAGTTACTGTAGCAACTTCTATCAGTTTTTTTTCTGCATATCTAAATGCACTGCAATAGTGTTTTGATATGAATTAGTACATTAACGCATAGCAAGCTACAAGTTGACTTGTGCATCCAATGAAACCTAGCTAGGCATAGAGAAGGGGGGGAATGGTGCACAAGATAGGTATCTACTGTGTATTACTCCTTTAAAGCAGAGGTAAATTCTTGTAATATGTGAGATTGATTGAGAGTTTCTTGGAGACAACTGCTGCTTCTCTAAAAGACTGCGTAACTGCAGAGAGTTACAAGGCCTCCAGGTGCATGAAGGCTGTATTGTGTTCTGTCTGAAGAAGCTGCTGTGACCTTTTGGTTTCAGGTATTGCTGCAAATAAACCATGTGCACTGCAATGCCTTTTTAGTGGACGTACTTGTTATTGTGAAGTAGTGTTATCACCTTTGACTTAGGCGTTAGAGCTTTGAAATGTTCATGTATATGTCAAGGAAGTTTGTCACATTCAGTGCTGAAATTGCATTTGGCAAAGAAACAATGCAGTGAAACTAGCATATAAAGAAGGAATATTCTTCTTTCTGTTGTCAAATGCATGTGCTTATATATCATTTTTACTTTTCTTTGGTTTAAGAACTTGGAGGCTTACAGGCAGTGATAGTTTGCCAGTGGCAGGAACGGAGGACTCTGTAGTGGCTATGGGCATTCTGCCATATGTAACCTCCTCTACCGCCTCCAGTATTGCTGTTAAGTGAACCTGAGATGAAGTACACGCTTGGTTACTTTCTCTGGTTCTCCTGGCTTTAGAGAGGAATGTGCCAACCAATAAAGATCTAGCAAACAATGTTTTTCATCAGGAGTGACTCCAAAATGTGTCTTCACAGCTGTGATATCAACACATGAGGTTCTGGATAATTTATTAAACTTTCAAAATTCGCCAATTTTAAGAGTAGATACAGTTTTACCAAAGTAGCAATTGTGATGGAAGAACAAGTTGTGAAAATTAATAACACTGATAAACTAAATGTAGGTAGTAAATATATCTAAAATTCACTAAATTACAAGCACATTCTTCAGGGCTTTTGGCTTGTCCCTGCTTTGAAAGCCAGAGGCTCTTCAGTCTTTCAATTTCTATGTCACCTGGGCCAGAAGGCATTGTGAGCTGTGAAATAGCCTATCTCTTTTTCCACTGATTTTAGGAATTGTTTTGTTTTAGAATATGAGGTAAAAAAATATAATAGAGGTTAAAAAAAAAAAAAAAGAAAGAAAGAAAAAAAAAGAAAGAAAAAGAAAGAAAAATAAAAAGACTTTTAGGTTACCCTGCGTTTTCATGTAGTTTCATTCTCCTGGCTCACAGCTGCTTCTGTAAATGGGGAAAGGTTCCAGTACCTTTTGGAAGGCTTGCAAGTAATTTCAAAACAGGCTATTGGCTTGCAGCCCCAATAGCTTGAATCAAAACATGTTACTGTTTTTTAGAGAAGCATACCAAAAGGTAAGTGATACATTGCTTGGGACAAAATTGAGTGTGTTTGGCCAGGTGCTTTTCTGCTTATATCTGTAACTGAATGACAAAAATAATCATTTTTAATGTTGTTTTTCAAGGTGCTATTTGATTTATTTTAAAGAACTGTTGTTTGTGTTCATCTTGTATTTCTGCTTTCTGGCTGCTTTAGCTTGCCATAGTTGCATGCAGTGGTGATGCTGAATTAGAAGCACTATTACTAGTAGAAGATTTCAAATGGAAGAAGTATTGCTTCCATCTGTGCAGTTGGGTCATGCTCTCTGAATCATTAAAAGACTATGTCTAGTTCCACTGCAGAGTAGCTCTGCAACATCTTAGCTAAGAGTCGTCTTTCAGTTTTGAGAAAGTTCCTTCTTCAAGATAACATTTATTGAAGAAGGCATAGTGGAACGAAAGGTAGCCAAATACATTGAAGAAAAGACTGCCATGAAAATTAAGGCTGCAGAGAACCACCTGATTCTTCTCTCCTGTGCCCTATGCTTTCCTTGGGCTCCTCAAAACATCTGGAAAGGGTAATGCTTCCAGGCAGTGGTGCTGTGATTTCCATCCTGCCGACAGCTCACAGGACAACACTGAGCGTTTCATAGCTCCACAGGGAACCATTCAGAGTAGTGAGGGGTATTGAGTAGACTGGTCCCAGGTGGTTGTGCAGATGACCCTTGAGAAAGCTGATGGCCTGATGGAGGTCTCTAAGTCCAGACGATTCAACAAATCTTCTCAACAAATGTGATGTACGTCAGAGAGCAAGGAAAGCAAGCGGTTGATGATAGAACAGGTAGGGTGTGAATTGACTTTCATCAGGAGAGGGCTGGGGTGGCAGTGGGTCTCCACTCTGGCCACCGTGAAAACTCCGGTGGCTCAGCTGAGGCAGTATTTGAATAAGAGTGAGGGTGAGTCTGAGCATGATAATGAACCCCCACCGATGTGGGGAGGGTAATTGGGATCTTAAAGCAAGAATTCAAGACCAAAAAACTACACAATGAGGTAGTCTTTGAAAAATACTTCTTTAGGAGATAATTTTATAGCTACATAACATTGAATATTTGTTTCAATCTTTTAAAGTTCAAATTTCTTAAAGTTCAAAGCAAGTATGTTTGCAATATTAACTGTCAAACTTAGATTTTCAGTATTTGAATCAAAGGGTTAATGATGGAATTGACAATGGCAGAATTTGGTTCTTCAAAGTCTTGGTTTGATACCCTGCTTATTGTAACTTGTTAACTTCCTTTTTCTCTGTACCAAAGTGGGTTTTCAGGTTTCTGAGGAGAAAAATACGTGCTTGAGTTTACGGCTGAATTAATGATTCATGACCACAATGGAATGAAAAAAGTTAAAACTCTTTTTTTTAGCAGAGTGCAACACTACCACTTAGGTAATGGTTTTGATCTGTAATCCTTAAAACACTTTACAGAAGAGTTTAGTATGGCACAGAATATCATTCAGGGTCACGAGGAGCTGTGATAAAACGTATTCAGGATCACCAAGCTGCTGACAGAAACGGCAATCTCACTCTTATTACATACAACATGCTACTGAACTCTGCTGCTTGTGTCTGGAGTAACAATTGTATTTGTCCAAATGCTGTTACAGTTGAAATACGTTTATTTTTAAGAAGGTTTTCAGTCTTATACTTGGATTGAATTTCGCAGCTGCTTTTACAGTTTGATTGCGAAAATAACCAAAATCCAGTACAGTGTCTTTTCACATTTATTTTTACAAAAGGTTTATCTTTAAACAAAAGTGCATCATCAGAATCTTATCTGAGATGACTCCATGTAACTTTGGTCCATACAGTTGTCTTTAAAAAAGATGGTACTTGGACTTACTAACTTACAGCACAGCGCAGCTAGGATTTAGAGGCAGTAAATGATGCATGTATTTATTTTCATGCAAATAAAACATACCAACATACCTTGAAAACAAGCAAACCAAAAAAAGGGGGAGGGGAGAGGAAAAAAGTTCTCATGGAGTTGGTTCTTGTGGTTTAAAAAAAAACATTGTTTCATTGTTTCCTCTGAGTTCATTTTAAAGCAGGGATACTAAATTCGGTTGTTTTTCTTCTAAATTTTTCTCATTTAAGATGTTACATGACATAATTCATGTGGTCAAGCCACAAATATGTGGACATACATATGTGGCTGTGTGGATTTTAGGACAACTAAGCATTAAAAAAAAAGAAATTTGAATGATGATTCTAACCAGCAAAACGAACTGAATTGAACATCTATTGAATAAGAAACTGTAATTTCCACAATTTGTCAATTTGACTTAAGAAATTGAAGTGTTTAATCATTCCGTTTATTTTTTTGAAGTTCCACTTCCTGTAAATTCATTTAGTGATATATAAAAAAAAAAAAAAAAAAAAAAAAAAAAAAAAAAAAAAAAAGCTTTTGAGGAATGGTATTTGGTGCATCCGGTGAATTCCTAAAACACGTTGAATATTATCAATTTTCACAAACTCCAGAACCTTCATTGAGCTGAAACTTGGGCTTCTTCCATTGCAGTACTTCTAGAAAGTTGCTTTTTAGTTAATAAATTTAAATGGGATTTACGTAGTATAGTTCCTTGCTATGATCTATGATACGTGAAAAAAGGGGTTTTCAAACTGACTTATTCTAATAGAAATGGTAGAGATGGTAGTGTAGAACTTCAGAGATCTCAGGGAGAACAGCAACAGGAGAACACTGGTAATATCTTTCAATTTTTCTCCTTCCTTTAGATGAATTTTTCCTATTTCCATAGGTATTCAGTGCTTCTTTAAGCACAGATAATTTTTCCTATCCATATAGTCATGCTATTCTATTAGCTTTTTATATAGACTTATTAGGCTTGTTTTTTCCAGGGAACAAGTTATTCTCTGTATTAGTTGTTCAATTTTTGTAAAAATGTGAGAGACTTCACCATAGTATCCCTTGTACTTTATGAACCTCAGTGCAACTGTAAAACTATTAATCAATAAGCACGTTAGTACCCTGTGCACTTTGGTCTTAAACCACTATGTTTGTTATTGAATGCTTTCAATTCATCATGCTTTGGGGGATTTTTAAATTTTGACATATAGAAGTATTGACAAATTACAACAGTTAAATAGTATTTGACTGATTAATAGCTTTGGTATTCTCTGAATAATTTTGTGGCATTTGGCAAATATTTCATGAATACCAGTGAACTTTAGCTATCTGATACAGTTAGATTTCTTTAGAATCAGGTATTTTAATTTCTGGAGTATCCAAAGTACTAATGCTCTGAGGGAATTTATTTGGAGAAGATAGATAGTGTTTAAGAAAACTGGAGAGCATCTCTTTAGTTTACTGCTTTTTAAAAATTCGTAATATTGCAAGTATAAGCTGATTTCAACTTTTTACTGTCCTAAAGAGACTGGTCAGTAGCATCCCTGTGGTGTCATTGACTAGAACTAAGCACATACTGATGCTCATTCTATTTGTTGCTGAATACTAATATGGAAATGGATATGGATGTTGTACAACTAAATATATGTTTCTGATTAGATGTACCTTGGCAGGAAATAGACTTTCAAGAAACAAGGATGAAAAAAATTCAGGATACTTGCAGAGCTGTGTGTTGAAGACCATGTACTTGGAAATCAGAGTTTACTGGGATGAGGACGGAGAAGAGCAGGAAAGGGAGAAATTACTCTGCACAATCAAAAGCCAACCAATAAAACTTGTGAAACTGAGGTTATAAGATTCAGCCTCCTTTTTAAAGGAGAAAGCCACAGTAGTTTGAACACTGGGATACTTGACCTCAGTCAAATTTCATTTTCCTTTAATTACACACACATGTGCTCACACATTAACTGAAAACTGCTATTAGGTATGTCTCTGCAAGTGCTTTCATCGGTGCAGGACACCTATGTGACTGCTCTTCCCTCTTGTTCTCCAGCCTCTTATTTCAAGTAAATCCCTGCTCTAGCATTCCTGTGTCCAATCTCCTGGTCTCATGAGGATCAGAGTCCTATTGGCCAGGAAATAGCATTAACAGATTGCACATTTCTTGTATTTTGTGTCACGTTGGTAGACTTGCTTTAAAGTTTTATGCCTAAAATATTTGATATTTAAATAGTGTGTTGGCTGCTTTCCTGATATAAAATCCATTGCCAGCAAGTAATGGAGCAAGCAGCCAGTCCCAAAATAAGCATTCTTAACAGAAATCTTGTCATTATTGGTGCTGTAACCAGAAAACAAAATGAGGCTCTTCCATGGGTGGTTTGCCCCAAAAGCCTAAAACATTAGGACCTACCTATTGTGATGTATGCTGCAGTGAGACCCACTATTTTCTTTTCTTTTTTTTCATCCAACGTTGTTCCATGTTTTTTTTTCCTGGAAAACTAGGAAAGAGAATGCATTAGCAAGGCCGGTTGGAAAAATGAAAGTTTTTTTCAATTTAAGCCATTACTTGAAACAAATCAGACACATGAAATGGATCTTCTCCTGATGACTTCTCAGATAAAGGCAGTATTGACACACACTATGCAATGCCAGGAGTAGAGCTCATGCTCTCTGAATGCAGGCTAACACTAGATGCGTAATCACTTGTACTGTTTGGCAACTTTTACAGCAGCAATTTGTTAGAAAAATAGATTTCATTAGTGATTTTTCAACTCAAGAGTACCCTTGCACAGTATTTGTATCATAGAACATGTGGAAGTTGAATCTTTCTTTTCTTGTCGTAGTATTTTGGGTTTCACAGGTGGTGACTTGAACAACATCTAATTTTTACTTGGTAGTTGGTTTCATTTACAGTAACTTGCTTGGGTTTTTTCTGTTTTTGTAAAATACGTTTGTATCCAGTTGTAAGTCTTGTAACATGATTTCTTTCCTTTTTAATGAAGAAAAATTTATATAAACTATACTTTAGCCCAGATGGATCTTTCCCAGAATAGATGTGTAAGTTAAAAGCGTTGTCTTAAGTGAGCGTCTAAATATTAGATGAGATAGATTTGTGCCTGTGGGCATAAACCACGAGAAGCGTCCTGTAGCACTCTTGGTGTTGAATTGTTGTATGAGGCCAGGCTCTCTGTATAGGCCTGTTGCCTTTTACCTGTAGTAAACTGATTTAAAGAATGGCCCTATGGTGTTTTTTCTTTTATGCTATTCAGAAATAATCTCTAACTGTGGAGACCAGGCTGCTGTGCAGGTATGAGATACTTTGCATGTTGTTACACTTAGCTCTTGTCTTCTCTGAGCTTCTAGGAAGTGCTTTCAGAGTAAATTACTAAGGTTACTTGGATCAGCACCACGGATTCCAGTCACATCAATTCTAAACATGCATATTGCAAAGGTAGCAACAGAGCTAGTGATGTTTAAATAAAAAAAAATCTGATATATTTATTTAAAATGTGTTGAGGAAGTAATGGGTGTTGTTATTAAGCCCTTTCTGTGCCCTAGCCCATGTTTTATTTACTTAAATGGGCAAGAATGGGATGGAGGAATTCTACAATACAAAGAAAAATAAGTAGTCTCTTTTTTTTTTTTTTTTTTTTTTTTTTTTTTTTTCCCTCTTCCTCCTCCTGTCTGGTGTCAGATCTTTTCTACTGCACACTATAAGCTCCTCAGCAGAGATTAGAACTTTTTTGTTTGTTTTATAGAGAAAAAAATTACACAAACATTTTAATTCTCTGATATATTAAACTAAGGGAATTGCGTTATCATGGCTGATTGGTAGCAGCAAACTCTTTTGCCACCCTGTTGGTATTTAGGTCACACTGTCCTTCAGCAGCAGGAGATGAAAACTCAGTGAGTGTATTTTACACTGGAACATTTTGTATGTTCTTGCCTGATGCAAAAGAGGGAAGTTGTAGGGATTTATGCTTATTTGTATAGCTCTTTTCAAAATCTCAAAAGAGTTTATAAATGCTAAATTGAGTATGAGGGAGACAATTACATAATACTCATATTTTACAAAAGAGGGTAATCGCAGTTGAGGAAAGTCAGTTGCATGAGACCACGTGGGATCGTTAACAGAAGTAGAAATAATGAGTCACAGCCCTGAGTTCATTGCTCTTATCGTTTGTATTATTGGTTTCAGGAACTCAGCCATACATTTGGCTGTAAGAGGAGTGAGGTTGTAAAGTACACGCTGGTTAAACAATTTCGTGAATACTGTTACCTCACCAGATTTTTCAATGTACTTGGGATCTATGCTTATAAGGTGGTGCATTGGTTGATGTTTTAAATTGAGTTGGATTGGCCCAACTTCTTTTTAATCAGATTAGAAAACTATGGAACACAAAGTTGGTATTATTAGATAATGATATTCAGCATCAATTTGTCCTTAGTAGAAGATACTTGAATTTGAAAGATCTGTTCAATCAATTTTGACATCTTGAGGTTTTTTGTATAAACATCTGTCTTTGAAATTTGAAAACAGTCTTCTCTGTGAAAATCACTTTTTTTTTTTTTTTAAGGGAAGTTGCTATGTAGTAATATTAATAAATACGTTTCTTAACTGCATGGTCGCTTAGCAGCACTGCATAACAGTTAATGATATGGTGCAAAACCTTTCTGTTTACCTTGCTTGTTGTTACCTGATTATTCCCAATACTTCAGTGATAACAGTAATAGAGCACTTCATATGCAAAACCCTTGGGGTAGTGATTTGCAAACTTGTGGTGTTTGCTGCCAAATTTTTTTTTTACAAAGCATTCTCAGTCACTGCTGGTAGTACCAGCCCACATCTGAGTCTGTGCCAATCCTTTTCCATTTTGTGCTGTAGGGCAATTTTCAAGTATAACCAAACTTAAAAACGTTTTATTAGGTTTATTGAAAAGGTTTACTGTTCATATGGCTTCTTGGTGTACCACCTGAAGGCACTCATCTTTTCTAATATTAAACAAACACTTTGTTAGATACATTTTCAAGAAAGATTAGGGTTATTATGCAGTATTGATCGTATTTATTTAAAATAGATAGGTGATCTGAATTGCTTGCAATGTTTTGCCAGGTTGAGCAAGAACAACTTCCTTAAAGGGTGAGGGGTATATTACTGTCTGTAAAGACACTATTGCCTCTAATGTTTTCTTTCCTTGTACCTTTCACTTTGTTACTAATTCATCTAAACTGTTACATTATCTGATAGCATAAAATACTAGGGAACAACTAGTGTACCTACTACACCCACATGTAGGCATACACAATTAAAAAAAAAGAGAATGGTTTAAAAAAAGAAGTCAGCTGGGGCTGTGTGTGGCAGAGGTTGGGTTGTGTTGTGGCATGGGGCCGGTGCACAGGCTGGGAACTTAGAACAAAAGTCGCTCCGCTTCTCCAAGCGCAGAAAGATGTTTCTGATATACAGATTTTGATATGAATTGATGCAGACCTGTAGGGAACTAGTTTAACAAACGCAATGTGGAAAAGGATTCTTGGGGCAGGGGGTTGAAGGACTGCATGGTGGGTAGGAGATCTCCAGAGAGCTTCGCTGTTTCTAAGGTAATATTGTAAATAAAGAGACTTTAATTTCTTAGAGTGACTTAACCTACGTCTGAAAGATGACTGTTCTCATGTCATGTTAGATGTTCCTCAGAGGTAAGCTAGGATTTAGAGGCAGTAAGTGATGCATGCATTTATTTTCATACAAATAAAACATACCAACATACCTTGAAAACAAGCAAAACAAAAAAAAGGGGGGGGGGGAGAGGAAAATTCTCATGGAGTTGGTTTTTGTGGTTGATATTTCTCAAATAACGCATTTTTAATGTAATACAACTTGAAAAGAATGCAAGAGTAAAGTTACAGTATTTGTTAATGCATTTTTTAGCCTTTTTGTATACCTGTTGTGCTTGCCTCTGACAAATTTCTTGCATGCAGTGTTTTGTTTGTATCAAGTTTGGTGCTTAAGCCATTAGTGTGAGACCTCTAGCTAGACTGTTAAAAACTCTCCTTCAGCAGCTTGCTTATGCTTGTGGCGTTAACCTTTCTGCAGGGGGTTCTGCTGCTTATGTACAAAATTCCATCTTCCAATTATAAAAAGAGCATTATATTAAGAGAGTCTTCTTTTTACCAATTAGGTCAAAGCCCTAAAATTTTAAGACCTAAACCACATGGTTTAGAGCGAACTGATTCACAAACCATAGGTGACTTTACTACAAGAAGAAAGGGTATGTACTTTAGCACTGTATGTATACGGAGCTTTATAAAAATAAAACAAGAATTAAGAAAAATGTTTTTCTGAATTTTAACTCTCATAAAGCCTTTTTACTTCTATTATAATCTAAGATCATGGATGTATTTTCTTTGCTGAGGAAAGTTTCCTTTACAAGGAAGAAAAGCCTTTTTGTCTTGAACAGTGCAAGGAAACATTGCCTAGAAATGTGTGTTCTGATCTCTTAAATTTTAGCTGTTCATATTTCAGATTTACTTTTGTATCTGCTTGTTTAGAAACAAATATATGTCACTAACCTGTAAGTTGCTTGAAATAGCTTTGATTAGGCAATAACCTGAAACCACAGTTCACTTGGGTCTCCTGCTGTTGGCTAAGCACTGAAGTGCAGCAGAAGATTGATCCAGTGACCACGTATTAGTGCCGAGATGCCATTTGTATATGTTAAGGAGCATTGCAATTGGAGTCGCACCGCCTTTACTGAAGGTGCTGAGTTGGTGCCTTGTCCGTGAGTCAAAGCAAATCACAAATAATGTGAAAAGCCTCACAGAACTGTAACTGCTCAGTACCTTTGGTTGTTAAAGCCCGCTGGAATCGGACGAACCGATCCTGCTGCCCTCGGTGGGCTTCGGACAAAACCCCTGCTCCGTTTCTGCCCGAGCGCTGCACTTGGCTGCTGCGCGAAGCTGCCGTTCAGCCTCGGGCCTTTGCGCGGCCCTTGAGCCGGGCTGGTGTCTTGTTGTGTCCCTCGTGCTTCAGTTTCATCTTGCCTCAGTAAAGTTCAGCTCTGCCACCCTATCTCATGCGATACCTTGTATCTTGATACGGGTGAGCTGTAGATACTCTTCTAAGTCTGTGGCGACTGCCTTATGATTCAAAGAGGGAAGTGGCAGAACTGCTGGAGTAGGCACGATGTGTTTGGGGCGAGTAATCACAACATTTTATCTAACGGAGAGAACTGTCTCCAGTGCTAAAGATTCACATTTGAATTGTGAGTCTTTATATTGAACCCGTAAGACAGCTGGCTTTTCAATAAACTATGTCTGAAGAGCAAGTCTAATGGAAGTATATCGAGTACAGTTCTGCTTTTTCCTGATAAGACAACCACACTGATTAAGCAACTGATTCCTTTCAGTTCCTCATGTGGTCACTTATGACAGCTTTTACTCCCCTTGAACTAGTTTTTAATGCCTGAAATTTGATCTTGGTAAATCTGTTAATATGCAGCAAACTGATCGATTTGGGGAAGGATTTTTTTTTTTTTGTTTTTGTTGTTGTTATAATGGAATTAGAATTTATTTTGTTAAAACAGTTTTAGAGAAGATAGAGATTAGAACTGTAACAACAGTTTGACTGCATAAGGTTTTCCTCACAAGTTCTATGATCCATTTTTTAAAGCTTTTTAAAAAAGGGGGGTCTTAGGAAAAAAAAAAAGAAAGAGAAGAAAGAAAGGGGGAGGGGATAATGTATTTCTTGCTAATACTTATTTTGTGGTTCTGTTCTGAAAATGGAAATTTGAAATGGCACTTTTTCTGGAGTCATATTCGCTGTCGTTAATGACACGCTGCTGCTCTGCACCACAGTTGACGAGCACCAAAGCAAGCCAGACACCTCGGGAATTTAAGCGAGGTAGTGGCTTATCTGTCAGTTTTGCAAACTTTATCTCAGTCACAGATTCTGCCCACACTTTCAGCTGTGAATCCTAATCAGTAAGTGCGCATCCATGCAGCGAGGGCAGGTTTTGCATAGTAATAATTGTCCATGAGCCAAGAAAAGTATCCGGAGTTGGCTGTGCTGGCAGTTTAAGTTGAAACAGTCGATCAAGCCGGTCCTGTGCTTGTCAGCTCAGCAAGTCGGTGTGACACAATTAACGCAGATCATGACGTTGCCATTTTCGGAGTCTCTTTTCAAAACAGAATTGCTGTATGTGCAAAATATATCTTGCAAGATTCTTAAATTATGTTTTTTCTAATTACTCTTTTCAATAACGGGAAAGCTTAAAATACAAGCAAATATATCATGACTTTCGGAAAACTGAACAGTGTCTCCTTTCCCTAACTGGTGTTTACTATTTTAAAACATGGTATTTCTTTTTCGTGTTTAGACTTTGAAAAGCTGTTGAATTTAAGTTTGTTTAGAAATGTTCTGTGCTTTAAGAATATTTGTTTCTTATATAGCAAAACCAGCTCCACTAGAAATAAAACCTCTGCCTGAATGGGAAGAATTACAAGCCCCAGTTAGATCTCCTATCACCAGAAGTTTTGCACGAGAGTAAGTTTCTTAGCTTTTCCTCATTTGGACCATTTGTTTTCATTGACCGAAGTGTGAGTAAGTGTATATGTGCATCTGTATTATGGTTTTTTAGCCTGTGCAATAGATTGAGGTTTATTTTGGAAGTGTGTGTATCTCTGTGTGTGTGTGTGTATATGTGTGTGTGTGTGTATCTATATAAATATATACAGTATGCACACATGCATTGAAACAAAGTGTGTCAATATGAATATTTATTTTGTAATATTAAAGAACTGTATAACCGGAAAATGCTACTTGAATTGAAATTTCAGCTCTAATATGCTTATTTTTGTTGTTTACCAGGAGGTTTAAAATATTCAAGATGTATTGTTTGTAAAATAATTCCTGGTAATTAGCTCCTCCAGGTTTCCCATGTCTCCCAGACCGGATTCAGTTCATAGCACAACTTCCAGCAGTGACTCGCACGACAGTGAAGAGAATTATGTATCCATGAATCCAAATCAGTCCACTGAAGACCCAGTATGTAAAATCTACATCTTAAATACTCTCTTCCTGTGCAGTCCTTACTTTTAAGTCATGCAAACACTCGAACATCGTCTTCCTTTGCATTTCTAGATCCCCCCAAAAAAAACTCTCTAAAAAAGGACTGTAATTTTGCTAAGATTGCATTGAGAAAAATAAGAGCATAACTGTATCTAATTAAAGTATGGTTAGTATGCCTATCTGTTTTGCAAAGCAATTCAGAACATCTCTCTCTCTCTCTCTCTCTCTCTCTCTCTCTCTCTTTCTCTTTTTTTTTTTTTTTTTTTGTCCCCCCCCCCCCGCCTTGTCTGTAATTGTTGGTCCCAGGGTAGGCACTAGCTGTGACATTATGGGAAATAAACTATTTTAGGACTTCTGAGGCATACTTCAAAACCTTTCTTTAAAGAACATCTTTCAAGAAATGTAGGAAGAACAAGGAAGATAATTGATATTTGTTTACATTCTATGAAATCTGAGCTACATGTGCATTATTAGGTTTCTTTTTTAAAAGTATAGAAGGGGTCTGTGTGTACTGAATATCTACTTTTTTTCCTCTCAGGTAGAATTTTTTGAGTGTAGTTTCAGATATTAGCTTGCTCTACAGTCAGTGAAGAACCTGTTAAGAAAAATCAATTGTATGCGGTGTGTTTAAGAGGTGGGGAAGTCCTAAGCCTAAACTAAAATGTGGTTCAGTATAAAACTTGTACCTTTAGCCCAACTTTTGCTTCAGGGTAGTTTCTATGTACTCACGATGTCTTTACTGTTTGGATTCTTACTTAGCAAGTACAGTAGCATTTTTCATTTTTAAAGCATTATGAAAGCTCTGGTTCCCAAGCCCTCTCTGGGGGAGGGCCTGCCTGCTACCCTCTCTGCTTTGTCTGCCTGCCTGCTCTCACGGACGGCACGTGCTGTCCCATTTCGCTATGCCCTGAACCCTTCCTTTCTCACAGTGCTGCCTGCTTTTCCCATCCCTGCTGTGCTGGCTTCCCTCCCCATCTTCTCCAGCCTCCCTGCCCTCCTGCTCACGCTATTGCCCCTGGATGCCGCCCCAGGGCAGCCCCTGCGTGAGCCCCTGCTGCTGGCTTCTCTGCAACAGCTCTGACTCAGTGCAAGGTCACGAGCCCGGCAGAAAAGTGCTGGCTTGTGCCCTGCACCGTGTCTGACCTGCTGCTGCGGGCGCACCTCCTGGGGGAAGTGCCTGTCTGCAGCTGGGAGCCAATGATGTAAAAATTAACTGATCTCTCACAAGAGCACTGTGCAAGAGGCACTGGTAAGTAGCCGGGAACATCCCATTTTGCACTTGGAAGAGATGTCCCATTTTACGTAAAGGTTGCAGATTGCTTATACCCGCAGTCCTGTCTATTGCAGAATTGCAATTAAAAGTGGGGGTTTCTCTTGAGTCTTAGAATGCCATTTCAGGGGTTTAACTTGAGTGCTAAGATGTTCAGTATCACAGTGAGGACGGCCTGTCATTAACACCTTATGCTTGTTTGCACCATTCATTCTTCAAGGTTGCTCTGAAGATTTTTCTTTGTTTTTAAGTATATTAGATTTTTTTTCTAATGCATATATTATGCTTGTCTAGTTTGTGTGAAGTATAGACCCTCTTCTGTTTAAGGAATAATATGATCTTTTTATCCTGTAAATGGTGATGCAGATTCTGACTTTTATGCATTAAATATGAAGAAATACGTTTTAGAGAAGTTGGGCAGCAAAAATGAGCTTTATATCGGTTGTTTGTGTTTGTCCTTGTTACCACTTAATGTAAATGAATTGGGTGATATAGATGTAACAGATAACTCACACTGAAAAAGCCAAGCCTACTAAGCTTTAACCCATGAAGTATTTTATTTCCTAGAGAACCTGAATGTTTGCTGATATCTCAAGGCTGTTGTCTTAATGTGCTTATTAAATGGACATTTTGGAAATTTTTATTTGTTCTAACTATATCTTAGAAAGAAGCCCACACTTTTTCATCCATTTCTGTCATCAGCTTTGGAGTATCTTGCTTGGACGTGTCATACTTTTGATTTACTTAATAAAATGAGCAATATTCTGCTTTTTCCTTCAAGTTGCTGTCAGCTTTGCCCTTCTGTCTTTCCTTTGCCTTGCTCTTCATTTTTTGCTGACTGCTGCCCTCTGTCTTCCTTTTTTTTCTTTATCTTTTAGAGAAGAGTCCTTCTATTGTACTGTTCCTATAACACCTGTTAAGAGGGAGGGATCAGGCTGGGAGAGGACAGAGGAGGTGAGGTTGTAAAAGTCTGGGCTAATTGAAATTTAGGTACATGCAGTACAACTTTAGTTCAGGCAGTCTTACCCAAATTTTTCAAAGTTTGTTTAATCTTTCAGTTTTATCAGTTGAATAATACCTTTTGATTTTCAGCTTAATTATGATGACTTTTGAATGAAATTTAAAAATCTCTTTTGAAGTTTTGGCACTGTCGTAAGGCTGAAATTCTGAAGCTAACTTAAAGAAATACAGAAAAGTTTTAATTAAATCATGTTAAATTTGAGACACAGTATATATTCAGAAAACACACTCCATCCTTATCTCATGCTACAGAAGGGATATGAGGTGGAAAGCACAGATTTGGTTTGGTGGCACCCTTAAGTCTGGGAGTTTGGTTGTTGGGTTTCTGGGCTTTTCCTCCCTTAGCTTTCGACTTTGTATCCCAAGCTCAATGCTTTTTTTTTTTTTTTTTTTTTTCATTTCTGACTTAGAATGTGTTCCCTTGTTACACAGTATCAATAAAATATGCATGGCTTAACACATTACAAGAGCACTCAGTCAGGTCTTTAACCTTGAACGTTTAAGTAGTTTGTAGTAAGCATATTTGATAATATGGCCCATTAGAATGTGCATTTGCAGCTGAAGTTTTTATATTATAATTTCAGAATTTGTTTGGTAGCAACAGCCTTGATGGAGGAAGCAGCCCTATGGTAAAACCTAAAGGCGATAAGCAAGTAGAGTATTTAGATCTGGACCTAGATTCTGGGAAATCTACCCCACCTCGTAAGGTAAGCAAATCTTGAACTTCAGCATTTCTGCCATGAAGAGTTTAGCATCTCTTCACTAGTAGTTGCTGGGAAGGTGAGGCCCCCTCCTCCCCGCCCAGCAAGATCATGTTAATTAGTTTGTCAAGCAGTGAGTAAGAGAGCGTGTTATATATTTTTCAGAGGAAGCTCTACTTGTCCTGGATCTGTCTGGGACCTCTAGTTAGTTTTTATTGCTAATTTGTCTTAATGTGTCTTTCACTCTCCCTTTCCTTTACCAGAAAAAGAGCAGTGGTTCAGGCAGCAGCGTGGCAGATGAAAGAGTTGATTACGTTGTGGTTGATCAGCAGAAAACACTAGCACTGAAGAGCACACGAGAAGCATGGACTGATGGGAGACAGTCTACAGAATCTGAAACACCTACTAAAAGTGTAAAATGAAAATACAACTTTATCTTCAAAGAACAGAAAAGTGTCATTTATCACTCTGAATTTTGAAGAATTACAGAACCACAATGGCAGTGTTGATTGACTGTACAGTACTTGATGATTCACTGGTGTGTGAATAGGTTCTTGACCAAATAAGATGGAAGCCAAAGGATGCTTCAAATATATCAAAGGAATTTTAAGATCCTGAATTGGCTCTGTGGTCTCTGGAAAGTTTGGAACCTGTAAATAACATGTAAAATAGTGTTGCTTAGCTTTCAGAAAACCTTTTGTTCTGTAGTTAACACATTTGTAGTATTACTATGTTTATGCACTTTTTCTGTTATGATGTTGGTTCAGGTATTCCCAGTTAGTGTACCTTAATGCCTAATTCATCTGGAGAATTTTTTTCCTTACACTACTATTCCTTACAATTTTAGGTTAATTAAGCTACTTGTAGATATGGGAATTAATATTTGAACTTCAGTTTAACAACTTTAAATCGATTTTTGCAGAAATACTTTCACAATTGAATAATCTACTTGAAATGTCAAGAGAAGACCGGTAGTTATGTACTTGTTTATATTTAATACATACAAGATTATTTGGAAGTCTACACGTTATCTTCCTAACAAAAATTGCTGTGAGTTAATAATAATGAACTATACTGGGTTTAGACCTGCAGTCTTGGCTTATATGTTAGTTGTTAGTGGTGGAACTTCTATTGTATTTTATTAATGACAGTGTTCTGTGTTCAATGGGTGAAGATTCTGCCGGGTGGGATCTTACACTTTTAAAGACTGAATAATTAAATATCAAGTAAGCCTGCAAACCACGGATGGCATGCAGTAATATTGTGATCTCACACTTATTAACAAGAAATAACCTTTATATTATTTACAGAAGGTAGAGTATATAAATCAGGTACGTACCAAGCACTATTGTGCTAATACACTGATCAGGTTTAGACAGTGAGCTTTAGTTTTGTACTATTTAGAAGTTCTAATGTCAGTTTTCAGTTTGAGATTAATGGGACAGTTTGACATTCACTGTTTGCAGTACTAGCAAAATACTGTGATTTTGAATTAGACATTAATTCAAATGGAAATACTATGTCTTGACACCATAGTGCCCTTCTTATGATCTTTGTTTTACTTTAATCTCCTGCTTGGCCTTATATTTAAATCCCTATGCAACTGATATTTTATATCTGTTTTTAAAAATTAGATAATATACCTAAGTGATCCCCTTGTAAACCACTTGTTGCTCTTTCCTGGTACAGGATTTTAAGCTCTGTATACTGTGATCCTTTATGTTACTATGCTGGTTCCAAATAATAATCTGCCTTGGTTTAGAAATGTTTTCGTTATCTGGAAGAAAAGAGAGTTCTTTAAATATGTGAATGACCTTAGGTCTAGGTCTAGGTAGAAAACTTACTAACACTTTTTTTTCTTCCCCTTAACACAAATGCCCTTACATAAATTGTTGGGGTTTTCTTCCCCACCCATTTGCTTTAATTTGTCCAGATCATTTAAAAGCTGAGCATAGAAGTGTGTTATTTTCTGGCATGTTGGTCTCAGTACTGTGCCTAATCTACCATTGGTTGTTTCTCTCCCATCACAGCCACAAACTACAGTATGTAAATTATCTTATTCTTAACAAAGATTCTTTTAAAATTAGTAATTTTGATGCTTTGAATGCTCATTTTAAAAAAAAAGAAACTAAACACAATGCATTTTTGAGGTGAATTTTAAATAAATCAAGTTGTTCAGTTTTGATGTGTAAACTCTGTCCTGTGAAACGGCAAAGCAGTATTTAATGTGTGTGTAAAGGTGCTTAGATACCAACCATGATATTTCAAAATTGTGTATCTTAGATACAACAATTAGTACTTCTCAAAAAAAAATACATGTAAAAATTTTTAAAGCATCTCTCTGAAAACCCTCTTCCTCCCCCTTGAAATAGCTAAATTTAAACTGAGTCCCAGGCTTCTGGGAGCCAGGAAAAGTGGTATAATAGGCTTCAAGGGAGCTTGATTGCTTAAGCATAACTAGTTCAAATCTTTGAAGATCTTGGAGCAATAAATCCATTCGGCTTCGAAGCTCTTTAATAATAATAACAAACTTCCCTTTGCTGATGGTAAGTTGAAGCAGCCATGGACATGGTGAGTACTTGATAGTTTAAAAAAATACTGTAGAGGTACCTTGCTGTAGGAGACTGGCTGCAAGCGTTCTGCTGGTGCAGTGACAGCAGTGCGTGACCATGGTGGGATTGCTTCTGACTTTTGGCAGGTGTGGTGAGGTAATCTCCACACTTCAGTTCTCTTAAATAGTTCTTTCGGTGTTTATCACGGTGGTGAAGAGTCGTATGGCGTACGACAGACATACTCACGCATGAGCCCAAGGATTATGCTGGTCTCAGCATATTGAAACTTGTGTTTCTTCTCAATGGACAGGGTAGCTTTGGGGAGGGACATCGAAGGGCTGCTCATCCTGCGCCCCTGCTAGCCCATCCTTCACCGCCGGCATACATGTGGGAACGTGTATGTTTAGGTTTCCAGCTTGACCATTTCATTTCCTCTTTAACGCTGCTTTTGTTATTCAAGAATGCACTGGGATAGTTCCTCAAAATGTTTAGGAACAAAACTGCAAGACCTTTTTTTTTTTTTTTTCTTTTTTGACTCTGGATTTTTATAGTCAAGCACTGATACTCATATCTAAAGTATCTTTTTAGATGTTTTGGGCATCTCTAATTCTTTTTGGCATTTATGCTTCACTATCAGTTTCCTAGGTTGGCCTTTGTTGTTGGACCAGTGATGACAGATGGTTTTGCTCTAAGCTTGCTGACATCATTACTTGGTTTACAGATTATGCTTATTCTTTCTTCCTTTTAAATTGGGCAATATTTGTGATGTTAATTGTTACTGTGATTGAGTTTCCCCCCACATACTTTGTTATGGAAAACACTTTCCAGCCTTTGCAGCTAGTATAATACTTAAGTAATACTCTAAAAGTTAATTTACTAGATTTCTAAACCACTTTCTCCCCTTGATTTCCCATAATATATGTTGTCCAAAGGACATTCAGAATTGGAGACACGATACTAACACTGGGTAATACACCTTGTTTTCAGCTGCAGCTATGGTGGGATTACATGCTGCAGGTTTGTCAGAGTTTTTGGATGTTCTAAAGGTAGGAATATCAATTTTTAAATGTGAATGGATTCTAAATGTGAAGGTAGTAGAAGGAAAAACTAGACTGTTAGCCTCATGCAATTTTGATTTACCAGCTACTTGAGGACACTCATCTGCTACAGGGATAGGTGCTAATGAAAACCATGGTAGATACTAGTGCTAAAGCAGCTCGTCAGTGTTGCTTATTAAGTATTCCTTTCCATACAGGTTAAGTTGTCACTTGTTCTGCAAAAGTAGTATGTAATCAAGCATGGAGATAGTTTTCATCACTGTATATGTCGTGAGCAGGAGTCATTTTAAATTGCAAGTATATGTGTGAAAATAGGTCTTCAAATACACACAAAAATGCTCACAAAATTAGAAGAAATTTAATGCCTTGTTCTCTAAGAGTGACTCTAAATATAGTTCAGTAGTACCTGATACTATAATCTGAACAGTTCTTTTTTTCTGGTAAGTACTGATTGTCTTACTTTGACATACTGTCACTTACTCACTATTACCCCTATAAAATGCAGGTGCAAAAGCATAACTGTTCCATTCTGCTGGAAATTTGAAAAAGTGATATTTAAAAAGATGAAAAAAACAGAAATGCGCTCAGTCTTTTTTGCTTAGGTGTTATATAAATGTTTTTTAATAATCCGTTTCTGTTTGACAGTTATGACATCATCCTCCATATAAGGCTTACAAACGAGTTAAAGACGACTATTCTAATTTTGTAATTTAAAATTCGTTGCCCCATTTAGCTAAATAGGGAGCAGTGGGCAGCTCTACAGCACTATGAGCTAAGCAAGATTTTTATCACAATTAAGCTTAGCTATTACTGATTGCAACACTCAATTAAGTTAAAAGTCATTCTGACTGTGGGTAGAGGCAACAACAATTTATATATATTGCAGTCTTGCAAAACTGCTCTGGAAGTTTACCAGCCCTGGACAAACCTTCCATACCTGCCTTCACCATAAAGGATTGTGTCATGAAAAGACAAAGGATATTTTATTTGGTCAAGAAAAAGTTATTGCCATAAAACTTTATTCGTGTGCAATTGTGGAAACAGTAGTAGTATTTAATCTGCTTGGATTTTTTTTTTTCTGTACAGCTCTTAAGAAGCTGAGTGCTGTCCACAGGCAAACTTAAATTTGGATGCTAGCCTCTATTTCTCGTGTTTGCTGAGCATCTCTGTGTTGCACCAAACCTTTCATAAACTTATGGTTCAATTCTTGTTGTCCTTCCTGTTACGTGGAAATACTTATGCTGTTGGTGAACACCCAAAAAAGGGGCTTGTCCAACAATTAGTGTTTATTAAGTGTTCCACAAAACCATTCTGTTGATTTTGGTGCAGATGATCAAAAGACTTAACTTGTTGGTTGGTTCTGCTCATCTTTTTGTTTCAACTGAACAAGCAGCCAGGTGTCTCAGGGCACAAAGGACAGGACAAAAAAAAAGGCACTCGAGATGCTTATGAGTTATGTCCAGGAACAAAGAACGGGACAAAAAAAAAAGGCACTTGAGATGCTTGTGAGTAATGTCTTTGTCATGAGTAATTTCCCACAGTATATATTTATGATTCAGCATCTTTGACAATAATTTTCAGTAACAACAGTGGGGGAAAATAACTGGTATTGGATGCAGAACTAGCTGAGAGGCTTCCCAACATCCCTTAGATGAACTCAGCTAGACTGCTCTGATGCGTGCAGATTTCATTTTTTGACTGTTTAAAAGAAAGTTTGGGGATTAATGGGAATTGGAAGGGATTGATCTGTTTGATTTGTTGACTTTTTCATAAGAGAGGTTAGCTGAAGTATTACAATTGTGTAACCTGCTGAGTACACCCATAAATTAAGAAACACTAGGCACATTTGTAAAGTCAGCTTACAAAATAAGTATTCATTATGATGCCAAATTTAGCAGGCCAAAACAATTATTTTCTTGTTTCCAGACCACAGGGCATGGGCCTTTAACTCTGTGTTAGAAACAAAATCCCACCTGTTTTTAAGTATTTTAGCCTACTAGGGTAGAACACACAATAGAAAAATTATCATAACATTTAGAACATAAAATGCAAAGCTATTGAAAAAAAAAAATTCTTTCGGCAAGAAAATCAGTATCTGTACTAATCATCGTGGTTTGTGTTTGAAGATCCTTACAGCACCCACCATAATTGCTGAGCCTTTTCCTGGTCAGGTATCTCTGCAGTGAAAGATAATGTGTATTACATCAATTTTGAAAACATCCAATAAGAAATTAGCTACTGTTATAATAATTTATTAAATGCTCTTTGAGGTTCTTTCCAGCTGCTTTTGGGTGTTAGTGTGGGTATGTGGGACTTGGTTGAAAGTCCAAACTTTTTAAGACATTTGTAAGGTGTGATACAAAAGTATAGAACTGGCTGAGCACTTTTAAATGTGAAATGAAGTATTTTTGTTTTAGAGAAATAAAAGGCTCACCATAGGACATGTTAATATTTTATTCAAGTTAATTTACTAACTTCACACACCTGTAAATTATGCAGGTTAATTGAAATAGCTTGTTTAAGACTTTTCCCCCTCACCTATTAGTGGTGAAAGATGCAGGCCTGGGAGTTTGAGAGCTAAAAGAAGCATTTTGGATGAAGAAAAGCAAAATGCTTCAGACTGGCCTGCTGGAGTGCTTCAGTCTGAGACTGCAGTAATTGCATCACCCTCTGCTGAGATAGCATTATAGAGGCATTAATGTTAAGCTTTATATATATATATATATATATATATATATATGTATGTATGTATGTATGTATTTAAGGTACTACATATAATAGGATTGCCAGTTCCATAGGCACATAAATGAGAAAAGCAGACTTTAATAGCCAGGGCACCAGTATAACCATACTGAAGTAAATGGAAGTAGCAACAACTTCTTGAAAATAGTCTGACTTCTATTCAGGTATGTAAATATAAGTTTAGGAACTTAATTCTAAAAATATTATTTGCTTTTTGTTGAGTCTAACTTTCTTCTTTCCTACATAAATGGAGGATGTGGAGTCCAAAGACAACATTACCGTTAGGTCTGTTCTTTGGCTAAGTTCAAGGGAGCACTGACTTAATCTTTAAAGAACTTCCTTTTAAAAGGAGAGGGAGAGAAGAGGGCTGCCAAGATCAGGATGTACCCTCCGATCTGCCTTGCCGTGTGCCCCCTCCCCGCTGTGTGCCAGGGAGCGCAGCTACCCCAGCTTCCGGGGCTCGGGGGCCTGGAGCTGGGGAAAACAATTCTGCAGCCAGAGCCGGAAAGGCACCAACCGGCTCTGAAAAAGTGGTGACCTAAAACTATATAGAAAGAGTTTGAAGCAAAAATTTACAGTAGCTCTGGAGAGGTTTGGGAGGTGGTGGTTTGTTTCCTCTTCTGTAAAAGGAATGGAATAAAATTTAGGACTGGGCTGAGAACACACTTGTTACTAGTCTTTATCAGCTGTGCTGCGTCTCACTGTTGGTTCAGTTTTTTTCCTCAAGTTTTCTTGTAATCCTAGCTGTGGTCTGTATGCTTTTGTAGAACACCCCTGCATCCTGGTGCACCAGGAGGGCTGCTTTTTCTTTCAAGTATGGGACTAGCGACCAGCAAACATTGGCTCTAACCCTTTCTTAAACCAGCCATCCAAACCTTCGCTGTGGCGAAGGTCCCTTCAGAACACTTCGCAAGGAAGTGAATAGCTGCTGATTATGGTTGTACCCAGTCTGGAGAACTGAGTTTTCCCACAAACTTACTTCAGTCCTAGTGTTGTGCTAATGTCCCTTTGGGGTGTGTGATTGGCCACATGGATTTGTCAGTTGTTTTCCTTTTCTTTTGCCAAGTTGTTCTTGTATAAATATTTATTTTAGTGATGAATTTCTGATGAATAGTGCTAAGATCTTCAAGGTTCTTTTTAAGGATGTACATTATCTAGAAAGATGGAAAATTGGAAATTTTGAATTAAGCAGTTTCTGTTCAGCAAATGGGATGATATTTCCCTCCCCCCCAAAAAAAAAAAAAAAAAATCAAACCAACCAAACCACCCAAAACCTGAGAGAGTTCAAGTATCACTTACACCTTCCCCCCTGCCAAAAATAAAGAAAAAAGAACTTGAATGCAACTGTATATTTTATCTAATATCTTCCATCTGTATGACTGACCATCTTTTCAGGGTAACTGAAACTGTGTGGGTCCTTACTATTTCCTTCAGAAAACTTAGCTGACAACCATCTATTCTGCTGGCTGTGACATTCTCCTCAGAGCTACTGAAGTAGCTTTACTGGACTTTTGGTCAGACACTTCTCTAAAACTCTTATCAGTTTATCTGTCATTTATTGGTCACACATTTATCTGTCACATTTTTCTTTTCTGTTGGTCATTTGAAATCCCCTGTCCCTGCACCATAACAAATTGAGTACATGCTGTTACGTTTTCCCCTAGACACTTGGTTCTTTGGTAGGATCTTACTTTGATTTCCTGTGTCTTTCTGACATTTTTTTCCCCCCAAATTAATGTTTAACTAAATCAGGTTTGAAAAGTAGTAGTGTTGATGTATGTGCAGCAGTGCCTATTAACATTATTAACTGTACAGCTAATAGTGTCTTTTAGAGTAGTTATTTGTGGTGTGTTAGTTCAATTTCTTATTTAACAAGTCCTCTAAAGAATATTAATTTAAAAAATTACGATTACACAACTTAGCAACAGAAGACGTGTCGCCTAAGAGAGCTGACAAAAATCTGTAATTACTGTTCTTTACTAACTTCATAAGCATGTTAATAATTACTTGTCTTTACAGTTCAGAACTCAGTGCTGATTGGGGGAGGATTTTTACACCTTCCTCTGTATTTGTCCTTATGTTACTGTTTAGCACATTAGCAGTCTCTGTCAGGATTTTCTTTATGCTGCTGGTTGCTTTTAAGGTTTCTGCATTCAGGCTCCATATTTGGACTCCTCAGATTTTGTGCATTCGTGAGTATCTTCTTCATGTTAACTTGGAAGCCTTCTCTTTTCTTCTTGATTTAGTTTTTCTATTCTACTTATAAAACTTCAGAACTTCTAGACTTCCTTTCTATTTTTGACAAAATTTTTTTAATTATGCTTGCCCTTCATGCTACTTGCAAGTCTAATAGTTACAAGTTTTACAAGTCTTTCTTACTGGCCGCACCTCACACATTGTACTGCATCATCAGAAGCAACTGTAGATGAGGAGAGAAGGTAGAAGCTGAGGCAGAGCGGATTAAAACTGGACACAAGACTTGGGTAACTTCATGCTGAAATAGTACAGGTGATTAAATGAATGATTACTATAATTTGGTACTGCATATACTTAAAACTTAAGATATGGGTGGACATGCAAGAAAAAAAGCATCATGCATCTTGTTGTAGAGAAGCAGTTGGCAAAGGAACTGGGTTTTTCACCTATCATGAGAGATGAGAACAAGCACTGGGGAAACATGGGGAAAGTTTTTATTAGTTGAAAAATTCTGTTCTGGGAAAATTGAAATTCATTGTATTCTCCTGAATAATTTTGGCAGAAATTAAATGACACTGTTTCAGAAATGTCAGAGCAAACTATTTTAATTTCAAAATTTTTAAAAGATGTCAGTAATGGAAGAAAAAAAAGAATTGTCATAATCATTAGTACAGAGCACCTCCTTTTGTCTTGTTAATGCAGATGTATCCACAAATGTAACAAACTGACAGGAGTAGATTTGTAGAGCAAATCATTGATGTGGGGTACCCAGTATACACTGTATACTCTTTGGGGAACTTTTGCTTCAGACTAGCCCTAGCCTGGTCTTTTGGACTCAGCCTCTGTTAGCAGTGGGAATGCAACAGGGGTGCTGTGGAAACTCCACTTCCTGTCCCATTCCTTCCCCGAAGAGTCCATTTTGTGCACTCCAGGCTGCTTCCATGGTGTGAACTTGGGTCAGTGCTCATGGCACAGTGAGTAGGGATGGTTGAATTTGCTTCAGAATGGGGCTCCTCATCCACAGCAACTGCGAGCACGGGGGTACGTGGGGAGCCGCGTTCTGAAGCAGGGTGCTCTAGCTTGTGGTGGCTTGAGGATGGGAGCAGACAGGCTGGCTTCTTCAGCTGGTCTAATAAAAGATGCTGCTACCTGCAAGCTTGGTCTGGCTCGTTGAACCAGACAAAGAGAGGGAATGTGACTTCAATGCAGTGGTGTTAGCTCTGGGATGCCTGACAGGGAATATTCATGTCTTTTTAGTTGAAATATAGTATCTCCAGCTGGGAGAGGGTCAGTGTGACTGACCTGAGAAGAGCACTATTTGATGCAAGACCTACTATTTCATAGCACTGGTGAGTCTTCCTGATATTTTCTTTTGGAGCATATCAGTGTGATACCAGTTGCACTTTAGTAATGAGCCTTCACAGCTTTATCTGGGTAGCAGCAGTGTGCTGGTTGACTTTGCAAGAAACCCATGTCTGTTGCTTGAATTCATGTGTGTCAAAGCTGTATTGAGAGGCACCTAGGCAGGCTGCAGTGTGAGCAATGTATCAGGAAGAAATATTATCTCTAATATAATTTCCAAAAACTTTGGAAGTAACGTTATTTTAGTACTAAAGTAAGTTGCGGCTTGAACCAGCCACCACAGGTAAAAGCAGTGTCTGGCCACAGTGGTCCTCAGCAAGCCAGGCCGCCCCGGGGCACAGATCTCTCCTCTTTCCCTGATCATCTCTGTTTCAGTCTGTGCTGTATGGTTTTGTCCCACCCGTGCCCCTCACTCCCGTGTGTCGCCGTGGCCGCGGTGGCCCAGGGTCCCTCCTCCTCTGTGGCAGGCGGTGAAGGGCCTTTACACGCTTCAGGTTTCGTTTCCTGGGCTAATCATCAACTTTAGACTCTCTTGTGCCTGGGGACGGGGCTTCACCGTGCCTTGGTGCTTCTCGCCCCCATTTCACCCTCTGGGACAAGCGCCACAAGTCGCTGCGGCAGCGCCTCCTCCCCGGAGTTACCAACCGTTACCGGTCCGTGACGTCACGCCGCGAGCCGGCTCGGCTTTCCCTCCCCTACTGCCCCTTTCGGCGGCGAACGAGGCGCCAGTGACGCCACAGAGCGCCCGCGGCCCCCCCCCCCCCCCCTTCCCCGCCATGAGGCCGCGGCGGCGCCTCCAATCAGGAGCGCGCGGGTGGGGGCTCGCGCGGCGGGCGCAGGCGCGCTCGCTCGCTCCGGGGCCGCCCCACGCTCGCGGCGGCGCTCTCGCGAGAGCGGGGAGCCGGCTCGGTTCCTGGTTGGTGGGCGCCCGCCGAGCGAGCCGGCGGCCGCGCACCGGGCCTCGCGCGCGCCCCCGCCGCCCCCCGCGCGCGCCGCCGCCCGCCTCCCTCGCGCGCCGCGGCCGCGCCGCGCCGGTCCCGGCGGAGCTTTGTCTGCGGGCGGGATCATGTCCGCCGGGCTGCAGCAGCAGCAGGGGCCGCCGCCGCCGCCGCCGGACGAGCCGCCCGCGCCGCCGCCGCCGGCGGGCGCCAACAGCAGCGAGGCCGCGGCGGCAGCGCCGGCCGCCGACATGGAGGTCAGGCGCGCTCCGCCGGCGGGGGGAGGGGGGCGGCCGCGTGCGGCGCGGACAATGGGGCCGGGGACGGCCGTTGGGGAGCGGGTCGCGGCGGCGGTTCCCCGGCCGGCCGGCCGGCGCTCGGGCCGCCTTTCCCGTGCCTCGCTCCGCGGCGTTGCGGCGGGAGCGCGGAGACCTCCCGCGGGCCCGGCGGGCGCCGCTCCCGGGCGGGCGCCGCTCCCGGGCGGCCTTTTCCTGCGCGGCTTCCCCCGCGGAGAGGCCGGAAGACGCGGGCAGCGCCGCGCCGCGCCGCGCCGCGCTGCGGGAGGCCGCTCCGGAGCGGTCCCGAGCTGGCGCAGGGGGCTGCTCGGCGTCGCGGGAAGAGCTCTGTTTTGTTTCACTTTGGCAACAGGTGCTCGTTCCAGAAAATTCAAGGGAATTTGAATAATTGCCCGGTGATGCTAATTTTATCGCAGTATTAGTTCTTTTAACGATATGAGGAAACTGGTTGGTCCTGCTTTTAGTGCTGGGTGTTTTGTACTCTGAGTCATGCCGTACAGTCCAACCTACTTCATTTAAATACATTTGCAAATGCCGTGTTTTCGAGATGAGCAAGTAACTGAAGCACCCTGGGTAGCAAGTCCTACTTGAACCTGCAAAAAGAAGTCAATTTTAGGCTATCTGTAGTGTGAGGAAGCTGCGCAATGCATGCTTTTGATGCTTTTGCGCTTCAGGGTCCTTTCAGTATTTGCAAAGTTAATCCCTTTTTTTCACCTGAGGAAGGAGTTACCTTGGGTAAACTGAAGTTTCAGTTTAAATGGCTTCTTAATAGCCCTAAACAGCTAAGAGATTGTCTTCCTCACTCTTCAGCTAAATTGGAAGTTTTTGTCTTCTTGATCGCGCATGAAGAGGTCAAATGGCTTGTTACTGCTTTTCACGTGTTTTCATTGTGCTTCCCGTGTTATGCATTTCGGGAGAAACGCGAGTTTTGTAGAGGAGTTCGAGCAAGCCTCACCTCCCGGTGTAAGATGGGCATTAAATAAATGAATCGGGAGATGAATAAGAAAATTTGTGAAAGAACGTGGAAGATCTTTAGCTGTGACTTTTTTTACGTTGAGTTCTTTACCTTTTGACTGGTAAATGAGGTGGGTCATGCTAAAGTTCTCGCAGTGTCACATGGGGACCTGCTGGAGTTTTGTGAGGTGACACCCCCCCCCCCCACACACACACACACGAGCAGCCCGTGTTTTGCTTCTCTTTGTTTCATACTGTTTCTTTGTTCTGAACTGAATTCTCAGTTGGCTCAACTGAACAGATGTTTAGTAATGGTCTTGTAGGCATCTCATTCATTTCTTTCTTTCAGCCTTTCAAGAAGTATTTTTTTTTAAGTTCTGTCTTGTCCTGGTTGAGTATCCTGTTGTTTTTGGTACTAAGAACAGGAGCAGGTGAAATTAAATGTGGGAGATGATGGGGAAAGATGGCTCTTTTTGGGGCGGGGGGAGCAAAGGAGAGAAGGACAAAAAATTTCTGGCCCTAAAGGGTAGTTGAAGACAGTGTGCCAAGGAGTGGGCAGGAAGGACGATGAGCAAGGACTGTCAAAAAAACAAACCCTGAGAGTTGTTTCTCTGTTATCAGTTGTACTGTTAGTAGCAACAACAGTTACTTGATTTAGTAAACAAAAGAGTCAGAAAAATACATTCTCTAACACGCTGCCCTGATTCCAGAACAAAACTGTAATTCAAGTTCTTTATATAGAGTTGTTCACTTGGTGCAGAGTGATGAGGGTCACCTGGAAAAGGAAAAACCTTGAAACTGCTGTTGCTTCAGGACCAGAGCTAGTTCTTTCACAGTATTTTCCAGAAGCAGCTTTAGGAGGGCTTTGGCTCAGCACCCCTGAAGTGGCATGCTGAGCTCCTGGACCGCAGCTGGCTCTCTTGTTTACGTTCATATGATGCTACAATGATGGAGCTAAATTGGATTATGGAGAGCTGGCTCTGTCCCTCCTTTTGTGGAAGGGATCACTGATCCATGACCCAGTAAATTTTACAGTAATTAACAGAAATGTGGCTACGCCAAAGAAACGGAAGATGGATGCGCTATCCAATGGGGGTAGATAGTAATTTGTAGCCAGCTTATTTGCTTTTACATGGGTATCCTCTGTTGTTCAGAAAATAAGTTATTTCTAATTCTTTTTCCCCTCAGGAATCATTTGATGATGCATCACCAGGAAAACAAAAAGAAATCCAGGAAGCAGATCCTACATATGAAGAGAAAATGGTATGTTGGGGAATGCAAACAGTTGTCCAGTACTTACACAATTGGTTAAAATTTAATTTTCTACTCTTTTGAAATCTATTAACTGGATTTATAGGCCTTTGTCCAGTCCTTCAAAATCATTCAAGTAGTTTGAAACCAAAAAAGTCAAAGAAAAAGAAATCTCTTTTGCTTTTTAGTGTTTTGCTCTCTGTTTCTCTGTTGCTTCTCTATTTCCACTGCAGTGATAGTTGTTATAACTGTGAATGTGTTTTTCTGGTTCTAGCAAGTATAGTCTTGGCAGTTTTGCAGCAGTCTAGACTTGGGAAGAATGGGCTAATGGGAAATTTTCGGATGCCTTCAGGGGGAGAAAACATAATAAGAATTGTGCTGTTGTTTTTGGAGTTGTCTGTAGAGTAGTCCTTTCTGGAGATAAGGAGGATCATGAAGAGTTTAATATTCACTTTCTAGGTCAGAAATTGAAAGATCATCTAGGAGAGGGCCTATCCTGACTGGTTACTACCTTACTTTCTTAACATATGGAATCTCGAGCCTTTTTATATTGCTGTTAAATATGGGAAAATAACGCAAAACTTATCTTTGAAGTGCAGGAATAGCAGTCCTTTACAGGAAAATATGTATACTTTTTTATTGGGAGAGAGAGGGGAGAAAAACAAATAGTATAAGGCTTTAAGTAGATAGTGCTAATTCTTACATTAATTCTCAAGTGAAATATACTTTAATAGGAAGACTTCAAAACAGGCAGGTTCTTTAAACAGTATGGTTTACAAGTCTAAGAAAATAAAAGAGGAAGTTCTTAAACTTAGTACTTTCAAAATTCACAGGAAGCTGAGAAGGGTTTGCTGTTCGGGACAAGTGCTGATTGTAAGCCTTGTTCACCTTTTCTACACTTTTATCTAGACTGAAAGGGGTTTGTTAGCTTTTTTGAAATTTAGTTCATTTATGAAGCTCTGCTTAGATTACTCCAGTTTGAAGATGGGTAATTTTATGCTTCACTAGTTGGACAAGAGAAAACTTGCTGTTTTTCCTTATTTGTAGTTGTTAGGATATTCTGAATTTAGGGGATGGAGCCATCCACTTCTCACCATCTTGTCACATTTTCTTTTCTATTCCTTCCTGTT